>NC_047666.1:64702452-65042452 GCF_011762505.2 Arvicanthis niloticus | reverse complement strand
TGGAAAAACGCTGGACAGCCAGGACTGTGAAAGGAGAGTGTAGGGCCCTGAATTGTGAGCACTGAACCTTTCCCTGCCCTGCCCCACTTTCTAGGAAATGTCAGAGTGAGTCTAAGACTCCAAGGACAGAAGTCTAAAACCTCCACTGGATTAGATCATCAGTAGTGTTTCGTTGGTCCTGCCAACATCACATAAAGTAGATGAGGAGGAAGGGAAGGAGGATGGAAGACGGGGAAGGAGGGCAGAGGAGAAGGGAGGAGGAGGAAGGGGATGATGATGATGATAGGAGAAGACTCATGTCACAAATTTCAAAGTCTAAATTCATTTGCCTCCTTGATTAGTTCTGTGAAGAGACAACCTAATGCATGGCATTTCAAAATCCAGTTCTTCACATTTGTAAGTGTTTTAGGGACAGGAATGTTGAGAAATGATTTGTATGAAGCAACTGTCTCAGAAACTCTTAAACCTATTTACATTCCATCCCTTCATTTCCTTAGTAATGGAAGACATGCAGACTGGCAGCTGAGAAAGGGCGTGGTCCAGCTGAGAGATGCTGAAGAGGGGCAGATTCGGGCGGAAGACGTCAGATGTCAGGGTCAAAGGAAAGGAAGAACCCTGGATGGGCAGGCGAGCCTGGGATGAAGCTCTAGGTGTGCAGAGGGTCAGAAGGGAGAGTCAGGGAGCAGATGAGAGTCTGGCAAGCTCAAGAGCTTCCAGGAAGCTGGCTGCTCACCTCCACGCTGCTCAGCCACTGGCGGATCGACAGGAAGGACTGCTTGGCTGTGAGGTCATACATAACAACCACACCGTCGGCCTTTCTGAAGAACTGTTGACTGATACAGCGATATCTGCCACGGGAGAGCCACTGTCAGAGGTGTGCCTTCCTTGGGAGCCCCGGCCTAGCCTGGGACCTGCGGATGCAGCTCCTCACCTCTCCTGGCCAGCAGTGTCCCACAGCTGGAGAGCCACCTGCGCATTGTCCACAGTGACTGTCTTCACTCGGTAGTCGATGCCTGCAAGGGGGGAACCAATCCTGTGAGAGCTGCATTGGTCATGGCTACCCTTCGTTCCAAGTCAGGAGATGATGCCTCCCTGTCTGGAACCATGGCAGGGAGCCGTCCCTGGGTAGTGCCATCCCTGGGTAGTGCCATGGGGATGGTGTGGGAAAATGGGCTGAACACTGCCCAGGGAGGCATGAGGCTGGAGTTCTGGTATTGTCTCAGATTTGGGGCTTAATAACGTCAACAAGCCTGTCTTTGCTGTGGGCTCCTTGCTGTATCATTACGCACCCCTAGGACACTGGATGAAATCATGCCATGGCTCAAGCACAAAAACAACATGCAGTGAGCAGATGACTTCCTGGTTGGGATAATGACACACTGGTTAAATCCCTCCTTCCTCTGTAGCTTATCCCTCTTTACCCAAGTCATCTAGGAAAGGCTATGGCAAGCAAGCAAGTTTTCTGAAGATGGCCCACTTTTTGCATGGCTGTGAGGGTTGAGCTCTGAGAGGCAAAAACCCCAGAGACTTCTTCCAAGGATTGCTTCTCACTATTGCCTTTCCCACCTCTATGACATCATTTAACGATTTCCTGGGTATTTACCCACCCTATTGGGCAGATTTCCTGCAGAGTCAATATAGAGATGTACTTTCATATAGTAATGCTGTTTAGATGAATTGATGATTTTATAATTCCTGATAATGATTTTATAGAACCCCTAAACAGATACAAGTAATCTCAATCGTCCCAATAGAATAAAAGCTGCAACTAGAGCTCTGTAAAGCTAGGAAAAGAGCTAGGATGGCTCGGAACACATTCATGATCAAGAAAAACATTCATTCTAGGTCAGCTCCAGTGAGGCCACGGGTGTGCACTATGATAAAGCAAGGCCACATAAAACCATTGCTTTAAACTTATAATGAGCTTATAGAAGAAACACTGCTTTGAACTTATAATCTACACTCTTCTGTAACTCCCTTCTGTTAATATTTTTGTCTATGGGGTGATTTTTTTCTTATATGGAAGACTTTTGTCTAAAAAGCTATTAAAAAATTGAAAGTAAAAATAAAGGCTCGATGTAGCCGTTTTCAGCTTCATCCAGTGTGTGTTTGTGTGTGTGACTTCCTTCCTTCCTTCCTTCCTTCCTTCCTTCCTTCCTTCCTTCCTTCCTTCACCTTTTCTCTAGCTCATGAAGAGTAAACAGGCTCTGAGCCTCCCACTTGGCCAGTTAGAAGCCCCTAAGTCAAAGAGTATAGAGTCCAAGTAACTTAGTTTCTTTTCTTAACCTCCTGCTGCTATCAGCAGGTGTCAATTGCCTGAAGCCACAAGGTTTTGGCCTCAGGAGAGCAAAAGAGAGTTAATTGTCAGAAGCCATCAGCTTCTGGCCCCAGAATAGCAAGACAGTTAAAGGTTAGAGGTCGTCAGTCTTTCTCCTTTGTCCAATGCTCCCACATCAATACCTGGATAAATGTTGGAGGCAGGCCCCCAGTACCCTCTCATTCTCATTCTACTTTCAAAATGTCCCTAACAAATTTAAACATACAGAGGGATCGAAGCATATTTAAAGTGTCGAAGAGTATTAAAATATTCCTATCCGATAATCCAAAGGTGTGTGGAGAAGTTTGAAGAGGAAGACAAGAGGAAGAGGAGCAGAGGGAGGAGGGGGAGGGGTTGGCAGGTAGTGGAAAGAGCAGAGAGGAAGTGGGAGAGTGGGACAAAGGCAGTATTCACCCTTGAGAAGGGTCTAGGACTCTTGATCCATTCACAATCATCTCTCTCCAGTTGTGTGACCTTTGTGGGCTGGACTACCCGCAGGGGCAGGGGCAGGGGCAGGGGCAGGGGCAGGGGCAGGGGCAGGGGCAGGGGCAGGGGCAGGGGCAGGGGCAGGGGCAGGGGCAGGGGCAGGGGCAGGGGCAGGGGCAGGGGCAGGGGCAGGGGCAGGGGCAGGGGCAGGGGCAGGGGCAGGGGCAGGGGCAGGGGCAGGGGCAGGTTAGTGACATACACTCTGAACTCCCAGCATCTCTCAGAGATGAAAATCTCAATACACATTCTTCTAGGATTGTCCAACTTGATGGCTTCTCTGAGTCATACTGTTGTAAGCTGAATAACTGTCTCCAGCCATACATGAAATACAGTGGGGTATGTACAATGGGTTGCACACACACACACACACACACACACACACACACACACACTGTAGATGAGAAACTGCAATCAAGGTTCCTCCCATCCCTGGGCTGGCAAGGATGAGGATGAGGATGAGGATGAGGATGAGGCTCCTCCCTCCATCTTCAGCATCCTTTCCAGGAGCACCAGGTTCCTAGAGCTCCCCTTCATCCAGGCAGCCCATGGTCATGTGCACCCATCAAAACAGATGACAACTGCCAGCTGCTGAACCAGGGGCAGCATGAGAGGGAGGAGGTATCCTTCCCTTTGGAGAAGCCCTCTTTCCTGCTTTCTCAATACTTTTGAGCAACCAACTGTGGATATTGCACCAGCAGGGCTATTCCTGAAACCACTCAGAGAGCCTGAAGTACGGAGAACAGGGCTTTCTCTTGCTGGCATGGAAAACTGGGAGAGGGCAAGTAGATGTTGCTGGGGGCAGCTGATCTTGGCTTCTTGGTTGCTTACTAGAAGATGAGCAAGGTTTTTATTTTGCAGGGAGAAAGACAGAGGACTGGATAAATGCATTCTGTGCTGTGGTGAGCTTGGTACCCGTCCCCGCTGGCCCTGAAGGGTATTTCTTTCTGCAGCATCAAACAGGCAGCTGGGGAAGCATATAAGCAAGCCCATAGAGGCTGGGTGTGCAGCTCGAGAACACAAGGATAACACAAGGTAAGGATGGAGTGACAGCATCCAGACACCATGGCAGAAAAACAAGAGTTTGCTCAGCAGAAGAAGTTAGAATAGTGTGGGGCCAAGGGGCCTGGAATAAATGACTTAAGACCATCCAGGACTTTAAAGGTGCAAGCCCAAGGAGACCCAGGTTCTGCCAATGCCCAGCAGTATAACCTTGAGGATGTCATTTTACGTCAGTTTTAGAGGTTCAGTTCTTGACTGCTGAGGGGGATGGAAGTTTGAAGGAACCAAATTGGAGGCTCACAATCTCTAAGTTCTGCTAGAACATTCAATGATGGCATTGAGACATCCTTCAACTTGCAACCTGATTAGTCCTGATGACCAAAGTGCTGCAGTGGTGGTCTGAGCTAGAGTTGAGCTGAAGGGACCCAGGAAGGTGACATCAGCCTTTTCTGCAGAAGACAGGCCAGGCTGTCACTACTCATAGAGGGTAGGATAGGAGATGTGCAGACATATGCATAAGATACAGAAGAACCCTGGGGTGCTTCAGGAATTCTCTACAGGACATGGGTGGTCAAGAGAGAACAGGGTTTCTGGGCTGTGATCAAAATAGGGAGTTTATCATGGTGGCTCACACCTTGGGAGGCAAAGGTAGGCAGATTTCTGAGCTTGAGGCCCACCTGGTCTACAAAGCAAGTTCTAAGACAGCCAGGTCTACACAAAGAAACCCTGTCTTGAAAACCCAAGCCAAACAAACAAACAAAACAACAAACAAATAAAAACCAAAACAGAGGTGTTAGGAAGTATTGTGGAGCCTGTGCACTGGGGAGGTTTGGTCTCAGATGCTCACTCTGACTGTGTGCCTCTGTCTCTCACTATCTAGCTGGATGCAAACAGAACATTTTCAAGAGTCTTCCCAGCTCCAGGCTTCACAAAAATTGTCATTTGCTATCTGCAGGTCCCCAGAAGCCGAAACAGCTGCTCTGGAAGGATCAGGCAGGGCCCTGAGATGGAGTAGGTAGGACTCACAAGCTGTACCTCATTGTACATACAAGTGAGGGTTCTACACACCATGTTCTCACGGAGTGCAGGAGACCAGAAGCCACCCCAAGGGACAGAGGTGAGTCCAGAAGAATCCAGTGTTTGTTGCTGAGTGGAATCGCACCTGCTACTCTGGACAAGGGGTTGGCCAGCGCTCTGGATGGGTCAAGCTGTCATGGCCTTGGGAAACTGTGACTTTTCGGTGTCACCTAATCCCCAAAGGAACTTACTGTGGTGGCTGATGTGACAGCTGCTCATGTGCGAGACAAGGCAAGGCACATGAGTGGCTTTAGAACTTGCCCAGCTGCTGCTTTGGTATGTTTGGGACCCAGGATAAAGGACCTAATTTGAGGCCTTTAGTTTGTCCTTGTGGTTGGAATAGGTCTGGCCCCCATACAGTCATGTGTTTGAATACTTGCCCGATAGAGGGCACGTAGAAGGAGGTGTGACCTTGTTGAGTAGGCATGGCCTTGTTGGAGGAAGTGTGTCACCGTGGGGGTGGGCTTTGAGGTTTCAGAAGTTCAAGCTCCAGGCTCACTGTCTCTCCTGCTGCCTTCAAATTAAGATGTAGAGCTCTCAGCTCCTTCTCCAGCACTGTGTCTGCCTGCGTGCCACCATGTTTCTCTCCATGACAGTAATGGACTAAACCTCTGAACTACAATCCCAATTAAAGGTTTTCCTTTGTAAGAGTGCTGTGGTCATGGTGTCTCTTCACAGCAGCAGAAACCTGAACTACAACAGGCCTCTTCCTAAAGTGTAGCTGTTCCCCACAATGCTTGGCCTCCTGGGAGGCACAAACGGGTCAGTCTTCTCCTTCCTCAGAGCCTTCTATCTGAGGCCTGGGGTTAGAAGTGGGACTGGGCTTGACCCCACTGTCAAGAGAGGTATGTGGCTTAGGGATGTGCCTGGGGACTCTAAAGGCATCTCCCCAGTTACCATGAACCCACTATAGAATCCTGACTTGTGGGATTCACACTGGAGCACCCTCCAAGAAAGCTATCCTGACTTCCTATAGCCACCATGGTACCTCTCCATGGTTAGCACACTGGATTCCTCTCAAAGGCAAGCTAGATAGGACTGTCCTGGGTTTGGAGCCAGTGCCTTGTCCCGCTTCCTTTCATGTCTGATGCTCTGGACTGGGATGCCCTCTCACTTTATGTGGAGTAAATGGAGGGGTTGGGACAAGATATAACAACACAAGAAAAGGCCCATCAGTAAGAACAAGGAACTGAAGCATGCAGGATGAGACAAAGGGTAGGAAAGATGGTGGAGGAGCCTGTTCAGTATGAGGAAGAAAGGCCACATCTCCTCAGGAGAGGCCCTGGGGCTTGGAAAGTTTGCCCTGAAGAACTACTTTGTCAGAAACCGATGGTATGGATGGTCTAACCAGAGACCAGGCCTTGGAAGCCCTGGGGGAGCGAGTCAGGATGAGGACCTAGGATTTCCTATGTCCCACTGAGCCATCCCAGCCTGTCCTGTCCCCAACCTCTGTCCACTTCTAAAGGCAGAAGAGGGACCCTACCATTCATGGGTTGCTACGTGCACACAACACAACACTGCTAGGCTACCATGGAACGGGCTAGGTAATGTCTCGTGGGGAGTGTCAGCCCTGATCGGGGGAATGTGGATAGGGTTCCTCATCTCTCTGGACCTCAGTTTCTCAATCTGTCAGGCTGATCACAATGTGAAGACAGGTTGCAATGGCAGATATATGGTCATGGTCAATGCTGAGATTATAATACTCCATTGACAAGTTCAGCTGGCTCATCAGTTCAGCTGAAGGAGTTCGGCCAACATTCACACTTCATCTTTTGCTGAGTGACTCAGCTTTGTAGAAGCTGAGAGGTTAATGTGCCCTTGAGCCCGCGACATAATCCAATGCCATGTGCAGATCTGGGCAGGACAATCATAAGCCTCTCTTTGAATAAAATATTATGCCTAAGTGGGAACCTACTCAGCCATGATCATCTCACGGCAGCTAAGCCCAGGACATTCCTACAGCTGATTCCTGTAGACTCCCAGCAGAGCCGGGATACAAGACAAGTCCAAGCCAGTGGGTAAAAGAAGCCTTGCAGGGTGCTGTCTGCACATGTGTCCACAGGCCTAAGGGCAAGGCAGGCAGGAGTAAGCCCATAGGAAAGGTCGGGTGGCAGGGCATGGCTCTGGGAGAGTTCCCATCAGATCTGGGGAAGCACTAAGGTTCAGAGCCCTGTTGATTGAAATCGGAGCAGAGGGCTGGTGAGATGGCTTTGTGGTAAAAGGACTTGCCTGACAATGGAAATCTGACCCCCAAACCCACACACTGAAAGGAGAGAACCACCTCCCACAGGTTGTCTGCTGACTTTCTTATATGTGTTGTCATGTGCATGCATGTTTCACACACACACATACATATAATTCATGCTTCTATGCATTCATACATACCTACATACGATTAATTTTTTTTTGAAGTGAGGCAAAAGTACCATAACCTGGGTCAGGATTCATAAAGGGGACCAAAGGCCTCAAACCCACCTTTGTCAACCTCACCTCCCTAATACCCACCTACCCCACCATCCCCTTCCACCGAACCGCACTCACATACATCATGAGCTTAGCAGCCCAGCAGTGTCAAAAGAGATGGGCTCGCCCTTGCTCCTCCTAGCCCTCTGCTGAGCAGCCAGAGCCACCGTTCTACCCCTCAGCCCTTTATTCCCTCCCTGAGCAGAGAACTCACCCACAGTGGCCGCCATGCCTGGAGAGAAGCGGGCCTCACAGAGCCTCCTCAGGAAAGATGTCTTCCCTACAGCAGAGTCACCCACAAACACGATCTTAAAGAGCCGGTCAGGGGTAGAAGGGACCCTTTCCTCCTGTGGATGGAAGACAGTCTGGTCACCTGTTAGGCATGGCCACTAGTCTCTGCTGCTGCTAGGTTGCCTTTAACTGTCACTGCAGGGGTCCACTGAGACCCCAGCACCAAAAAGGCCACTTCTGCCCTAGAATGAAACTAGCACTGGTCTTGGAGCATAGGCATCCTTTGGCACAAGCAAGAGACTGTTAGAAGAAATGGCAGCCTTTCACATACTCTCATACCTAATGGGGCTCTGGGACAGGCAGGTGGGCCCTGTCTGATGGAGTGGGTGGGCCAGGCATGTGACCAGTTACTGGGAGTGGGGTATTTCCCAGAGCATTAAGGTTAAGAATGAGGAGGGGACAGAAGTCCAGAAAGGAGGGGCTAAGGGAGAAGGCAGAATTCTCTATGTGGGCAGAGAGGACAAGTGTGCTGGGTTTTTTCTTGTTATCATTTTCTTGTTTGTTTTTGCTGTTGCTCTTTGTTTTTTGTGGGGTTTTTTGTTTTTGTTTGTTTTCTGTTTGTTTTTGTCAACTGGACATAGATAGGATCATATGGGAAGAGGGAGCCTCAATTGAGAAAACATCTCCATGAAAAAATCTGTAGGGCATTTTCTTATCAGTGATGGTTTGGGGAAGGCTCAGTTCACCATGAATGGTGCCACTCCTGGGCAGGGGTCTTGGGTGGCATAAGAAAGCAGGCTGATTGAACCATGGAAAGCTAACCAGGAAGCAGCATTTTCCCATGGCTTCTGCTTCAGTTCCTGCTTTCTGGCTCCTGCCTTGACTTCCTTCCCTGACTTCCCTTCATAACTGTGAGCTGTGATCTGAAACAAACCCTTTCCTTCCTAGGTTGCTTCTGGTCATGGTGTTTATCACGGCAACACAGAAGCAAACTAGAACCACAAGCTGGTCTTTGGAAGAGAGAGAAGAGAGACAGAGAAGACATTCATAGGGCTGCGTACTATTGTATAGCTCCTTTGACTTGAAACATCCCCTCCAAGATGGAGAAGGGAGCATCATAAGCCTCAGGAAACTTCAGAACATTGAAAGCTCCAAGATTCACAAGGCTTCCTCCAAAGGTTACCTAAATGGAGACAACTGGTCTGGAGGAGGACACTCTCTGGAGGAGGCATCTGCAAGTTGTACAGGGAGATTTAGGAGTAGGCTGTTCTGGAGCTGTCACCCATGCTGGGGTGGGCTGGATGGTGATACAGCTACCCTTGAGTTATTCACCCATGTTCTGGTAAGTAACCCCAGTCTCACTGGATGGAATCATGCCTCTACTCTGACAGCGATGTCCTGTCTACAGTAACTAGTATGAATGTTGAAGTGTCACCAGGAGAAGTCACCAACGGAGATACAGCCTCTGGGTGGAATGGGAGCTCTCTTGAGTCTCTACACATGGTCTTGTGTCCTCTCTTCAGCTCCAATTGTCAGATGGTGGATTTTTTCACTCTTGTGCTAGTTAGCTCTCATCTACTTGACACAAGCTAGGTCACTTGAAGAGAAGGACCCATTGAGGAATTGCCTCCAGCAGACTGGCCTGTAGGCAAGTTTTTGATTAATAATTAATGATTGACATGGGAGGGCCCAGTCCCACTGTGGACAGTATCATCCCTGGACAGGTGATCCTAGGCTGCATAAAGAAAAGCAAACTAGGCAAGTCATGGAGAAATTGCCAGTGAACAGCATCCTTTCATGACCTGCTTTAGTTCCTGCCTCCAGGTTCCTGCCTCAGTTCCTGTCCTGACTTCCTTCAGTGCTAGACAGGAATGTGAGGTGACCTGGAATCTGTAAGATAAAATAACCCTGCCTTCTCTTCTATTGGATTTGGTCAGTGCTTTTATTATAGCTACAGTGAATCCAAATGAGGATACCTTTCCACTCAGGCAGGTGGGAAGCCTCCAGAGCCCTAGTGGATAAAGCAGAACTGGCCTGCTATCATCCTGGGACTGTGAGCCCTGGATCACCGGACTTTTTCTAGGGCACAAATTTAGCAGGAGATGGTGTGAGGGACATCTCCCTCAGGGAGCCATTTCTTCCAGAGTGCTGTCTGATCACATGCCTCACCTTCAAGCTCAGCTCAGCACTACTGATGGGGGCGGGGGAGGCTCTTTGGAGTAGATTTAAGAGTGTAGTTGAGGGAATTTAGCTTCTCCTGATGAGCAAATACTACAAGGAAGCACAGCTGATATTAGCAGTACTTGAATTTCGGAACAAAGTCACTAAGAGACTTTCAGGGAGAGTCGCAGTACTTAGGAGAGAACTTAAGGTCAACAACAAGAATTTAGGATAAATTAAAACAATGCCCTCTTTCCTTTTTTCTTTATCCATTGAATATACAGGGCCCTGGCTTCTGCATGTCTCTTGTTCAGTGCTTCCAACTGTCATTTGTTTAAATCTGGAAGAGCAGACATAGTAAGAGGTGGGAATGTGAAACTCAGGGTGCAAGTGGTAGCAGAGATGGAGGCTGTGGCTCAGATTGTTGAGCTCCGCTTGGCTTTCATCCCCAAGGCTACCTTGTCCCTTCCCTTTTCAGGTAAAGCCTATAATGTCATTAATGGCCCTGCTGTAGGCAGCCTAACCTACAAGAGTAGGGAGGTCCCTCTGCTTGCTTTCCTCTCTTGAGGACAGTCATCTGTCAGGTGACAGATGGGTTGTAGACACATGCAGGGGATGTAGGACATATGTTGTCACTTCTCTTGCCCTCCTACATACTTAAAAAGCAGGGGTTAGGGTATATCTAAGTCATAGAAGGTTTGCCCCCCACTCTGTACAAGGCTGTGAATTTCTGTCCTAAGCACCACAGAGTAGACAGACAGACAAATAAACAAGCAGCAACAACACCCAGAACGCAAATCATAAAACAAAACCTTCAAACAAAAGTGGTATATTCTGAGCTGGCAAGGTGCCTCAGTGATAAAGGCACCTACTACCCAGGCTGACAACTCATATTCTATCCCCAGACCTCGCTCAGTGGAGGAGGGGAACTGACTCTTGCCAGTTGTCCTCTGACCTCTGCACGTGTAGTGTGGTGTGCCTGTGTCTACACACGTGCACAAATAAAGTAAATATTTAAAAAATTAAAGTGATATATCTTAATTTTTAAACGTGAGAAATATACAGTTGTAGGGAGAAAAACAAACATTCTTTATTGTCTGAGATATTCACTATTCATATTTTATGCATTTTTCAGTCTTTATGGCTATATGATCAAATGTTTTATTTAAATGGTTTTGAGAATTACACACACACACGTGTATATATATATATGTATATATATTTATCCTATTTATCGTAATTATTTATCATAATTATTTATCATAATTATTCAATAACAATACAAATTCCTAAATTTGTCACTAAAGATTTTTTTGGAACCATGATTTTTTAAACCAGGCATGTAATATTCTACTAAATTATCATAATATAGTTTATGTCCCTATGATAACCTTTTAAAAAATGTTCTTCTATTCTAAACGGCACTTGCAGCCTTCTCTTTTCACTGGCAGTGGAAGTGCAGGTTCAAAGGTCATGGTATTTGATTCTTCTTATCAGCTACTCTGCAGAAGGGTGATACTGTCTATGCCTCCCTGCCTCATGGAGGTCTTCCCAACAACTGACCCTCTTTATTCTCTCTGCTGCTGCATCAAAATGGCTGCACAGCCTTGTGAGGAAACCAGGTTGGGGGCGGGGGTGTGTGTGCAGTGGATGCTCTGTAAGAGAAACGCAATTACAGAATGCACAGCTTCAGACATGTGTGTTAGGTACGCTTATGCTAAGAGCCCAACAGAGAGGCAGGCTGTCCCAGCCTCTCCCATCTCGGTTCCTACTTTTCCTTCTGACTGTGGGGAAAACATTTCGTCAGGCCCACAGTGAAGACATGCCTCAACAACAGGAGCCATGGCCTCCTGCTCTAAGCCTGACTACAGACCTGTTGGTCACATGTTACGATACTGGGTGACATCTTGGAATGACTTTGATGTTGAGCCATCTATACCTACTGAAAGTGAATCTAGGCCTGTGTCTTGAAGGGATTTGGAAAGGGGGGGGGCCCAAGGGAGATGCCCCTTGCATACTGCCATGGATTTTTTAGAGCCATTCTGGAAGACCAGGGCAGAGGCCAGGGGCTGAATGGCCTATATCAAAGTTCAAGTCACAAACCAGCAGAAGGACGTAGTTTCCATGAGGCAAAGAGGCATCACCCTTTGGGAGAGCGTTTGGTAATAGGAATCAAGTGCCATGACCTTTGAGCTGCTCTCCTTATAGAAGTCAGAGGAAAATCTGAGGGAGGAGAGGGATGTGTACAGAAACATCCCGGAGGGAAGAGGACACAGGACACTGGGAAGTGACAGAGGCTTAGCTGACTGAGATCAAGAGGAAGACTATGACAGGCACTCTGGATAGAGCTGTACCAAATGACGTCTTGCAACAGATTTTAGCAGACACTGTATCCAGTAGGTGTTCAGTAAATGCTTCATGTTAGAAGATGAAGTGTGCAATATGGGGAAACAGGAACTAACAAGGAGGGTTTATAGACACTTATGAGTCTCCGTGATGCTTAGCCTAAACGATAATAAGGAAGTGAAGGTGACTTTTGGGACACAACACAGTGAATCCCCAAGCCAACTTCAGCTGGCTTTCTGCCTGTCCTTTGGGGCTCCTGGGCTCAAAGTCAAGGGGCAGATCTCAGCAGTGTTGCCTGGACTTTACCTTGTAGAGGGTCTCTTTTCCAACAGGCTGCCCTCGGGGACAGGTAGGGATGAGATCCGAGGCTGGGGCTACCACGCTTTGCCTTTCTGTTCCCTGGTCAGGGACCTCCTCCTCTTCTGGGCATCTGCTCAGTGGCTTCTCAAAGCCTCCTTCTAGAAGCTGAGGCAAGGGATCTTCTTCAATGGAGATGATTCTTCGGAGTGCCTGGCGACGTGGAACCCCAGCCCCTGGCTCCCCACTTCCCAGTTCCTCCTCTGCCTGGAGATATGCACTCAGGCCCACAGAGCTTCTCCTCCTCAGGGTGCTGAATACGTCTTCCTCCTCCTCTGACTGGCTATCAGGATGGGGGTGGGGAGGAAGATGGGTGGGAGGGAGTGAAGAAAAATCAATATGGAAGTGGAGGGATACTTGCCTGCAGGCAGCACTGGGGAAAGCTCCAGGGAAGAAGAGGAGACAACAGACCCATCACTCAGCTCATGGTTTTGACAGCCTAATAAGGGCTGCCTGCTGATGTGGTGGCCACAGCCACAGCCACCATCACAGCCACAGCAGCCACCACAGCCACGTCCGCCACCACGGCCAGTGATGGAGATGCTGACGAGGATTATTACCAGGTATCAACTTAAAATAAAGGCCCTGCTCTCCTGTGGTGCTGGACTTAGAGGAGGGCCAAAGCAACAACCAACACAAATATATTCTTGTGAACTGGATTAGTCAATGAAGAAGAAGGTAGTAAAGAGAGGATGGTGCAGGGTTAGAGGTCCAGGACTCTGGGCAGACACTTAGGTGGTTGGGTTCTGCTCCCATGACATGCCCTCATTTACAGAATATCCTTATGGAAGGACATCAATTCCTCACACCTCACTTCCCTCTCCACAAAACATGCTCCATCTACCTAGCATATTCATAAGAAACATAGCATACACACACGGGGCATTCTCACACATGACACACCCACACAGCGCACACTCACACAGCACCTGTCCACACAGCATCCCTCAGCAGTGCAGGGGTGCAGTTGCTGTGGGGGGAGGGGAATCTCCTCTGACTCATGACAGATGTCCCTCAACTCAGAGACAGGTCATTGTGAATGGGGTAGGGTCAGAAGGCACAGCCAACGCGCCCCTGCCGCCGCCCTTCCTCTCCCTTTCTGTGCTTCTGAAACAGAGGGAGGAGCAGGTGGTTTCAAAGACTTTAGTACATACTTGCTTCCGGAAGCATTTGGATGCTATGCCCAAAGAGGCTGGTAGGAGGTGGAAGAAACTGGGCAGCTGGGATATAGGGAGAAGCACGGGCTGAATTTTCCAAGGGTTTGGAGAGCAACATTTGCACAGCTCTCCAGAAAGCCAGGGTTCCTTCTCTTAGTGAACAGTTCAAGCTGAGAGCATTTCAAACAAGACAGGCGTGACCTTATGAATAAACACACACACACACACACACACTCATGGCACACACACATACTTGAATGCACATTGAGAGAAATGCTGATGAGCCCGAAAGATGACAAGGTCAAAGGAAAAAGGAATCGAAGCGTGGAGCACAGAACTGAGCACATAGGAGAAGCACCGTTAGCCTCGGCCCTGACTTCTAGTATTTGTTATTCCTAAGACCAATGATAGGAAAATGTGTGTAATAATAGGGTTCACCAGAGTGAATCTATCACTATCTAAGTGAGCGGTAATTCTGAAGGACAAATTAAGACAGTGTTTATTTTCAACGGTGATGAATTAGTTTGAACAGAAAGAAGATTTATAGCAATTCAAGCACCTTTCCCTTTACTTAGGAAACAGGTTAAATAAAAGCCAACTGACTGGCTTCTTTCCATCACCCTTCCTATGTATGCTACCAAGGCCATTGCCTGACTATCTGTTTCAGAACACAGTATCCCTGTTCATTTTAGATGCTTTTATATGGAGCATGAACATGTATACAGACACACAGACACAGACACAGACACAGACACAGACACAGACACACACACACACACACACACACACACACACACACACTACATGCTTTCTCAAAGTTTTTTCCAACCAGAAAAAGAAACAACGGTTTAAGTGTGCCCTAAAATGAAATGCTTCTTGGAAAAAGCGTTGTATTTGGGAACATCTCGAGCACTGTTGACACTCCGTAATGGCTTCAGCTTAGCATGTCTAAGCTCACTTTTTGTTTTGCCACCAAACACTTCCTGCCAGCAGCGGAGAGAGGAGCTGCTTTTGCCAAAATCGATATTGGAATTCAGAGCGCACACTTTGATGCTCAGTGGATTATTTTCTATTTCCGCTGCTTGGCTGTGAGCTCATGAAGGAGAGAAGGGTCTATTTTGCAAACCTCTGCTCCAGTGACTGGCACTGTACCTCACACACAGTGGCCACTCAATACTTATCTATTAGATGAGCATTTGCTGGTGGACAGGCATAGAGGGAATGTCACAAAACCTGAAAGAATGTCAGATGCAGAGCAGGTGATCCATAAACGACTGTCGAATGAATCAACCTAGAAATACATTCAGCTCTGAGAAACCAGCAGGCTAACAAATACTAGTGTAGAAATCTGGCTTCCAGATTGTACCTCGCTACTGAGCTATTGAGTTTTAATTCATGATGATCTGACCCAGGGGCTTCCCGGATCAGCCCGTTGACATCCCGGAGTCATTTTTACTTTGCGTGTACTTTCATTCCATGTTTGTACATCTCAGTGAGTGAGTTTACACATCTCCTCCCTCAGTCTCGATGCCTGAGGGTTTAGCTGCTTTGACCTCTGTGCCCATCCATGTGGACAAAGGGGTGCATGTGACTTGTCTGTCTGAATGAACAGCAAGCCAATACTTTCCATACTCAAACTCAATCCCCGAGCCTTCCAGCAGCAACAAAACATGTTGTCTTCGAGTTAATTAAATACGAATCATTGGGATGATCTGTCAATCACAGGCCCTAATTTTGTCTCTAAAGGGGTTTCAGCTAATGGTGATTCTATATGACATTTTAATTCAGCTCAGTCAGTATAATTATATTCCAAAAAACCCAAGCGGATCCAAGAAAAGGAGCACTGTCCTCCATCACTCCTCCCTCCCAGATCATCCGCTCCTCCCCTCATCATCTTCCTCTCCCTCCTTCTGAGTCAGCCTGCAGTACCCTTAAGCCCCTCTCTGCAGCCCCCATAGAGCAGGGTAGCCTCCTACAGGTTTGTGCTGCATAGTCTCCCGCCAGTTTGGATGTCACAACAGAGGGCCATGCCCTCCAAGAATTAAGGCAAGCGAGGGAGACTGACCTCAGGCCTTCCTAGTAGAGCCACACCTCAAAGGAGCAATAACTGTGGGTGCAGAGGCAGCTCCCAAAGTGGAGAGAGGGGAAAGGAGGAAGGAGGGGTGGAGGGTGACGACTTACCTCCTGAGAATTCCCCTTCCATCCACATATTTGCCGATCACAGAGCCAGATCTTTGCTTCCTGCTTGCCTTGGAAGCAGCTGTGTTTGCCTTGGCCGCCTTATCTTTCTGCAGAAACACAAAATGCCCTGAGATCCACTCCTGTGGATCTCTCTCGACTTCTGCCTGAGCAGAAGTGAGGGAAGACTCTAGTTGGGACTCTGAGAGAAGCAGGCCATGTTTTCCTGTTCAGTCACAAACTCTCCAGTCCCCCCCCCACACACACACACACTCCAATTAGGATTCCTTCATCTCCTTTTCAGAAATCCCCTTAGAGGAGAGAATACAGAGTGGAGAGCCTAGGGTTTCTTGTGCTGTTTTTCACAGGAACTGGTCATTTGCAAGAGATGAGAAGTCAAAGATGCATACTACCTGGGAAAATATTCACAAGGTCTGTAAGATCCTGGTATTTTAAGTCATACTCTTCCATGTGGCTCCAATCTCTCTTTCCCGCCAAAGCCCATAAGGTGTTGGGCTAGGGACCCACTAGAGGTGCAGTTATTCCACCACTCCCTCACAGGCTTGGGGAACTATGCAGCACTGTGCTCAGGTAAGGAGAGGGGCTATGTTTAGAGCAGAGATAAAGCTGTGCATAAAACCAACTGTGTAAATAGCCATGTGTGCATTGTGAATTCGCTCGCTGACAGCATACAGTTTGAGAATTTCATCAAGAGATAAAATTTTAAATGAAAGAGCAAAGTGAGCATTTGACTACAGGTGATAATGACATTTCAACTGCACCATTTCCCGGTGGAATTCCTACATCTAAGAAACGTGTGGCTCTCCCAAATATTTGAGTCTGATTCTGCCAAGACGAAGGCATCTCTCTTCACAAAAAAAAAATGTGTGTGGCTACCTTTTTATTGCTCACATGTTACACCTTCACCCTGCCCACACTGAAAGGACCCGATATATCGTAAGTATCAGGACAGTCTTGATCAGTCCTGGCATGGATCAGATGACCTCTGAGCCTTGTCTCGATCTGCCCCAAGTCTCAAGAGAACACTGGTCAATTACCTGGAAAGTTATGTCCCGTTCATCCCGGAGGTATTTGTTCCTTTCCCTGTGAATAGCAAGGGAAAATCATTCAAACATGGACCCTACTGCTGACAGATCAAGGGCTAGCCCATTAGGCAGCCAGCCAGGTGCAAGAGAAAGCATGGTATGGAAGGCCCAGGGATGTGGCTGTGGACGGAGGAGAGTTCATGTGTAAATCAGCTCAGAGACAGGGGGATAATAGTGAGTAGTCTTGTGACACACACTGTCCCTTGAAGAACACTCAGCCTCCATCACTTGGTGCAGGATGACATGCATCCCTGTGACTTGCCAGTGGGCTCCTTCTTTGCCCAGTTCATCCGTTCATCAATGAGAGTGCTTATTCATAGATCTCCTGGGACAGGAGTTGCTTGCCAAACTTTGTTCAGCATTCAGGATGCAGGAGTGAGCAACCACAAGGTTCGGACTTGAGTAGCCTGTGTAAGGCTGGGGTGAGCACCACTGAGAAACGAAAGCAGGGGGCATGGGAAAAGGAGAACGAGAGAGTGTCAGGCATTTCAACCTGAATGTTTGGGGAAGCTCTGGCTGGTGAGGCAGTGTCTCACAAACCTGAGGGAGGAAAGAGGAGCTTGGCAGGACAAAGGCTTGGTTGTGATAAATGTGTATGTTGGAGAAACAGAAGGGAAGGCCACAAGGCACACAAAGAACACCTCCCGCATTGCGAGGAGTGGGTAGATCAAGACAACGATCCACAGTCTCCTGGACCACAGGGAGAGCTTTGATAATCACCCCAAATGAGACACGAAACCATGGGTTGTTGGTGAGGTAGGATGTGTGGCCAACAGTGTCATGGTCTGAAAGGAGCACTGAGAGGATCCCCTTGGGAGCCATGCTAAGAATAGACTGTCGGCGACAAAGGTGCAGCCCTGAGAATGGACTGATAGTTTTGAAAAAGTAGAAGTCATTGGTGACATGGGCAAGGACAGTTTGGGTGGAACTGTTGGTGGAGGAAGCCAGCCTAGAACATGGAGAATGGAAAGCCAACAGATCAAAAGAAGAGGGGTCGGTTTGAGAACTCCAGTTGGGAACAGGGCTGACGTGTGCAGGGGTAGCCTTTGCTAGGAGCACTGGGATCTCACACCGCATCCACAGAGTTAGAGACATGGGTGCTGGCAACATGGAGCAAGCTCTGCAGACTCGTTCTGGTTCTTTCTGAAGCAGGATCCCAAGTGGCAAGGTGGGAAGTAGGGGCTTCAGGGAGGTTTAACGAATGTTCAGGGTGGGTAAGTGACCAGACTCAGGATGCAGGGTGTTTGCGAGACACAAATGGCTGGAAGGTTCTTTTCTCGATGCAAGAGGGTTGGCCCCTTCTGTCATCTCAGCTCCATCTCAGCTCTGTGTGATTTTGCATCAGTTTGTGCTGGTGGCTGGAACCAGTCCATAATGCCAAAAGGGAGGGCAGGCTCAGCGGTGGTCAGAAACTAGTTATCATCCTGCAGTGATCTGTAGGCCACCCAGCAGATCACTGTAAGACTGTGTCTTACTGTTCTCAGTGACACAGCCAGGCTGCTGGGACATGTCTTGGGGAGAGAAATACTGAAGGAAAACCCTGATAATGGAAGAAGAATAAGGGTCTCACACCTGAAAGACCCTAAAGCTAGCAGTAATCGGCAACCTGAATGAAGATTCAGAAGGACTTTGAGTATACTGTGTTGTTTTCTGTTTTGTTTATACTTTCTGTGTAGGATGTGAGCAGAGGTTAGGGAAATCCTCAAGTCTAGCACTCCAGCCATGGTCCCTGTCTTACTGCCACCCTACATTCCATGCCCCCCCCCCACTTCACCCATTCCTCACCCTCCCACGTTCTCTCTCTCTCCTGGATTCTTGGTGATTTCACTGATGGGGAAATCTGCCCTGCCCCCACCTCATCTCTACTGATTGTAGTAACCAGGACAGACAACACAGAAAGGTCCCAGGCGTGTGAGTCTGAACTTCAGATGCTGGTCTGTCAAAGCTCTAAAGGACATAAACACTATGCAGAGGGTTATGTCCGCTCTTTCTTATTCATCCATTATTTTTTCTAAGTACAATAGTATGAAGAAAAACAAGTTAACAAACAAAAACAAGTGCCCTTATACATCTTGTTCTCTTCTTAAAGTCTCCTGAGAACAAAGACCTTGTCCCCAGTTGGATAGAACATGGCCACTTAGGAACTCTTCCATCTCCTGACCAGGGGAGAGCTGGTTCAAAGCAACTTGGGACTTTAAAAATGAGGACCCAAAACCTTCTGTCATCACTGATCCCTCACACCCCATAAGGCCATTGGCAGGTGGCAGGTATAGCCTATGGAAACCCTTCCTTCTTCTGTATTTGCTTTGCTTCCATCCCAGGACATTCCAGGCCAGGGAGCTTTGAATCTATTTCAATGGGATTTAGACACTAGGGAAACTCCTCTTTTAGCCCAATGTGTGATGTATTTGCTTATTCCATGGCTGAAGTAAGAGTCAGCTGGACATGGACTTCAGCTTGGTGTTACGCTAATCACTTCATTTGTCTAGTAATAACACATTCTTGGTTGATACCAGAATTCACCACTGCCTGACAGGCTCAATGCTTTTGTTGAAGGTGAGACTGTAGACTTGCCACAGGGTTGCTGCCCGTTCAGACCTACTCCCTCCCAACCCAGGATCATGAACTGTCCCGTAAAGACACCAAGGGTGAGGCAGAGCCTGCCTCAAAGAGGAATGAACTGTAGAGGAAGGAGGGCATGTGAGTAAATGTGACTACGCATTCCCAGTGGGTTGTACTCAGCAGTCCCAACCATACACTGGTGACTGGGGGGAACGTGGGCCCTCCTGGCAGGTTTCCCTGTGGACCCACCTTAGGAAATCCAGCTGCTTCAGGAGGCCAGACTTCTCCCGCTGCAGACTCTCAGTCACTCGGTATACTTCCCTGAGGAGACAGGCACAGCCAGGTGAGCAGTGGCCATGGGGAATGGAGGGGGGCTAGGCTACTGTTATACAAGAGGACAGAAACATTCAGGGAGGAAAGAAGAGAGGGGAAAGAAGAAAATGAAGGAAGGAAGAGATGGATGGATGGAGGGAGGAAAGAAAGGGAGGAAGGAGGAAAGGAAGGAGGGAAGGAGGGAGGGAGAGAGGGAGGGAAAGAATGAAACTGAAGCAGGCATCACTGGAAACTTCAATTCGTAACTGTGCCTCATCTTTGCCTCTGTGTTCTGAACCTTGACATGGAATCTAGGTGCCTCTCCAGTCTTACTACCAAGGCCCCAGAATTCCTACCTCCACAGTAGTATGGCTCTATGGTGGAGAGCACCCAACAGCCTGATAAACTTGTCACCTTGCTGGGAGGAGAGTCACCCCTCTGCTACCTCTTAATGTCATTACTGAGCAGCTGACAACAGCATCAGCCTGGGGACCCTCCCACCAAGGGCCTAAGAGCTCCATTTCTTAAGCATCATCTGTGTCCTTCCTTTCTTCTTGTTCTTTACAGAATAATTACAAAGTCACTCGACGACCATAACAGACTGAATCAAATTCTAAGTTCACCTCAGACAATCCTAATTAAGCAACACAACTCTGCTGGCTCCTGCGGAGAACTGAATTCCTCACATTTTATTACCAATTATATTTAATTTCAACTTAAGGGAAAACAGTGTTATTTCCCGTTATACAAACTGGGTCCCTGAGCCCCTGTCTAAGACTCTGCTCTGATTAGCACAACATATACAGCCCTGCCTGCTCCTGGTGGGTCCTGGCTGATGAAGAGTCCCGTGTTCAGCTGAGTGGCTCTCCTGCCCAGCTCCTAGCCCTCCCTAGGGACAACAGACAAGCTGGCCCCTGCTGAGAAAAGGCAATTCACTGCAGAGCTGAGGTCTGTGTCTTCCTTGTTTGACTGAGAAAGCAGTTCATAAGTTTGATGTTATCTGGATCTTTTCTGTCTCTGTCTATAACACCAGGACACACACGCACATAAATGCACATGCACACACTTGCCCTACTTATGCAAATACATGCTTAACTCTGTCAAGTGAACACATATCTATAGTGATCTCTACCAACATATATATACACTATGCACACATGTAGATATATCCAACTATAGTTTCTGTGTGTTAACCAAAGGGTGGCTTTAAACAGTGGCTTTTAGATATGTGATGGGCTAACCTTTTAAGTCCCTCTGAATTAGAGATTACTACTCCCTGGATGATATCAGACTAGGAGGGACGAAGCCAACTGATTTTTGCTATAGTTCTTGGTAGGAATTTGTAGTTTCCCCTTGGGAGCTGATGTTGGCTTTGTTTTAAGAAAGAGATGAACATTCTACAAAATATGTTGTTAAGGGAAACAGGCAAAATAAACCTGTATGCTTGGCTGGCTGCCATCCTGTAAAGGAAAGTGTGTGTGTGTGTGTGTGTGTGTGTACGCACACACGTGTGTGCATATGTACATGTGTGTATTCACATCTGTATGTGTATGTTTGTGTATGTCAGTGCATGTTTATGTGTATTTATGTGTGTATGTGTATATGTGTATTTACTTAGATGTGTGCATATGTGTGCATATGTATATGAGTGTGCATGCATGTTGTATATGGGGATGTATTTGCACAGATTCCAGAATGATCCACAAGATAGGGGTCACAGGAGGAGACAGACCTCTCACAAGGAGTCGTTCTTTTGTATCTTGTCTTAAACTCTATCTTCAAAATAAAAGTTAATTAAAAATCAACTCTGAGGCACAGCCTCTCGGCTGGCCTTCAATTCTGTGTTATCTCACTGCCTAAAAGGGATTTTTAAAAATCTCATCCCCAAATCTAGCTTTTCTACCTTCAGTGTCTTCAGAGAATGGGAAAATTAATTTTGCCCATTTGGAATTTTTGCTGAGAAATGATTGAGTCTGTTTACTTCCTGTCTCCTCCCTCTCCTGTCCCAGCAGCTCTGAAGCAATATTAATACCACAAGGTACCTAGGGACACTGGTAGACAGAGGTTTGGGCCCTGGCCTGGACTGATCTTAGCTGGCTATGTGGCTTCTCTGAGCTCCTGACATTCTTTTGAAAAAACAAAACAAACAAACAAACAAACAAAAATGGCAAAAGCTTTATGGTGTTGTCAGTGGTACTGGTCTGAGACTCCATTCTCCAGAAAATAAATCAGGACCCTTGCTGTCCCCTCCCCTGGCTTCCCTGGGTGAGAGAGTTCTCTTGGACCCATCACACATAAGAGACTCCAAGTTCCTAAACACGTTAAACATGTGCATCTCTCACTTCCTCCTCACTCCCTTGCCTCCAGTGTTTCAGAGATTGCATCTCAGGCTTCCTTAGTTAAGATAAGACTTGTGAGGGTTTCCAGTCCCCTGTGCTGAGCTGCGATGCTTGGTGCACATGCCTGCTCCCGTTCACTGTCTCCACGGTTTTGCCTGCAAACATCTGCAGTGTTGAGAGCTTGGTTGGATTTGAAATGCCTGAATCCCCAATTCTGCCATAAAGCTAGGTGCTTATGCCTTGGTGCTCTACTCTCAGAGAGGAGGGATGGACTCAGCCTGTTTAGAATGAAAGGCATGGGCCCGATGACTAGCCATCCAAAGCCTTGGCATGTGGGCTGGGCTTTGTTCTAAGTCTTGAGAGTCATTTATTTTTCTTACAATGGGAGATCTCTTACTAGGGTGACACTCCCAGGCCAAATACATAGTACTGCTCTCATCCAGGCAGTCCATCTCACACGGCTTTGACTCCACGGGGGAGCAGAACCGGAGAGAGGCCATTTTGGATGTATCCCACATACTAGAATCTTGCCAGCATTCAGATAAAGTGAGGGATTTCATTCAGAACAAAGGCACTTAGGATGTACAAAGCCTTTTACTGCTGGTCAGCCCTACCATCCCATGCCCTGAAGTCAGATCATTGGTAGACCCAGTGTCTTTCGAACACTAGTGGAACGGATGTGCTCATGGGTGAAGAAGTGAAGACTGAAGTAAGTGTGTTTTGGTCCCACCCATGAATGGGTAGTGACTGCAGGCTCCTTCCTCTCTGGGTGTTGTTAGGGTATGTGCAGCATTTAAGTTCTGGGACTTAACTTGTCTTGCCCACCAATCAGATTGACACAATACAGCAGCCACACAAGGACACGGCGTGATCAAATGAAATGATCAAGTGAGGCGTGTTGAAGGCCCAAGGTACCTAACATTGAACACTTTGTAATGGTTGTTTGTCCAGTGAGGACATCTGTGAGTCCGTGGACAGATGGATGGCCAAATAAATGAGTCCCTTTGCCTTATCTCAGAGCCCCCCACCCCCAAAAGGTGAAGGGCTGCTCTGTCATTACCCACTCCAGCTGCAGGAGAAGGCACTTGCTTTGCTCTTAGGCCCCACACAATGGCTGGCTACTAAAAGCAGTGAGCAGGAAGCCAAGCTTTGAGAAATGTGGAATTCCCCTGTGGGCCCAGACAGTCCTCTCTGAGGAACATGGTTAGGAAAAAAAATGGCTAGGAATCAAGTCCTGTCACATACCAGTCACCTCACGAGCTTACCTCAGAAGCCTCTTCACTCTCATTGACCTGAGACCTCTAGCCTTCAACAGGTACCAAGGGCCCTTTGCTCTTTCTGTCTTTGTCCAGTCTGCCTCCTTATGAGTGGGTAAAATAATAGCAGATCTGTCTAACAGCATAACAAATTTCCAGGGACCAGGGCTGTGATAGCTAATCCTGGTTACTCAGGAAGAGGGAACTTTAGTTGAAGAATTGCCTCCAAAAGACTGGCCTGCGTGTATGTCTGTGAGCCATTTTCTTGATTCCCAATAGACGTATGAGGGCCCAGTCCACTGTGGGCAGGATCACCCCTTGGCAGGTGGGCCTCAGCTCTTTAAGAAACACAGTTGAGCATAAGCTGTAGAAGACAGGAGACAGTAGTCTTCCGTGGTCTCTGGTTTAGTTCCTGCCTTCAGGGTTTCTGCCTCGACTTCCTGCTTTGGCTTCCCCGGATGACAGAGTGAAAACTATAAGCCAAATAAATCTTTTCCACTCCCAGGTTGGTTTGGGTCAGTGTTTCAGTACAGCATAGTACAGCCAGAGAAAGCAACTGGGTCAAGGGCTATTGCATGTGAACCTCCTGCTATGCCTAGCATAGTGCTGCTTTGCTTAGTAGTCACAGAAATGCAAAGAGGGTTAAGTCTCTGGGAGCAGCAGGAGTGTGCATGTGCGCATGCAGGCGTGCGTGCGTGCGTGCGTGCGTGCGTGCGTGCGGGCGTGTGTGTGTGTGTGTGTGTGTGTGTGTGTGTGTGTGTGTGATCATGCCTATCACCCCAGAGGTAAAGGCCAAGGTAGGCTACACAGTGAGACTGTTGAAGAAGGGAAGGAAAGAAAAGAAGGAGGGAGAGAGGGAAATCTCAGGGAGTAAGGATCCCAACACTCCACCTCACACACAGGTCTCTGGGAGGGGAAATCCTGGTCTCCAGCATGAAGCATAGCACCCTGCCGTGACTGGGGCTGGACTCACATCTCCTTCTCCTGCTGAAGCTCACAGGCCTCTCTCTGGAGGCTCTCCAGCTGCTGCTGGGCCTCCTGGAGTTGGTGGGAGGTACGCTCCAACTCCCGGGCCAGCTCCTGATTAGTGAGTCTCAGCTTGCTGTTCTCAGCCTTGGTTTCATGCTTGTCATTGTGTAGAGCTGCACACTGGCCTTCCAGCTACAAAGAGGGGACAGAGAGGAAAGATGAACAGGGCCAGGGCCATTGCTGGCTCAGCCCCATACTCTTCTCAAGCTCAAGTCAGCCCTGTTTGCTCCGTCACTCCCATGGAGACATTTCTGCAGGCAGGAGTGACTTTCATAGCACAGTCTGTCTTTCCTGGTCTCCACATGGGACTGAGAGACAGGCTTGGGGTGGCCTTGTTCTATAGGATTGTTAATAGTGAAAATTCCACTGGTTAACGGTGTCTTCCCTCCCAAAGGCACCATGGGCTGGAGACCTCATCTAAGTCCCTTTTGTCCTCCAAGCCAATGTCACTGCCTTGATTCCTGATGGGGTCAGAGAGCCAGTAAGTGGCTATTCATCATAACACCACCTTCCCTGTGGTGAACACAGACAGGGAGTGAATTCATGCCCATTTTTCTCTCAGCCACAGGAGCCCAGCTCCTTTCTTCTAAGAGACAGCTTTGGTTGACTGCCTGTGACCTTGGAGATTCTTGACCTTGGAGATTACCAAACCAGCTCAAACAGATCCTAGGCCTTTTTTTTTTTTTTTTTTTTTTTTTTTTTTGCATCCCTAAAGTGACTTTTAAAAACGTGGGTTTTGAGAACTTCAGCTCCTCTTGGCTGGTGAGAAGGCTTTGTGGAGCTTTCAACCCTCACCAGACAAAGCAGCACACCAAGGCAAATAGATCATAATAAATTTAGTTTCATGAATGTGGCCAGCGAGGAGAGAAAGGCAGCAACAAGGAATGCCGTGAGTCTCTCACGAGGCTCCGGTGTTATCAGGCAAGTGTGCAGTAATTAAATGGAGTGGCAATCATTCATTTGAGGGATAAATTTAATTGCTATGAATTTAATGCACGTCAGAGAGGAAGCTTAGGAGGAGTGAGGCCAGGCTGCTGCGGACAGAGGATGGAAGGGCAGTGGGCAGCTCCCAGGGTTCTCAACCTCTAGGCATTCAGATCCAAAGCTTAGCAATCAGCAGGGGCAGCAACCCCAGCCTTAACCAGGGGGTCTTGGAGCTTATGTTCGCATGTTGCTACAAATAAGCTTCTCTGTTCCAAGATACACCAAGTGTCTGGGTCTGTCAGGGGCTGGACTCCTTCCAGGAACAGGCAAACTGAGACTGGAGGCTAGTGCTACCATGGTCTCTCTCCTCCATGAGCTCTTGTTTTGCTGAGGAGACTGCTGAGCAAGGCACTTGGCCTGGCAACTTGGTACCACAAGCCAGGTGTCCTGAGCTCCAGGCACAACTGCTGCCCTGCAGAGTATACCACAGAGTCTGTCTCTCTGCTCTGGCCTTTGAGAGGTGAGTGACCAGTGTTTGCATCTAACCTGTGTCCCAGAGAGAGGCATGTACCCTGTCCAGGCATGTGGGCAGTTATTTGAAGAGCCTTTTCCAGCTGTAGGGTATCTACAGCTATGCTGAAGATGACAACTATGTCTGCAGTCCCCTGAAATATCAGTGACTACACAAGTATCTCTGTACTCACTTCTTTCTTCTGCAGGATGCCTAAGCCAACTGCAAGGCTTAGCAGCCATTATTACCTTTGGGTGTAATTATGTGAAGCTGTCCTCAGACCCATAGGGGCTGGGAGATTCATGGGGACTACAGGGTCTTCCCTAAGCTAGACATTCAATTTTGCCTTTATCTGGGGCCATCTGTGATTTTGGTTGTAAATTGAAATCTTAAAATACTTAAAGACATTTTTAGCATTTTGAGACAGGGTCTCATTATTATAAAGCCCAGGCTGCACTTTGAACTATGTCCACAAGGCTGTCCTGGAACTCACAGTCCTCCTGCCCTGGTCTCGCCAGTGATGTGATGGCATACATGTGTCGGATACGTCCACCTTGTAGGGACTTTAAATGAAGACACATGCGGGCACACAGGTCTTCTCAGGGCAAGTTAAAAATCCATGAATGGATGGTGAAGGGCGAGAGGCAGAGGCAAGATGACCTGGAAGAGCTGAGGGCCCACAGAGGCTCCGCGATGACCTACCCTCTTCTGCTTCTGATTGAGTCGCTCCAGTTCCTGCTCCTTGGCGCTCAGCTTCCTTTCCAGCTCCCGGCTTCGAGCCTGGAATCTCTCTGTATCCTACCATACCAGAGAAGAAGACGATGGGTCCAACACCCAGCACCCCTAGTGTCCAGCCTTGTAAGCATGCACTTGATCTCCCTCGCCAGCTGGACCACCAATCCCTTTTCACTTGGAGGCCCTTCCCCTGAAACCTCAGGCTTCAGCGACCCACTTACTCCACCAGTGAGGATCCACAAGACAAAATTAGTGCTTTGAGATGTGCTAGAAAACTTTCTATGAATGTGACCACTTTCTGTGGTAGCATCCTCCTGTGCTTTCCCACCCAAAGGGGACAGCCACCAGTGGAGCGGTACACGGAGAAGAGGAGCCTGAGTCTGACTCACTGACCAGCCTTCCATCTGTAACTAAGACAGCCTCCAACTTGGAGACTCTAGTTCACAATAAACAAAACTGTCACTGATCCTTTAAGTCATTCCAGCTCTGGGCACAGTGCACCACTTCTGTCTCCTGGAGGATCTGGGTGCTCACTGCTTGTCCACCATGGCTCAGGGCTCCTGGGCCCTGATCCTCATGAAATCTCTGCCCTGTCCTCAACATGCTTTTCCCTTCCCACCCTAACCTGGGCTTTTTCTACATTGAGCTGCTAAGGCCCAAGGGTATAGATGTGATGGTGTCTGGCTCTAGTGTCACAGATAGTGCAGGGTTTCAGAGACCCACCATTCCCAGCAGAGCCAATCAAGGTGGAAGACTTCTAGGCTTTGCTTCAGGAAACTTGGGTTTGGGTCCCTGCACTATTCATCTAAGTTGCTACATTTTTTTCTGAATTTCTAAAGAATGGAAGTCAACAGCCTTTTGCCCGCTGCAGCACACCACTATGGCAAGATGGGGACAAGCTATTGAATATACTGGAGAAATAATACATCAAGAGTTACTAACGGCCCTGGAATAGCCAATGGTAGAGAGATGTTTGTGAGAAGGGACCAGCTGTGAGATGCTGCACCCAGCAACTACAGGGGTCTTGGCTACCGTGTCTGGCAGAACAGTTGTTCCTGGGTCACCAGCCTTTGGCCACCTTTACTCAAAGGTGCATGCTTCTTCTGGTGATGCTACTGACTCCTCTGCTCATGTCCAGATGACAGAGCAGAGGCAATACAGGAAGACATGTACCCATAGACACCTGATGGCCCACATGGGGTCTACTCAGACAGTCTCTGCCCTCATCTTTGTTTGAAGAGAATCTGCTGCAAGAGACCTACTTAGTTCACTCAGTCACTGTGCATGGGGCAAGCATCTCATGAAAAAGCTGGAACAGCAAGCGGTTTCTAAATCCCATGCTGATGTACCCATCCCCACAGGTCTCATGGAGTATGCTGTTAACCCTGTCAGGACAGCATTGAGATGCTGGAGATGGGGGTGCAAATGAGCACCTATTTTTCTCATGGACAAACATTGATATAGGTACAGCCAGCATCTAAACGGTGATCAGGGGATCTGGCCTTTTCTATGATGTCAAAGATAGTATCATCCTTATCCTAACTCTGGGACCAATGAATTCTGCTTCTTCACAGCAGAAGCTCAAGTGTGAGCACTGAGCAATCTGAGCTGGAGATGTAGAACTGAGAAAGGAGAGGACGTGAGGGGACACAGTCCCAGAGTCAGGTCATCTGAAATGATGCTAACTGGTCCTTAATTCCTTTTCCCACAACCTCTGCTCATTCCCAGCCTGAATGCCAGTGCCCATCTTTTGTTGTCGGAAGCACACCTTAGCTATAGGCATGACCAGGGCAGAGTGGACAACATGTCCCCTGAGCTTGTCTCCTCTGTGCAGTCTGTCACAGGGATGAGAGAGGTGATTTTTCTAGTGCAGATTGTGGAACCGCTCTTGTTCGAAGCTATTTTAGATCTGCTGATGGATGTGTGTGGATTCCGTTTGCCACATACACATCCAGTTTCCCTGAACACTGGAAGAGCCAGAACGGTTTAAAGCACTGAAGGACAATGAGGGTGGTCTGGAATAGTGGCAAGCCTCCAGGGAGGGCTCTGGCCAGATATTTCTGGAAGGCATTCTGATTTCCCTCCAGCCTGAATGGCATCTGTGATGTTGAGTGGAGCAGCGATGTGGATAATCCAAAGCAGCTGAAAATTGAAATCTGGATCAAGGAAAGAGCCTGAGACAATAGCCTGGGCTTAGCACTGAGAGGCGGCAGCCAAGACCAGCAGCCTTCTGCTAAAAGCTCACAGAGTAGGGAAGACAGTAAAAGGAAGAACAGTTTCCTGAATCCCTTTTTTTAAAAAGTGGAACACACCAACACAGATCTTGCTTAGCTTGGGCTTGGTAGAGGACAGGCTCCTCCCCAGTCCTCACCTCCTAAAATGACAACAAGGGCCGGAAAGGCAAAGGCTCAGAGGTCTGGTAACTGGGGGTTCACCAGGAATGGAGATGCACCAGAACAGTGATAAACTGGGAACAGGGGCACACCAGGAACACACCAGGGGTATACTAGGAAAGTATGCTTTGGGAATAGAAACATGATGAGAACGAGGGTGTGTTGGGAACAGGGTTGCACTAGGAACTAGGGTGCTCTAGAAGCAGGGGAACGCCAGAAACATGGCTGCAACAGAGCAGAGGTACACTGGAAACAGGGATATACCAGCAAGAGGTGTACACTAGGGACTTGGGTACACAAAAAATAGGGCTATACCAGGGGTACAAACTTCACATTTCCTCTCATGGTCCTGATGATGGTGGACATGGGGTTTTCTCGGTGACTGTATTCTTCAGTTTTTAAGAGGAAAGAGTAAGTCACCTCATCTCTAATCACTGTCTCCTCTGAGGCTGCTATTTAGGGAATAAGATGAGCTGGTAGGTTTTGATGGGGCTGCTATACAGGTACAGGTGTCAGCTGAGTGACACCCAATGTCCAGGTTTTTTTATGCTCTGTAATTCATCCATCACACATTTCCTTCCTTGCTTGCTTCCTTGTATCTCCCTTCCTATTTTCTTCTCTTTCCCCCTTTCTTCTCCTTCTCTCTGATCTATCCAACAATAATCCATTCATTTATCTTTCTTCATCTAATCTAATCCATCCATCCATCCATCCATCCATCCACCCACCCACCTGTCTATCCACCAATCCAATCCATCCATTCATTCATCTACCCATCCACCCATCCAATCCATCTGTCCATCCATCCCTTCAATCCATCCATCCATCCACCTAGCCACCCACCCACCCATTCTACCCATCCATCCATCCATCCATCCATTCATCTACCCATCATCTACCCATCTACCCATCTAATCCATCTGTCCATCCATCCCTTCAATCCATCCATCCATCCATCCATCCATCCATCCATCCATCCTTTCTCCTTCCTGGTTCCCTCCCTCCTTTTCTCCCCTGTTTTCTCTGTTCCTTCCTGTCAGTCCATTCACACACCTCCATTCATTCACAAGTTCACTTACACATTGATTGAGCAAACATCTATGGGGCATCTCCTACAACCCAGGCATGCTCAAGAAACTGAGGCAGGATTAGTAAGCAAATAAACTTACATGTTAAGAGGAGGAAATGGACGATATAGAATAAAAGTAAATATGTATTCTATATACTTTCCTCGAAGGTAGTAAGTGCCTTGAACGTTAAAGCAGAAAAAGAAGGTCACAAGAAGGATCTAGGATCGTAATGGGGAAAGGTGTTCAGAGTAGGCAGGTCTACTAGCTAGCTGTTCCCCAGCACCAGGCCCGGGAATGGAACACTCACTTTTAGAAGGAACTGTTCCCTTTCGCTTTTGATCTGCAGTTCCATTTCCTCATAAAGATGCTGGATTTCTTCATCATAAGCAGCAATTTTCCTGGAGGGACAAAAGAAGAAGCTAACAGTGCCCCCCCTCCAAGATCCACTTTCCCCACAGTCACAGTTCCTGGAACTGAGACCCTGGGGCCATGGATGGTTGAGGGACTGCCTAAGTCAGGCTGGCCAAGGATTCGGGATCAGCTCAGAGACCAGCTGCACAGACTGTGGTTGCACTGTGAACCTTCTGTCTTCCAGATCACTGCCTGACAACAAGGGCACTTTCCAGTGAAGATATGCCCCACATCTCTTCCTTGACTCTGCTTTGCTCCAGCACTGAGCCCTGGCCTCCTGCACTTTAAATCCCTAATCCGATACCTCTTTAGGTAGACAGTCTGAAATTGCACCCTGTAAGGTTCCTTCCTGCTCAGCATCTTGGTGTATCCCATGTTCAGTTTGGGTGCCTTCTCTATTTTCCTATACCAGCCCTGACACTGTACCACTAGAGGGCCCTAGTGCAACTGTGAGCTTAAGTCCATGCTGGTCCCAAAGATTTCCTGAGAATGATGGTCTTCTGCAAAGGAAGAGATCTCATGCCATCTGGGGCACGGGGCCAGAGATGTACAGCAGAAGGCTTGTGGTTCTGGTTAATGGCTGGTGATGACACTGAGGTGACCTAGTCCAGCTCCATCTCTCAGCATCTTCTCCACAGTATGAGAGCCCACAGGACACGAAGTGAGTAGCAGGGACAAGCACACACCACTAAACCTGGATTTTTTTTCCTTCCTTCCTTCCTTCCTTCCTTCCTTCCTTCCTTCCTTCCTTCCTTCCTTCCTTCCTTCCTTTGTTCCCTCCCTCCCTCCCTCTCTCCTTCCCTCCCTCCTTTCTTTCCTCCTTCTTTCTAATGTGGTTTCTGAGAATGAAACTACTCAGGTCCTGGTGTTTTCACGGCAAGCACTTCCCCAACAGAGCTACCTTCCAGGCCATGGTAACAACATTTTCATACCTTTCCTCTTGTCATCCATGGAGAATCTCCCTCTGGCTCCTACTTCCTGTCCTTTCCCTCTCTTGTAGAAAGAACTCCAGCTTGGCATTGTGGCTCTCAAGAACTATTTTGAAGGTTTAATACGCGCGCGCGCACACACACACACACACACACACACACATTGTCATTTGCCACACTAAACTCCAGGACCTTCAAAGATGGGCATGCCACTAACAGAGGAAGCAGCCTCATCATCAGCTCTAAGTACTGAGAAGATACCTGGACAGATGTAAAGGCTAAGAATGTAGCTGTTCCTCTTGAGCCCTCCATCCTTTTACCCTTGTCCCATGTCCACTTGGGACTCCCATCTGAGCCCAGGCTTGCATTACTGTTCCAGGCTTTGCCATGGCCCAGTCACTGTCTTATCCTCTTCTGCAGGGAGTGGGCTTCACACGTATACACTAAACAGCACAGATGAGCCATTTCCACTGGAAGTTTTCCAGCTCTTGAGAAACCACGTACTGGACTCAGGCAAAATACTGGCTTGAGAGCTGTGGTCAGAGACAGCATCTCAGACTCTGAATTCCAGCTTACTACTCTCTACCCCACCCTAAAGGCCAGAAACTTGAAGCAATGGCACAGTGGTTTAGGGCTGTGTTCAGCAGAAGATGCCAGTCCTTCCAGATTTCACAATTCAGGGCTGTCCATGTATCTGCTCAGCATCTAGGGAACGTAAAGGCTCCTCTGGGCAGAGTAAGACATCTCTTCTTGTAAATGACCGGCATGTAAGCTTGTTACTCTATTGTCCCAGCTAACCCATCACGACAGAAAGAAAGCCATGGAGGCAAAGGGAGGAGAAAAGGGCCCCATTGTGAGATAAAGACACCCCAGGGTCAAAAGTAGACATAGTTCAAAGGAAGCAAGGTGGGGGGGGGGTCTCTTTGGCCCTGAATTGCCTTTACATGCTCAAAACAGCCCAGATGCCGGATGGCAAATGACATCAAGTAAAACTTTGGGCAGCAAAACACAACTACATGAATACCGGAGAACTAATAAATGGAGCGAGAGCAACTTAAAAACTGATTTGGCTCTGCTATAATTCTAATTAGAGTCATTCGTATAAGCTGTTTAGCATCTATGCCTAACAGCCATGCCAAGCATTAATTCTATGATACCATTAAGTGTGTTATATTAATTTTGCTCTAAGTTTTACTTGATTCAATTAATACCCTTGATGTGTTTCCACGCTCTCATGACAGCTTGCTTGTCGTGAGTGAACTTATTTTTACAAACCGTTATACGAGAAGTGAAACATAGTCTCCAGCTGGTGCTCGATGCTAGCCCCCATCTGCAAAAGCTGACTCTATTATGAAGAATCCCTTGTGGGTACCAGTGATGTTGGTACCCATCCACACCTCTCTGTGGACTCAAGCCTCCTGGGAGATTCTGCAGGCCTAATGACAGCATGACCCTCTTAGGTTAGAACACAGAAAGTCCCAGGAATGGGAGCATGAAGGTGCCATTTTCAATAAAGTACACTAAGCCTGCTCAAGAGACAGAGGACTCCTATTCTAGAACAGGCTTGTCTCCTCGGTGTGACCTTGAGGAAGTACTCTAATGCTCTCTCAGGTAGCTTCTGTCCTAAAATACTTTCCAGCACTGTCCGGATAGACCAAGGAAAAAGTGAGTGCACAAAGTACCCAGAACCATAATGCCCTAATAAATACATGGAATTATTTATTCTTATAATTGGGATCAGGAGCTGCAGGGCAGAGAGGAGGAAGTGCTTGCTTTCAAGGATGAAGGGGCTGGGTTTGGAAGAGCTCAAAGGCACCAGGAGAGGAAGAAAAGTCTTACTTGCTAAATGCTCCCATCAGAGTCTGCCAGAGGCTCTGGCTGGGCATAGCAGGAGCTGTGGAGCTGGGGTGTGTGTATGTGTGGGAGCACAGTGATGACCAGGACATTCCAAAGAGATTTGTGCTTGCATCTTACAGCAGCCCAGCCGGGAACACCACACTCTGCAAAGTAAAGAGATGACCTGTGGTGTCTGCTGATTCTGTGTGTCCTTGTCTCCATGATTTCTTTGTTTGTTTGTTTGTTTGTTTGTTTTTTGTTTTTCGAGACAGGGTTTCTCTGTGTAGCCCTGGCTGTCCTGGAACTCACTTTGTAGACCAGGCTGGCCTCGAACTCAGAAATCTGCCTGCCTCTGCCTCCCAAGTGCTGGGATTAAAGGCGTGCGCCACCACTGCCCGGTGTCTCCATGATTTCATATCCTCTCTTAATGCATAACACACACAGACAGAGTTGTGTTTGAAGTGTTCTCTAAGAGGGTCCACCTGCCCTTCTAACCTCGATGACACCCTGTGACTTCATCTGTCCATTTTACATGGGATTTTTAAGTCGTCCTGATCTATGTGTGTTTCAATGGGGGGGGGAGGGGTGTCAGTCTCTGTTAAATTATGAACACTCAAACCTTTATATTACCCATAACCTCCTGGACTCCAGAGGTTAATGCTGAAAACCTGCAAGAACCCACTCTACAGTTTGGCTATCAACTCAGATGTTAACAAAACATAGTGAAGAACACTAGATTCTAGTGAAGAATTATAGGATTGGGAGCTTTGTCTCATCTAAACACTTCTTTTTTTTTTCTTTCTTTCTTTCTTTCTTTCTTTCTTTCTTTTTTTTTTTTTTAAACTTGTGTTAAAATCCTTGCTATGGGGTTACAGAGATGACTCAGCATTTAAGAGCACCGCACCAATACCAGACACTTCACAACACCCTATTACTCCAGTTCTGGGGGAACCCAGTTCCCACCTTCTAGGTTTCCTGCATGAACATGACGTGTATGTGTGTGCACACGTTCATAAATAAAATAATAAATCTTTAAAAGATAACCCTTGCTTCTATTGACACCAAGTAGGTTAGAAGACTTTCTGTGACCAGGGACTGGCTGTCTTTTTTTCTGAGCAATTCTGTCATCTCTGGAATATTCTGAGTCATGAAAATTTGTGTTCCCATAAAGGTGCCCTTCAACACAGAAGGCCTCCATAAATTTTCAAACAGCTTCAAGTTCAAGGGGTGCCTTGGATCAGGCCATACCTTTCTCTCCTCCCACCTTGTTTTGCAAGCCCTGCTCGCACCCCCAGTCTTCTTTGAACAGATCTTCTCAGGCTACTGGAACCCCAAACCCAGTGCCCAGTGTATGCGTGTTATTGTGCAGCGTGGAGCTCATTATTGCCTCTCTGGTTCTAGATGTGTGCATCTACTCACACAGCTGAAAATCCACGTCAGCTTTACTTGGCTGCTGCATCACAATTGATGGATTTCGTCAGTTAAAACTTCTAAATTCTATGTGATGTTTTTCCCTAAAAAGAGAGTGCCATTAAACTGTATCTCTAGCCTCCACCTCTATGTTCTGGACACAGGAGAATACTGCGTCGTCCTGTTAGACTCCATGTTTTATCAGCGTTACGTTCATGGCTCCCACTTGGCCAGCCAGCATATTCAATGGCCTTCTATGTTTTATTGACGATACGAATTTAGCTTCTGCTCAGAATAGAAGCTAAATTATCCATGATGCTTGTTTTAATGATTTCGTTTATCTGGGAGGTTTTTTAATAATTAAATTTGTCTCTTTGACAATTTCATGTATGCAATGTGCTCTGATTACTTTCAACACCTCCCCTGTTAGCTCCCTCCTATCCTTGCCAAGCTTGTGTGGGTTCTTTACTTTGTGTGTGTGTGTGTATGTGTGTGTGTGTGTGTTTGTGTATGTATGTGTGTCCGTGTGTGTCTGTGTGTATATATATGTGTCTGTGTGTGTCTCTGTGTTTGTATATGTGTTTGTGTGTGTCTTTGTGTATGTGTGTGTCTCTGTGTGTCTGTGTGTGTGTGCATGTCTGTGTATGTATGTCTCTGTGTGTCTGTGTGTATGTATATGTGTCTCTGTGTGTGTCTGTGTGTATGTATATGTGTCTGTGTGTGTTTCTGTGTGTGTGTGTATGTGTGTGTCTCTGTGTGTGTCTGTGTGTGTGTCTGTGTGTGTGTGTGTGTGTGTGTGTGCACGTGTTGATTATTAGGGAACGAAGCCCAGGTTATTGCACATTCTGTCTAAGTACCTTACTATCAAGCTACACCCTAACCCTCCAAGAATGTTTTATTTAAGTTATGCTAACTTTTTATTTCTTGTCTTACGGTGCTATAGAATACATCGTAAAAAGTGTTTACTGTTTGGAATCTATTAACCTTTTATCTGTAGCCAAAAACATTATTAATTTTTTATAACTTCCATGAGAAGAATACATAGTCCCCTTTTAAGGTACATAAAATCATATTCATTTCTTCAGCTTGCTGCTCCATGGTTTGAAGTGCTTCCCGCCTTTTAATACTGCTTGCCTTTGATGCATTGCCTGACTAGTGTGTCAAAATCTGAAGTGTTTGTCAGCTTTGAAAAGTCTATTTTTGAAAAGTCTATTTTTTAAAAATCTTTTTTTGTTGTTGTTTTTCTGAAAGTGTCTTCTTGTATCCATTACTGCTGTGTTATTTGGTACATAAAGATTTATATATTTAGAATCTTTGGGGGCTCCTGCATGCACGTGTACCTTTGTGTGTATGCACCCTGCTCGTGCATGATTTGTTTGTTTGTTTTGAAACAGTCTTGCTCTGTAACCCAGGTTGGTCTCATGCTCAGGACTATCCTCCTACTTCACCCTCCCAAGGACTGAATCTTGTTTCTGGACAGAAACAAGATTTTACATTGCTATAAAATAATCCTTTGTACCTTCTTTTATTTATGCTTCAGAGCTACAGGAATATGAGGGCTTAACTAGCCGAGCACCCTTCTGCTAGCCATTCCTAAGACACTCCTGCTATACCCAACCCCTAGGGATCCCTAATATCCTGTTCTCTGCTTCCTGGTGGTAGTAATGTAAGCTAGAGGGGAGGGAGAGACAGAGAAGAGGCAGATAGAGCAGATAGGGAAGGAGGAAGGAGTTCTCACTGAGGCAGAAGGACAGGTGTGTGGTGAGGTAGCCATCCCGAGGCAGCAGCAACCAAGAGCACTAACATGCATCCTCCCTCAGACCCCCCTGCAATGGCTGGGTAGTGCTGTGGAAGGCACCACAATAGCCCAGGCGAGAACCCAATTGCTGAGACAGCTGTGCTTGCCTTATAGCTCATTAGACCATCAACTAGGAGGTCTACCTCTGACATTTACGTTTTCTGGCTTTAGCCAAGTCGCATCACACCAGTAATCTCCAAGTTAAAACATCTGAAAAATCAGAACGAGGTTGTTACAGTTAATCATAATGTTAACGAGGTTTTAAAAGATGCCTGTGGAACGATCAAGAACAGGCATTAGATGCAACAATGCAGTTAATAAGTTCTAGTTAAATAAAGTCTCTGGGACCGCCATTTTGAGAGTCATTCCTCCACAGATTCTTTAAACATCAACCAGGGACAAGTAGAAACTCGAGGGAAACCACGTGTCAATATACATGGGGTGGAAGAGGATGCGTGGGGGAGGTGATAAGAGATGAGGGGGGCTCAGCTGAAAGAGTAAATATGCAGAGTTCACCTCACCTACGACATTATGACATTATGGCGCTGACTAAGCCTTTCTTACAGTGTTGCTATGGGTAGAGCAATTTAGATTGAAGTTCACTCTGTACCCTAGGGACTCAGCATCTTAGAACACCAAGTTCAAACCCACACTGGCACAGAGGACAGGCCAGAAAGACGAGCTATGCAACATGAAAGAAATCCCACAGTCTCTCCATGGGCTCTGGCTGGCAGTCTTTATGACCTTAGAGTCCTGGCCAGAAAAAAAGTGGAGGGAACTACCTGTTCTGCTGGTGGGCAGGGTGGGAGAATTTCCTGGCTGAGCCTAGGAAAGACAGATTTTCAACAGGGCAGGGGAAGTCACTGTCACATACTGCAAGGGCAGTGATGGATCTGTAAGAGTGAGTCCCGTGGAAGCCAGGATGGAAATCCTAATTCTAAGTCAGAGGGTAACATATCACCTGAGATGTCTGACTGTGGCAAATACTCCCTCCTGTAAGATTACCATAGGTGGTGTGTGTGTGTGTGTGTGTGTGTGTGTGTGTGTGTGTGAGAGAGAGAGAGAGAGAGAGAGAGAGAGAGAGAGAGAGAGAATAAAGTGTGTATGTGTACATGTTTGCATCTCCCTGTGTTTGAGTGCACTGCACATGTGTTTCTCTGTGTATGTATGTCTGTGTGTATGAGTGTGAGTATCTTTCTCTGTGAAGGAGTATGTACATGTCTGTGTGTATCACCCTGTGTGAGTGTGTGTACCTGCGTGTGTATTTCTCTGTTTGTCTGTGTATGTATGTCTGTATGAGTGTGTGTATTTATATCTCTCTGTGTGTGTGAATGAGTGTATACGTGTGCATGTCTGTGTGAGTGTGTATACAGTCATTTATGTTTCTCTGTCTGTCTGTCTGTCTGTGTATGTATATCTCTGTGTATGAATAAATTTATCTCTCTGTGTGTGAATGAGTATGTACATGTCTGTGTGTATCACCCTGTGTGTGTATTTGCACGTGTATTTCTCTGTGTATCTGTGGATATATGTCTATATGTATGAATATGTGTATTTATATCTCTGTGTGTGTGAATGAGTGTGTACGTGTGCATGTCTGTGTAAATGTGTATACATTCATGTGTGTATCTCTGTGTCTGTGATTTTGTGTGTGTTTGTGTGTATGAGCATGTGAATTTCTGTGTGTGTGTGTGTGTGTGTGTGTGTGTGTGTGTGTGCATGTGTGATATCAGGCACATGAGTGCTTAGGAAGAAATCTGAGACGGAAGGAACAGTGGAGAAACTCTAACTAAGTAAGCTCCAGGCTGAGGCTGGCAGACTTTTCTAAGATCATTTGCAAAAACTCAAAGGTGAGATGCAGTTAGCAATAACTTACCTTGCCAGCCTCCCACGGGGGCTGTGAAAATTAATTAACCTTCACAGAGTGCTTTGCACCTCGGAGATGAAGGAAAGCTTTGGCACTGGGCACCATGGGGGCTCCAGTTAGCGGCATGCCAGGCCAGGCTCTTGCCGCAGACACAGCCACGTCAAAACAGGTCAAAATACTGTGCTCCTGTGCTCTCTCTCCTCAGCCTTTACTTAAGGGTATTAGGGATCTGGGAAGGTCTCTGAAGCCATTTAGTCCAAGAGTAGCGATTCTTCTTGGCAAGGGTGTACAAAACCATCCAAAGACTAAACGACGTCTCCCTTTTCTAAATGAAGGCATGGCCGTGACCTTGGGAGAGAAGACACAGCAACTCTATATTTTGGACCGGCCTCACCCTGAGCTTGAACTCCTGGAAGTCTCAGAACTGGCTCCTGGCCTAGGATGGCTGTCATTCTGATGTCTCTTTGAGAGCAGACTTGGTTGGAGCTCCCAGTTTGCAAAGACACCGAGCCTCCTTTACCATCACGGACAGAGCAGAAGCTCCAGTAGAGCATGCACAGCCAGCAAGATGGCTCAGCGGGTAAAAGCACTTGACTCACAAGCCCGATGACCTGAGTTCAAATCCTGTGAACCCACAGTGGGAACAGAAAACCAGCTCCTGGAAGCTGTTGTCACACACATACACACACACACAGACACACACACACACATACCTCCCGAGGCACACAGCTTCTCTCTCTCATAATAAGTAAAAATAAAAAGAATTTAGAACCTTTAAAAAAAAAAAAAGAGCTGATGTATTTCCAACCCAAATGCTTTTGCTTATACACAAAGAAAATCACTCAGATGGGGGACAGATGAATAAGGGTCAGAGTAAAAAGAAGAGTCCAGGCTTTGACTCTGGAGGCCCATGGTTCCCCCACTGCCCACCACCCTGCGGTGCTTCCCCGGAGCAGCCCTGGCAGTGAAACAGACCATATACATTTGCAGCTAAGTCTGTCCGAATTCCCAACTCCATCTGGAATCTGGGAAGGGCAGGCAAGGAGTGAGGCATGGCGACCAACTGCATTTTAGGACACTTGGTGAACAGAAGGTGCGAGGGCTTGATGCCCCTCCCCATATAGCCCACAATGCACCCCCACCCCCGTTACAGCGTGAGGACCTTCAGCTGGAGAACTCTCAAGGAAAAAATAAAAAGGAAGCATGTCCAGCTGCAGTCAGCTTTGTGACTGGAGACTCACCACTGCCCCCTACTGTCTTTGTCTGGTAACTGCAGTCTCTGTACAGCAAACAAAAAAAAAAATCTGGTTACGGTGTTTTGGTTTGATTTTTTTCATGGCTCTTGAGGTTGGACATTTTTTTCATGGCTCTTGAGGTTGGACTCTCTGAGTGTATTAGAGTACAGATGAACGTTAGGAAACTGTAAGCGTATAGAAAGTTCTGTGAAGAGGTGAGATTGACAGTGCACTTCAAGATAGTTGGATTTCTTCTTACTGATTCTGCTACCTGTATAAACCACCCCTGTAGCATTCTTCCATCCCCAAAGGCAAACGACTTTTCAAGGGTCAGGTTTGCAAACTGCAGTTGTGGTCAGCGTAGAGCACAAGCACTTTGCTCACCAAGAAATGCCAACAATGTATCTCTGCCTCAGATCACATTATGTCCATAAAACTCATGCATTTGGTTAACCTGGGCATCACCACGAATGCCCTGCCTCAACCTATGCACACGACCAAAGCTGCAGATTAGAAGGACATCCTGGAATATAGCTCTTGTGGGCTAACCAAAGAAACTAGCAGTCTGGGGGTGGGGGTGGGGACATGAAATGATAGAGCTATCCTGAGCTGCATGGATTCAGACAGATCTTTATCTTTTGGCGTGCGTGCATGCGTGCGTGTGCGTGTGTGTGTGTTGTGTGTGTGTGTGTGTGTGTGTGTGTGTGTGTAGATGTCCTCTGGAAGAACAAACTGGAGTAGCATGTCTCAGAGTGTGGTCTGCAGCCTGTCTGTCTCACAGCCACCTGGATGCTCTGGCACCCCCATTCCCAGGCCCATCCCCGAGACCTGAAGGTTTACAACCCCTGGGGGAGGGGTTTAGGACTTGTGATTCACTGTATGTTCTCTGCAGATTCCAACACAAGCCATCATTTAACAGTCACCAGCTGAGGCCCTCCAGAAGGCAGGGAGCACCTGCGGCGTGTAAGGGACACCTGCCATGTACAAAACACTTTGTTATTCTATTTGGAGTCAAGGCCAAGGACACGATGGCTTCCCTCTCCTGCTAGTTTCCCTGTTTCTAGAGCTCCGTGCCAGGGAATATGGTGATCAGAGGATGACTGATGGATGCACCAGCAGGATGTCTGTCCTACTGTGTAATAAGCTGTCCCTGTCATGTCCCTTTTCTGAAGTCTAAGGAAGCCACTCTGGGCAAGAAAGGCTTGAACACTGGCTATGTGAGGCTTTAATTAAAGGCCCAATGGCACCCAGACACTACCTATGGCTTTAAATGGGCAAGGTGAGCCTGGGCAGATGAGAAACTGAGGCAAACGTGGAGCCCATCAAAGTGTGGTCTTCCATAGACATAGACCAGGAAGCCAGGCAAGTATTTCTAGGCCATGGGACTCTAGGAATGGAGTCTGAGCCAGGCTGGCTGGTCAGCCTTGCTGGGTTCTGATCCTCAGCCTGAAGCTTCAGGCCCTCCCCAGGCAAAACATGACATATTTTTACCCCAGTTTTTAAAAGGAAAAAAAATTCACCAAACTCCTACCCACAGACAAGTGAGCTGAAGCCCTCCGAGGTGGGATCCTGGCATCCTTACGATTCACAAGCTCCATCTGAATCCAAGCAATGCACATGGCTCCATCCTCCCATGCTGGTCAGACACTGCTAGCTTCTTTTGTTTCCAGAAAAAGATGGGTGCTGAGTACCCTTTTCATAGCAAAATCTTCCTGATTCTGGGAGCTGGAAAGTTTTCCACATGTCTAACAACCTATAGCTATATAGATTGTTATTATCTATCTATCTATCTATCTATCTATCTATCTATCTATCTATAATCTAGCTATAGCTCCTGCTATGATGCGGGAATGAAATGTCTCCACAGGCTTATGGGTTTGAAACCTTGATCCCCAGCTAACAGCACTAAAGGTCCTTTAGGAAGTGAAGTCTCAAAGTCTCAGTGGAAATGGTGGAAAAATGAGTCTTGGGTTATCATCTCACTTGTTTTAGCGCTCTCTCTCTCTCTCTCTCTCTCTCTCTCTCTCTCTCTCTCTCTCTTTCTCTTTCTCTTTGCCTCTCCATTCCATGCATGTGAGTGCCTGCTTGTGTGTGTGTGTGTGTGTGTGTGTGTGTTTCCTGATCTACTGAGACATGAGTAAGCCATTACACTTCCTCAGGGCCATTCTCAGCTATTCTTTCCCAAAGATGGACTGTACACCCTCCAACTGTGAGCCAAAAGCATTCCTTCCTCCCTCCCTTAAGTCACCTGCTTTTTGGTAGGTAACTGATACACCCCTTAGGCTAGCATGCATAGCTCACATGCATTCTAGCACATGCTCACATGCACAGGGGCTGGTGTGTGTGTGTGTGTGTGTGTGTGTGTGTGTGTGTGTGTGTAGGGAGAGAGAGAGGAGAGAGAGGAGAGAGAGAGAGAGAGAGAGAGAGAGAGAGAGAGAGAGAGTCGAGAGAGAGAGAGAGAGAGAGAGAGAGAGAGAGAGAGAGAACGCTAAATGAATTTCTGGGAATGTAGGAGACAGCAGCAGGCAAGGTACTGCGGAACACCCACATCCTCAGAGAGAAGTGAGGCCCAGAGGGAGCAGTTCTCACTGAACACTGGGCAGAGGCCCTGGGGACTTGCATTTGGCTTTCACCCGGCCTTGTGGGACTGGGACTACTTCCCAATGGACATGCAAACACAGTAGAAAGAGACCAATGCTCTCAGACATGTCTCCTCCTATTTCAACTATATCCATGGCAACAAGGGGAGGCAGGGCCCAGCTCTTTCTGACACCCCCAGCACACTCTGGGCTTGGTCTGTGAGGTCAAGATGTCAATGCTTTCCCAACCATCCCTCTTTCAGGGGCATCCTCTCCCTCCCCACCACCTGGGAACGGACGTGATGTGTCAAGGGCTTTTCCCACTTGAGCTGCAGCCCAAGGTTTACAGTCCAGGCCGGGGAGCTGAGAACAGAGAGCATGTGCCTCAACCAACCAAAGGAAGACCACACTCACACTCCCCTGGAAGTCAACACCCCATTTTATCTGGGTCCCACGGGAGGAGAAGCAAGCTGTGTAGCCTGCAGTGAGAAGCAGCAGAAACTGTTTATGCCTGTGGTCACTCTGCCCAGAGCTCCAGTCGGGGCTTCCTGGTCAGCACTGGATAGATTTCTTCTGAATCCACCTGGTCAGAGTGACCACACGTCCACTCCCCAGAGATGGCAACTAACTCAGAGCCTGGAGCAGAGGAATCCCTAATTAAATGTCACCCAGTGGTAACACGCAGGGGTCACACAGCAGCCGGTGAGTTCCTGCCACTTCCAGCCTCTGTGACAAATGTCACCCCTGTTCTGAGCGGGACTCTGGCAGAGCTGGAGACTCTGGCAGCTCAGGAGGACACACCATTCCCAGGATGCTCTGCTTCCATCCTGCATTCTAAAGGCCTTCTCTGTGAGCCTACTTCCTTCCCTGCAGCTTGGATGCATCCTTGCCTAAAAAACTTGAAGCTTCGCCTTGTGTGTTATTTGCAGAGAGACCATTTAAGAGCTCAACACCCCATTTCCAGATTCTCATTTGATTCCTGAGCTGCCGGGGTTATGGAGCACATGGTACCTTACAGACCATCTGGCCCACTGACAAGGCATGACCAAATCTTTTAATAGAATAAATGAGAATTTTATAAGCCTCTAATAGAAAATCTCATTGTCCCATGAAACATAAGCACGAGCTAGCTTATAAAACTTAGCTTTCAGTTGTATGTATAAATCAGTGTGCAAAGACTGCAAAGAAAAAGCATTTCTTTCTGGTAGGTCACACTCACAAATCGTTTGAAAGAAACACTCTCCCCGTTCACATATGTTGTCAACAAAAAGTCCATGCACGGAGAGGGAAAGCAAGTAGCTTGGAGTCACACAGCTTGTACGTGGCCAGAGAGTGAGAACTCTAGCTCCTCCTCTGTCCTGTGTGGGTGTTCTATTCCCTGCTACCTGCAGGTCTGATTCTGCAGCCAGAGGGCCAGTCCCACTGGATGAGACTGGCAGAGAGCACACAGCAGCACCCTGCAGTGCTGGCCATGATCAGTCTCAGCCAGCAGGTCTATGGATAGAGGAAGCCCAAGGAGGGATGGGATGGTTTTGAACATGCGGCTAAGAGTGGCCTTGACTCTCACCTCAAGGATGTTAAACATACTTACTAAATTAGGGTCTGAGTATTTCCTGCGGCCACTCTCATATGGACGTGAGGTTAAGAAGCTCTGCAGTGTGGCAGGGATTGCCTTTCTTTGCAGGAGTGAGGCCAACAGATTCTTATGTCTGTGAGCACAAGAATGGCAGGCCTACGGCCTCTCCATTCAGGTAGAAAGACCGCCTTCCTGTGTGGGAGGGTCCGACAGTCTTTGCTATGGCTCCACTGAACCAAGCCATTGGTGCTGGGGACAGGAGTGGAAACTAATCCTTATTCCCCACTTTCCAGATGGGAAAACAGAGGCTCAAAGAAGCCAAGAGATTCCAGCATTGTAACAGAGCCAGCCAGTTGCCAGTCCCTGAAGGACTCATCCCAGATGTCCTGATTCCCAGCCCCAGATTCTGAGGTTTACACACAGTGCTCAAGGCATGGCGTCAAGATGCAGACTCATGATGCCACATCTGAAATACATTTCACCTTCTCCTTCAGTCAGACAAATTCCCAAACTGACCAAGACAGAGTGACTAACAGTTATATTTTTTTGACATTCACGGTATTTAGACACAAGGGTGATTCCACCAGCACCTCTGGCTCTTGTTAGTTGGATACTGTACCACATCCCCTGCAGATAAGGAAACTGTGGTTCAGGGATGTTAAGCAACTTGGTATATGTTGCACAGCTAGTTAACAAGTGTCAGAACCAAGATCCAAGCTGCTTTCTGTCTGATTCCAAGTTTCCTTCCCATCCCTTTCTTCCTTCACGCCTTGTGGGCTGCCCTAAAATGCTATTGACAATCTTCTGGCCACTAGGTATCCTTCTGCATGACTTAAATTCAATGAGGTAGGCAGAGTTCTAATGTTTTTCCCCTACACATACTTCTTCCCTTGGCGGTTATTTTGAGAGTTAGCTTGGGAAAGCACAAGATAAAAAAGTGTGGCATAGTATGTAGACTCCAATCTACCCAGAAACACACGCTCAAACGAGGAGCCCACGGACTTGTAACTCTGGAAAGAAGCCTGTCACTGGACAGGCACTCTGCAGAACTGCCCAGAAAGAGAGACAGCTCACTGGGGAGTCACAGAGAATGTGAGCCAGTCTGGGCCTGAACACGAGTACACAAGGGGCATGAGGTGTTTTGTGAAGAAACATTCCAGATCTGACTGCTCTGCCTTGGGTTTCAGCCTCTCCTTAGGGTGACTGACCACCCTTCATCACACCACAGACAAGTCCACATTCCCAACTACCAGCTCACTGTGTAAATGCATGTTAGATGACCTGGAGGAGCCAGGGCAGCATCCTGAGCACAGGCTAGTTCTTTGGAGGGGCTCCACCTCCACATGCTGCTTCTGATCTGATCTATTTGCCAGTGTGGACATTGATCCAGATTGGCAGCAGTTCCTTGGGAGTCTTGGCTCTGTCTTCTGATACACCATGGTGGCAAAGAGGGGAGGCTACAATGGGGAGGATGGCCCTTACAGATATAGTACTTCCACAAAGCAAGGGATGCTGGGAGTTAGGAGAAGCCCATAATGCTAGGGCTTTACTGAGTACAGGCAGGCAGGCTGTTCTTCCTTCCTGTCCAGGGCTCTAGGTTAACTACCTCTGAATTCTGTCTCTGACATTTACAAGCTGTGTGTTCTTGGGCATGTTACTTTCCGAACCTTATTTCTCATCTGTAAATGTGGGTAATATTTGAGAGTCCCCATCAAACGAGCTAATGTACATAAAGTATTTAGAATAGCTTCTATCAAACAGAAGGTGCTTAACAAGGGTGAGCTGGGACTGAGAAACAGTCCCATGCTATACCATGCTGGTCATAGTGCTCTGACCCCCTTTGGGACATAGTGACAAAGAAGCATACTGAAGTGAGCCTGCGGAAAAGACAGGAGAAAGTGCATGATCCACATGGGCGGAGACGGACACCTACTTCCTGAGGGCACATTCCAGTTCATTCTTCTGCTCATGGGCTTCTTGGAGCTGAGCGAAGATCATGGTAAGGAGGTCTTCGAAATTAGACAGCAGGTGAGGCTCGTCCTTCTTCAGTTGCAGCCACAGTTGTCTGACATCACTTTCGCTGTGAGGGAAGGGAGAACCATTAACAGGGAGTGGGTAAGTGAGGCTCCTGGAGGAAACATGGGGGTTCCAGATGAGGGAGCAGACAGCTGGAAGCATCACTGTCATCACCTTAGATCACTGGAGTTTATGGTACAGAGTGTTTTCTGCATACTGACAGTCTCCCTCTATCCCACCTGGGAGGCAGACGCAGCATGCTAGGAACATTCCCTGGTACAATGCCAGAGTGCGGGCCCAGCAGCCTGACTCCTGTGCTGATCTCTCAGTCTGCTGCTGCCTTCCTCTGTGATGCGCCTATTGGATTTGCTGCATCAAGCATGCATGGCAACGCACTTGCCAGAATCTCAATACTGCCAGGAGTTTGGGGGACACATGGGCAGGGCCAACATCGAGATGCTGGAGAGAGATGGTCGCCTCTGGAAGGATATCACTGATGAGATGTGAGACATGCTGTTTTATGGATGGTAGAATGTGCTTGTCGCTGCTGGGAAGGGAGGCAAACATGCAGCAGAATCCCACTGGAGCCTGGTGGCACTGGGAGGACTGGCCTGGGATAGGAAGGGAATGGGTGAGTCTGAAGGACACGAAGACACAGACAGTGGCAAGCCAGACTCGGAGGTGTGCAGGTATAGAGTGACAGGTCACGAGAATCACCCAGGCATGTGAGGGTGAACCCACACCTCCAGGAGCAGCAGAGAGATAGGCCATAACGACCCTTGCCACCGAGAGGAGAATGGAGAGCCAAGCTCGAAAGTCTACAGACATAACTGAAGTACATCAAACACAAATCTGACTCATACCCCCTCCCCCATTAATTCTAGAGACAATATAATCAGAGGACAGGGACAGGGACTTCCCCAATAAAGAAGAAAATTCTGGTCATTGTAAACACTGTATTTCAGAAGCTTTGCTCAGAAGTAATGTGTCAGGTCATGCCAATATTGCCCTTCCTCATGGCACAGACATGACTCTCTTGCATCCAACAGAAGCAACCACTGCTGGATGAATCCACTTACTTCTTTCCCCTCCTTCCCCCTTTCTTTCCTTTCCATCCTTTCTTGCTTCTAGCCCATTCAAACATCTACCTATTCATTGAAGCCATCCAATTGATTACCCATCTGCTCATCTATTCATCAATCCTCTGTCCATGCCTTCCTGGCCATGATGGCCTGAAAACTTTGAGGCAAAACCAATTTCCCTTCCCTTTGGCTGTTTTGATCAGGCCACAGCAACAGCAAAGTAATGGAGACAGGTCAAGTCTTTCAACTCTCGATGAAATGTCATAGCTCGCTAATTGGCAAAAAATCATTCCACCAGATCTCCAAGAAAAGCTGTGGGTCTGAATGCCTACTTCTGAAAGCTACCCCTTGTGGAACCACCAAGCAGTGTAGGTTAGAGAGGCACAAGGTGGTCAACCAGTCCATCTCTCTGCTTCTAGAAAAACCCACAGCCCTCTGTTGAGCAATAGACAGCTTGGAAGCCATTCCAACCTGCTGTGCTTGTCTGTGGTTCTGTCATGAACAGATCCCTCAGGCTGCAGGGTGAGCTCACATCAGTGAGGATGGGAACCTTGCCATCCTCTGTGCTGGTCTTCACAAGCTAGTCTAGAAGCCATCTCCCAGACAAATTATTTTATCTTAGTTCTACATAGGCATTCGTCATGTCCCTCACTGTGACACCCAGTGAGTACTGGCCTGAGACCCCTTCAAGAAAGTGGCTGACAGTCCCTGCCATTTCTGAAGTGGCCTGCTCTTGGCAGTCCCTTCTCCCTTCTCTTCTTGCAGCAGGAGGCTTCACGGAGCCCTGGCACTGGTACCCGGCTCTGGACTCTTGTCCTCAGTGAGGTTGAGTAACAAGTGTGACTAACAAGCTTTTCCAATGACTGACTGTGTCTCTTCCCTCTCTATTCTGAGCATCATCCTGGGCCTATTCATAGCTGCCATTCCTCCCCTGCTGCTAGTGGCAAGTTTCCCTTCCTGTCCACTAACCTCCTCCACCAGCGGACCCTCACCTGGGTCTTGGCCTGGCTCCTTCCTCCCTGACATCCTCTTTTGCCAGCTGTTCTTAACTGTGTTGTGATCAAGGTTCTTCTCTGATGATCTTGCAGGATCACTTTCAACCTTGGCCCCTTTGACTCTCCAATCATTAAACCATTCCCACTTGTGGTAGTTTGGGGAAAAAAAACGGCCCCCATAGGCTCACAGAGAGTGGTACTACTAGGTACTATTAGGAGGTGTGGCCTTGGAAGAGGTGTGGCTTTGTTAGAGGAGGTACATGACCAGGGAGTGGGCTTTTCAGTCTCAGAAGTTCAAGCCAGTTCTCCTCCTATGGATGGAGATGTAGAACTCTCTGCTCCTTCTCCAGTATCACGTCTGCCTGTATACCACCATGTTTCCAGCAATGACAATGATGGACTAAACCTCTAAACTGTAGGCCACACCAATTATTTTTTTTTCTTTATGTGAGTTTCCACAGTTATGATGTCTCTTCATGCCAATAGAAAACCTAAGACACCATCTTTCATGAACACACGCCCAAGCTGCGTCTGATGAGGGGCATCCTTTACAGGGTAAGCAGATTCAAGGTCGGAGATGACGAGAACAGCAGGAAGTGAAGACAGTGGAGAGCATGGGAGACAGCGAGTAGGACAGGATGGTGCTCACTGTGACTTACTCTTCCAGAACTTTCTGGGCTCCAAGTCTGTCCATCAGCATCTGAAACTGATCTTCCTCATCTTGGTCCACGTCTCCCACATCCTCCTCCCCTCTACACTGATACACTTTCTCCTCTTGGAGCTGGGCCACCTGCTGGTCAGCATCCTCCTCTCTTTGGCTGTTCTGACTGAAGAAGAAGTGACCTAGGAGAGTAGAGAGCAAGGACACAAATCAGACATCCTCAGCCTAGGGGGGACTTGGCTTCCTCTGTTTATGGGATTTAATCAAGGTTTGCCCTGGAGAAGCAAAAGGGATCCCTCTATAGCAAAGATCCGTAAACACTGAGTCTGCAGTTTGTGTGCTTTGATTTGCATTCTGACAGAGATGTCCAAGCCTGGAGACAGTGGTTGGGAAATAAGATGGCTCCTCAGTGGATCTCTATAAAGGAAGTCGAGCATGTATCTTCGGAGGATGTAGCTCAGTTGTAGAACATTTACCTAACATAAGCAGGGCCCTGGGTTCAATCTTCATTACTACTATCAAAGAATAATAATAAAAGTAGAAGAAAAGTGTGTCTTTTCTGCTTCCGTGGTAAGCAATAAGGTCGTTCCCTCCAATACTTGCCAGCAGCCCACCTTGGCATCCCCACTAACAATGGCACCTCATCATACAGGCAGCTTTCTCTGTATTCATGCTGGCTGGCACGACAGCAATCTGCCCTATCCCCTCAATTCAAGAACAAGTTCGAGGAAAGGGTCAGGAAAGGCAACTGATACGTTTAAGGAAATCACATCGCCCTTTGCAGGTGGCAGATAGATGGGGAAATTAGCCTACTGGTTCACCTCATCTGAGAGTAGGCTCTGTATTCATTAGCATGTGCCCAGGCCTTAGTTCTCCTTCCTGCTTGTGACCTTGAAAATGACAGTGCTATTCAAACCTAGAAGTTTCTCTGACAGCTGCTGCCTATAAAAGCAAGAAACTCTAAACTCAAACAACCCAGCAGGACTTAAGCTGGGCTGTCCAGTCAGCCCACACTTTTGCTTTCTTATTTTGTCTCTCAAAGCAGGAAAGGGACTGAAAATCCTGACACAGCTTCCTGCTGATGCCAAACCTGTCGTGAGCTCCCATGTGGGAGCCCTAGCAGAGACAGTCCATGGGCACAGGGGATGCCATGGTACAAACAGTCAAGGTGGGCACATGAGAAGAGCCCTATAATCTACTCTCCCCACAACCCAGGGCTCTGCACCCACAAAGGGAAATCAGAAAAGTTCTGGAGACAGTCCAAGCATGTTGAAGGGAACAGGAAGACACACTACACAGCTGCAGGGAGACTCCCAGACTTGGGTTCCCAGCATCCACCAGAACTTACTAAATCCAGTAGTGAACTCTTCTGGTGTCAGAAAGCCATTGCCGTCGGCATCCAGAGCATCAAACACATCTTCCAGCTCTTCCAGACTTAGGGGCAACTCCTTATGCAGCCTCTGAAAACAATCCAGACTGCATCTGTCCACATGTTGACGATGGTCATGGGGCCCTAGACCTTGGAGTATTCTCTTCCTTTCCATACTGGTGCAGAGATCCTTTGTTGGGCGCCAACTAATGCATCCGACAATTTTCTATGTGATTTATGCATGTATCTATCAGCATTTAATTCTCATAATACCCCTTTGAGGGAGATACTACTATCCCTATTTTAAGGATGAAGTTTAAAGGTAAATTGCCAGCTCCAGGGTCATAGAGCCAAAAAGTCAAACACAGCTCTGACTTCAAAGCAGGCATTGTCACGCACCAGTGCTATCCAGGACTGACTAGCTCCAGGTAAATGCCTAGAGGATGTGATGTTCTGAGACCACAGATGAGAAGGCTCGGACACAAAACCTGGCATCTGGAAACCACTCCATCAAAGCAGGAGGGTGGGTAAAGCCTGGTAGAACAGGCCTGGAATCCTAGCCACTAGGGAGGTCGAGGCGGGATGATCCCAAGTTCAAGGCCAGTCTGGGTAACTTGCTGAGACTGTTTCAAAATAAAAGGTAAAAAAAAAAACAGGGCTGAGGATGTAGCTGAATGGTAAAGAAAGAATGTATGTAGCCTGCACAAGGACCAGGTTTGACCCCTGGTAACTGCTCTACCTCATCCCCCAAATTAACAAGTAGTAGGGAAGGACGGAGACAGGGAGATACAGGTTCACAGAGCCACTATGACAGGCCAGGTTGGTGGCACTACTTCCTGGTCTTTTCCTTTGTGTACCCTCTTTCCTGAGCCATGTTGGTCTTCCTTAATGGAGGCCTCCTGTCCCAGAGCCCCAGCACTCCTCTTATAAGTAGTTATAGAACTGTTTTGTTCTTTAGCTCTGAGGATGCTCCTTACTGCAAGTGACCCTCCCACCCCGGCCCTGCAGTGTCCCACAATTGCCCCTCTTGGCTCTGATTTGAATGTGAAATGTCCCCCACACTCATGAGGATTAAACCCTTGGTCCTCCAGCTAATGATGCTGTTTTAGGAGGTTGTGGGGTCTACCTGGTGGAGGTAGGTCACCAGGGAGGGCCGTGGGGGTTTTAAAGCCTGCACCCACTGACAGCATGAGGGATGAGGCAGATGAGCTGTTGACACTTCCCTCTGGCGTCTGTCTGTCTGGTGTGAAATGGCCCCAGGCCAAAGCAAGAGTCCTCCTGTACCTAACAATCCATCTCCAAGTGAGGATCCCCAAGGGACTTGTTACCTCTCAGCTGGCTCACCTCCTTCCTCGGGAACCTAAGGGCCAGCAGCACAAGCTACTCCTGTGCAAGTGACTGACACGCACAGCATGCACAGGACTTTGTAGGAAGGAAAGTGGACGCACATGTGGATGCTCAGAACCTGCAGGTGTGACAGCCTGTGACACACCTGCAGGGAGCACTGGGCTCACGGTCTTTTAGCTGATGAGCCATAAAGCCTCATTTAGCTGCGCATTAATGTCGACATTTAGCACACATTACCAAGTGGGAAGAGAGGCTGATGGGAAAGCCATTTGGAAGAACTGAATTAAATATGAATGGGTTTTTCAAGAAAGGAAGGAGACATGCGAAGACTCTGGAAGCTCAGCTGCATAACAGTCCATAAACCAGCTGTGGCAAGAACCACAAGGGGAGAATTCAGGGTAGAAGAGCGTTGATTTTGCAAGCAGGGTGCATATCCGCTCCATTAGAAATGAAAGACATCCCCCCTGGAGGTGGGATGAAATTTCCCTAGCTCCCAACAACCAGATCCCAATGCTTTCTTTGGGATTAGATTTCCTCCCTCTCCAGTCAGCTTCAGCTTGTTGGATCTGGCAGAAAAGTGATAGTTTCCTTTATACTTAAGCTAGAAAGATGAGGAAAGAAACACCAAGGTCAGCAGAACCTTCAAGCTGCCTTCCACCCTCTACACCTATATACAAAGAGCACACAGGCATGATGTTGTTGAACCCAGGGAGAATTGGTCAGACTCAGGCTCGGCCACCTTTCTGAAGCACACGGTCGCACAGTTTCGCACATGCCCAAGTGACACTCACACTGGAAAAGAAGCTGGAGCAGAGCCATCTTCAAGGCCGGACTTGCACACACCCTTTGGACACCCACAGCTGTCTGATCACACCAGGTTTTTGCCTGTGCTTTGGATCAGCTATTCTGAGCATCCTCGGGAGAGCTGAGGCCACACCTGTCTCTGTCCCATGGTGTGCTGTCATGTGCTTGGCTTTAGTAGATTGCCTCAGTATAAATCAGTCCTTATCAACCTCTGGGAATGAACCATTTCACTCTCAGGAGCAGCTGAGAGGGTGAGGGAACAAGATAGGAGTGTCCAGTGCATGCCACGCCTAATGGCAAACCTGGTCATTGCCTAGTTTTGTACGGTCAGTGAAATAATAATGGCTCTTTCCATTTTAAAAGGGCTGGGAAAAGATCAAAGGAAGAGTCAGAGTGACACACAAGAAATTACATAAAGTTGAAAAGTTATTTCATAAGTGACTTTTTTTTGTAGTTTTATACTTTTGCAATTTTGAAGTATTTGAACCCATGGGCTTAAAGACGCTGGGCAAAGGCTCTAACGCTGATCGACATCCCCAGAACCCTTCTAATTTTATTTCTGAGACAAGATCTCACTGAGTTACCCACTGGCTCTGAACCAAAAGCTCTCCTGCCTCAACCTCCTAGTTAGCTGGGTTTACAGGCATGTGTCACCACACTCCATTTAGGTAGGTTCATGTGGTGCTAGAGATGAAAGCTGGGGCCTCATGAATGCTAGCTAGACAAGCACTCCATCAACTGAGCCCCAGCCACCTGTGTTATACTTAGTCCATCATGTTACTGTCACCAGGTCTTAGGGTGTCACAGAGTCAGGGAAGGCAAAGAATCCAACAGAGGGCATGGGCTGAACATGGAATGAACGGAGACCAGGCTCCCCACACGGTCAGTACTGACAACCCCTCGAGTGCAAAGATGGGGAGACCTTTTCTGGGAAGAGGTTACTCCTTCCAGGTAGCCCATGTGCAGTGACAGGTGGGGAACCCTCTCACCTGCATATCTGTCCTGGCAATGAAGCCCTTGCCCTCCGAGTCACAGGTCTGGAAGAATTCTTGCGCTTTCTTCCACATGACACTTTTATCTGGCACCTCCGCTTCCACACACTCTGTGTGGTCCAGCTCCTCCACGCAGGCTCCACTTCCCTGCTTCCCATGACTGGGTGTCTGACAGCTGGAGTCCTCTCTTCCACTGGGGGCAGCCATCAGATCTGTAGATTTCTTTATCTTCAGAACCTGAACAGAAGAAATGAAAAACAGAAGAGTGTGACAAGGGTGGAGCAGGATGGAAAAAGAGCAGGAGTGGAGAAAATCGAGGTGCAGAGCTGGTCGCTGGCATGTCCTGACATCTCTTAGCAACCAACTCCTAGTTACCAGCGCTCAGGATCAGCGTGATCTGCAGTGAAAGCTGATAGATCAGCCAGTCCATCAAATGAGAGACTCCAGAGCAAAGGGAAGAAACACACGGAGACTGAAAGGAGGCAGGCTTAAAAACACCCGCAACCCTGAAGGAGATGGATGGATAGACAAGGAGGCAGGCTACAGGATGCCCTACAAACTCTGAACCTAAAAACCACACAACACTGAGGAGACAGATGGATACACAAATTGTAGCATGTAAATACAATAGAAGCATAACTAGGGGATGAGCTGGATCTTGAGTAACAAACATGGATACATTTCAAAATAATCACACAAAGACAGGAAACCGAGGAAGAATACATGTCACACGCTTCCACTTACATAAATTTGTTTACACTTGGTGTCCAACTTTATGATTGCATTTGGTCACGTTTATAGAAAATGGAGACAGCCATAATAGGAAGATGTTGTAGGGTGTGGAGGGATAAGAAACAGGCAAGGGGAGAGATGAGCATGATCATGGCCCTCACTTCATCAGAGTGACATCTGAATCCAGACGTCACAGATTTATTTCCTTATTCCTTGATCTACAATGGTCTCTCAGTATCCCTGAGCCCCAGATTCCTCACTGTGCTCAAAACTCTGTGAGAGCTCAAGGTTCTTATAGAAAATGGGGCTGCATTTATACATAATATATATGTACAGTACCACACATTTTATTTATTTAGAGACAGGGCCTCACAGTGTAACCAAAGTTGACCTCATATTCAGAATTCTCCTGCCTCAGTCTCCCATGTGCTGGGATCACAGATGTGCATCACAACACCTGTATCCTACTGTATGCTATCTAGACATGGCTTATAATACCTGTTACAGTGGAAGTGTTATGCTAACAGTCCTTAAACTGTATTGTCTGGGGGGGAAACGATGAGAAAAGATCACACCTATGCAGGGCACACCTATTCTTTAATACTTCCCATGTTTAGCTGGATGGCAACCCCCCCCCCACATGAAACACTGATTTCATTCATGTGCGCGTGCGCACACACACACACACACACACACGTATGTATGAATTTATGTATGTATGTATGTATGTACATATATGCACACAGCTATGTCAAAATTTATCAAGGTACCAACTTTAAAGGCATGTAGCTTATTGTATGTCAATAACTCAATGAGTGTATCGAGAAGAAAGAGGGAAAGAAAATGAGAAATTATTGTTGTGTTGGGGTCCCTCAGGCCTAAATAATACAGCCTAGTCTCCTATGTGCATATATGTATATATAATCTTATGTGTATGGTTGCTTTGTCTGTCTGTACACTACATGTGTGCAGTACCCACAGAGGCCAGAAGAGGGCACTGGATCCCCTGAAACTGAAGTTACAGATGGTTGTAAGGGGCCATGTGAGTGCTGAGAGCCAAACGTAGGTCCTCTGACAAAGCAGCTGGTGCTGTGGACCATAGCCACACCCTCCCTAGTCTACTGTATTTAACTGAAAACCCTGAGTCTTCCTTTGACATTCAACTCTGTTAGAAAGAAAAAAAAGTAGCTGAAAATTAAACAATTTCCCTGTGGAAACTTCCAGACTGTGCAGCCCCTAACCCAGTGGTTCTCAACCTTCCTAATGCTGTGACCCTTTAATATATCTCCTCATATTGTAGTGACCCCAAACCATAAAATGATTGTATTGTTACTTCATAACTAATTTTCTACTGTTATGAATTGTATTGAATATCTGATATGCAGGATATCTGATATATGACCTGCCACCCCCCAAAGAGATCGTGACCCACAGGTAGAGAACCACTGCCCTAGGCACACAGAAGCAGGGCTGAGCCCCCGCAGAAGGCCACGTATCTACTGGCATCCAGCCTTCTCTCCCTTCCCCTGAATTCCCCGGCACAGTTTGTGTGGGTTTTCCAAGGGCAATGTGGGACTCAATAACGGAAGCAAAACGTAACCCTGTCCTGAGCTCAGCTATCTCCTGCGCAGGTGGAGCCCAAGGAAGCATTAACCTTGGGGATAGACAGGGTTCTTGTCTTCACAACTTTCCATTGGAGGAGTTGGTGAGGGAGCTCAATGCACTTGCCATGTGAGTCTGATGACTGGAGTTCAATTCCCTGGGCCCAAGTAAAGGTGACAGGGCAACAATGACTCCACACATCTGTCTTCTGACCTCCACACTCATATGGTGGCATGTGTACACACACATGCACACACAAAACTAATACATTTTTTAAATTGAAAGATTTTTTTTATTAGACCAAGAGACAATATAGTTATAAAAAAAAAATAGGCTAAATTCCATCCTCTCTCCCAGCCTTCCTTCCTCTTCCCTCTCTCTCTCTCCTTCCCTACTTTCTTTCTTCCTGACTAGAGACCAAACCCAGGGCCTTGCCCAAGCTAACTAAGCTCACCCTATCACTGAGTTGATTCCCTCAGCAGAACAGACTTTGTACCTGCCTGCAGCTGAGTTTCTAAACCATTCTTTTCGTCCAGAATAATTCCCTGTAAACACTTCACATGCAGATAAAAATTATCCAGTCCTCGACCATTTCTAGGAAGATTTCCCAGTTACCCAGAGTAATTTTAGCAGCTTAAGTGTGCAATCAGAAAGTTTGTAGATCAAACCTAAATCTCTCCTGAGGGGTTAAAGTGAATGTCTCTCCTAATCAGGCTTCAGCTGGTATTTCTCTCAACACTTTACCTGCTGCCAACTTGAAGGCAGCCACTAAATCACACTGATTCCTCTCGAAGCCCTTCTGTAACAAGCAGCTAGGAGATCAAAGCCCAGAGTATCCCTGAGAGCCACTCAAATCTCCTGAACTATCCAGGTTTCAGGGGGAGGAGAATCTCACGTGCAGTGGGACCCCAAGTTCCCAATGACAGCCTCAGACTTGGCAGGGCTGAAGGCGGGCAACTCTTGCCAAATGACACACCACACCACACACACCCTGTTTTTTTGCTAGGGAGAGAATGAAGTGTGGAGTGGTCATCACACTTGAGCTTCTGGGAGGTGACACAGCAGAGTGGGAAAAGCCAAGCTGCCCCAGGTCCTGCCTCCATCACTGCCTAGCTGTATGACACTCAATGAGTTAGGTGATATCTTCATGATTCTCTTTTCCGATCTGTAAAATGCAGGAGACAAGGCAGGCAGAGCTGGGAAGAAAAATGACCCTCAAAGAGAGAGAAGAGACTGGCTACACACGGGCTTGCGTTTGTTTGGGGGACTCCACAAGCCGACCTCTTTCATCAGCATCTTCCACAGCTGTCTCTACGCTACCACATGACCAGAGGTAGCTGGTACATTACTATTATTGTTGTTGAAATCAAACTGGCTTCCTCCTCCTCAGTTGTATTTCCTTCCAAAAGGCAAACTTATATATGTATATCTATACATACATATATATGTATGTGTAATATTGTTTCAATTAATAACCGTTCTGTTGCTGGGATGAAACTTACAGAAGGGGAAGTTCATTTGTACTTACAATCTCAGACAGATATGAATCCATCACAGTGGGGAGGCAAGGTAGCAAGAGATGGGCATGGCAGCCGGAGAAAGAAGCTGAGAGCTCAGATCTTAAACCGCCAGCAAGCACAAAGCAGAGAGAGAAAACGGGAAGTGGGGAAGGCTTGTCAATCTCAAAGTGATGGACCTCCTCCAGCACTGCTGTACTTCTGAAACCTCCCCAACATATATATTTGTCTGTGTGTGTGTGTGTGTATGTATATATATATATATATATATATATATATATATATATATATATATGTACATATATATCTGTATGTAAGTGAAAGAGAGATATATAGAGAGATAGATGATAGACAGATGTGTAACTTCATGTGCTTGTTCTCTATCCCCTAACTAAAGAGGAAAAGAGAGCAAACATATGAAAATACAAAAAAAAAAATCAAGATTGATTAAGTAACACGGACTCTCCAGCTGGACGGAATGCAGTGACCTCACACCACCACCACCACCGGGAAGGGACAAGCCCCTGTGAGGGTCAGGTGTGTGCCTTTGATAAAGACCATCTTCCCCCTGGCAGGCTTCGGGTAGCTTTGTGCAATCCTCCAGTCAGCATCCTTTCTCCTCAAATTAGGTCCAATTTCCATGTTCTAGCCTCCAGGGAGACAGGGAACAGCTGTCTTACCTCTATAAAATAATTCTTCCAGGTTCGGACAGCTGTTCTTAAACACCCCCTGAGCGCTCCCCTGATCTATTATAAAATACATTAAAGGCCCTTGCTAATGGCTTCAGGTCTCACCAAGATGGCTGCTATTCACCCTAATTCCTGTAATAATTAGTGGTTGTAAACCACTTTGAAGATAAAAGGCATTTTATAGAGCTAAGTCCTATCATGATTAGCTTCCCAGTACCTCCTCCCCGACTCTGATGAGCACATCAAAGCCAAGTGCAGTCCCAGTAAGCTATCTGCTGCTTAATTAGATGTGTTTCAAGGCGGCTGGTATATATTAAAGAAACTGCTGCAAAATTTATCAACATTAGAAGAGTGGTTGCTTTCTTCCTAATGTGAACAAGCTCTTTTCAAAGGCTGTCAGCGCTGATGCCTGCAAGACAGGAGCTCGGAGAGGCCTGAGTGCTAATGTAGACTCTAGGTCGACAAGGGAAAGGTGTGCTCAGCTCAGCTTCTGTCTTTGCATAACATCTTGTCAGCAGGGTTCTACACATGCCGCCTTTTGATTTTGCAAACATGCTCTGATGTAAGCAAGAAAAGGCACACACTCTGCTTCATAGACAAAGACCATGTATACGATCAAAGGGATTTACAACAGCGTGGTGGAGCTAAGGTTAAGGTCCCACACCAATAATAATGGATTGATGCTCAACCCACATTTGTGCACCATCCTGGGCTCCTGGGTGCTCTCATTGCCTGAATCTGTGCTTCTTATAAACCAGACTCAGGCTCCTAGAGATACGTGGTCCACAGAGGCAGAGCCAAAAGTGCCTTAAGCTTCCTTAACACTTCTAAATAGCTTTCAGTCAGTGACTGACCTGTGTGTGAGGGCCCTCTTGTCTCCATAGGGGTAAAGGTAGAGTTGTGAGTTATACTCCCAAACACCTAGCAGGACCAAAGACTGGAACTTTGTCCCAGTTCTTACTTTCCTTTCTTCCCTTTTGCTGCCTTACTGGGGCTCTCCTGGGCTCATTCCCTCTCCAAAGCACCCATATGATTCCTCTCAGGCTGGGTTCCTAGAGCTCCATGCCAGGACAACTCCCCTGCCTCAACATTCAGGTGCATTTTGCATATTTTCTGTGGAACCCATGCTCCCAGATTGTCTAAGCTCTGACCTTCAGTGATCTTGTTCGGCCCTATGCCCTTCAGTCCTGGGTCTGAGTTCTCAAAGCCTTTGTTTTCTCTTGTATTGTGATGTCCCAACTGTTTCTGAAGGAAGTCGTCACGTCTCTCTCCCGAACCAGGCAAATATCATCAAACCAGGCCGGCGCCGTGGAAGATGGAGAGAGGAATTTAGAAGCACTGTTTCCTTGGTGAGCTTCCACTGTAGTAAGGGAATGAGACACAAATAAGGAGGCAGAGAATGTGATGAGAGCCACATGTGTGTATGATGAAACCCCTCAAGGAGCTACCCCCAAATGAAGCTGTTCCCCAATAATTCTCCACACAATTTAACTCTGGCTTGGGTCATTTACCTGCCCCTATCTATCTATCTATCTATCTATCTATCTATCTATCTATCTATCATCTATCATCTGTCTGTGAGGTAGAGGATAGCAGGTATGTGTCATGGCACATGTCTGTTAAGTAACGGTAACTTGAAGGGGCTGTTTTTTCTTCTACCGTGTAGTGCACTGTGACAAACACCAGTTGCCAGGCAGCTCTCATTTACCTAACTTGAATCAGAAGGTATTATCGAATGTTTAAGAAAAGTCAGCTGTCATGGAGATCATCCAAATGGGCAAATAATACCATTAGAGGAGCTTTCGTTTAATTTGGTTTGTCCTGTCGGCACCAGGTTCCAAACAGCGCCTCAAAATCCTGCTTCCAGAAGCTTAAGTAATCATGTTAGTGGTAAACTGTGGATTTAAACCTGTGTCCTCTTTAAAAATCCTGCTCTCTCTCTCTCTCTCTCTCTCTCTCTCTCTCTCTCTCTCTCTCTCTCTCTCTTTCTCTCTGTAAAATGGGGCTATGAGACTTAACTATGAGACTTGTGAAGAATTATGTGTATTGACCATTAAAATACCTGCTATATAATAAGCATAGGAGAGTAGGCACTTACTTTGTGCTTTGTGTGTGTGTGTGTGTGTGTGTGTGTGTGTGTGTGTGCGCTCACAGAGGCCAGAATAGAGCACCAGAAACCCTGGAGGGAGAGTTATGGGGAGTTCTGGGCTGCTAGACATGGGTGCTTGGAACTGAGCTCTGGTCTTCTGCAAGAGTAGAAAACTCTTGACCAGTGAGAATCTCTCCAGCCTTGCAATTGCTAATTTTATGCCTAGATCAAACCAAAGAGCATCCCTGCAGTTTGGATGTCGTTTCTTCCCCCAAAGGTTCACATGCTAAAATACTACTGAAAGGCAGTGGAGTTCTAAGAAAAAGACCTAGTGATGTGGTTAATCCCCATCCTTCGGAAGGTTCTAGTGTGAGGGGGTCTGTTTCCTCAGAGTAGACTGCTATAAAAGAGTAAGCTGTGCCCTCTATGGTCTCTGGCTCCCTCTGCAGTTTTGTAATATCCCTCCCTCCCTCCCTCCCTCCCTCCCTTCCTCCCCCTCCCACCCCTGTCCCTTTCTCTCCCTCCCCTCCCCTCCCCCTCCCATCTAAACCCTTGTATCCCTGACACCTGACATCTGCTATGAGGGCCCTCACGTGAAGCTGACATTGGTAAGGACTCCTTAGAAATCCAGAACTCTGAGGTGAATAAACCTCTTTCCTTTATAAGGAATCCAACGTGGAATATTTTACCATAGCAACAAGGTAATTCTCCGCTGAGAAGCCTACACCCATGCTCTTGAATGGGTCCTAATTTCTTCTGAGCATCTCTCTCACTTTTAAGCTTCATGTCCAAGCCCATATTAAAATACCGTTATTAAATCACGACTTTGCCTCCCAGGAATCCATGACAACATGGCCACAGAGATGTATCTAACACAGAGGTCCCCACCATAGCCTTCAGGCTCAATCTTAACCACAATGGACCATGAATATCTCTCAGTATCAATGCCCATTCTCCGGCCCACACTCTCTCACCTCCACTTTATTTTCTCTTTTCTTGTCTGCTTGTGTCTAAGCATCTCTCTCTCTCTCTCTCTCTCTCTCTCTCTCTCTCTCTCTCTTTCTCTCCCTCCCTTCTTGCCTCCCCCTCCCATTTGTCTATGCTAACCAAGTCCTACTTGGGCTTAATACCTTGGCCCAATTATAACAAGAATACCATGGGTTGAGTGGCCAGTAGTCAATAGAAATTCACTCTTCATTTGTTCCTTGGATCTGGAGATCCAAGGTTAGATGCCATCATAGCTAGGTTCTGGTGGCATCCCTCTTCCAATGCCAGATGCTGGTTTCTTGCAATGGACTCAAGTGGCAGAGGGAGCTGGGGAGTTTTCCTGAGCCTCTCTCAGGAAGGCATCAATCTCCCCAGTCTCCTCTGTGAGCATAGCCCTTCTGAGCTCACTGCCCCCCCCAACACACACACACAAAGGTCCCTTTTCTTATTGTCCTCCAAATTCCTGTTCAGCACAGGAATTCTGGAAGGCATAGCTATGTCCATGTGGCTCTGCCCTGGGGCCTTCACACCCTCCCATACGCAAAATAGCTCTCTCCATTCCAAGTAGCTTCAAAGGTCTTGTTCATCCCAACATCAGGCAGTTTTTCCAAGTCTGAAATCTCCCCACTGATCCATTAGGGATGGAAAGATGGAATCAGTCCTCCAGTTCACCAGGCTTTACCTCAGCAGATTCAACCAGCCAGTGATTAACAATATTAAATAACAGTGTCTGCACTGAGCATGTAGAGGTGGTGTTGTTATTATCCCTGAAACAATGCAGCCTAACAACCATTTGCACAGCGTTCATCCTCATTACCGGTCTTCCCAGCATGCTTTGCAGCAGTTGGGAGGCCGAGTAGAGGTTATACAGAAATATCACAGCATTTTCAATCACATTGAACATCCAGAGTGTAGCATCTGGGAGGGAGGAGGTGTCTCGGAACCAATCCCCAGTATGACTTTACTAAAATAGTGACAATGACCCTGCCATGCATGGGGTCTGCAGCTGAGAGCCTTGAGAACAGATGAAGTAGGCAGAAGTCCGTGGGCCTTTTGTCCCTTGTTCACCTGGAGCCCTCAGCTCTGGTGACTGCTGACAGATAACTGGCAGCTCCTTACACAGGGAGGGGACTTTTGCTACTGGTGACTTGAATCCCACCTAAACGCCAGGGAGAACTGAAACGTACCATGTTTACCATTAGAGACACAGTGGAAAGAGCTTTATAGCCATCTGGGGAAAGGCTGGAGGAAATGTACTTCCCAGATGGATGCAAAATCCCAGAAGGAAATGGACCTAGTCCCCTCCTCCAAGTTGTAGAGAAGAATTGAGACCCTTAAGGCACTGCCCGGGGAAGCCTGCTTAGCAACCCTAACCTGGCCTGGTGAGGTCCACTGCATTCCAGAGCCCAGCTTTCAACAAGCCCACCTGAAATTACTGCCTTTAGTCTGCAGATGCTGCCCACAGCACCAACACTCACCTATACCACTCAGAGTTTCAGACAGCAGCCAGATTCACGGCCCTGAGTGGTACGGAAATGCAGTAGGGTTTACAAGAAAGACCCACGCGGCATCCCTCTAAAGTATTCACTGTCATTTGATTGTGGTTAACTCCCAAGGGCTTATACTTTGGAGGATGACAAGGGCTGTCCATGAGATGTTAATAGCTTCGTTGTTCGGGTGTTTTGTCCCTGAGGAGGGAATGATTGGGTTTGTCTCATGGTTTAAAGGCTTTCAATCTGTGGTGAGCCAGATCTGTTGTTTCTGGACTCCGGTGAGGTCATGTTGATGATAGGGAGAGAGACAGAGGGGCCCATAGACAAGGTACAACCTGCAGTACAGGCCACTAGTGACTTCCTTCCATTAGCTAGGCAGCAACTCCTAGTTCTCACATCTTTTTGAAATAGTGAAGCCATCTGGGGACCAAACCTTCAGCTATGAGCCTGTAGAGACACTGAATAATAAGACTACTCTTTCCAGACAGGAATCTTAAAGAGATTTTTCTGATCTTCTATGATGTCAGTGGGTCTTAATGTGTGAGTCAAGACCCATTTGGGGATCAAACAACCTTTTCACAGGGGTCACCTATCAGATATTCTGTATATCTGATGTTTACATTACGACTCATAGCAGTAGCAAAATTACAGTTATAAAGTAGCAATAAAAGTAATCTTATGCTTGGGGGTCCTCACAGCATGAAGGACTATATTAAAGGGTCTCAGCATCAGGAAGGTTGAGAACCAGTGCTCTCTTATTTTCTCATGTCTTATTACTGTCATTACTATATTCACAATAAATTGAGGAAAACATCTTTGTAAATAAAAAGGTTGGCCTCTCTAACTTGAGTGGATAAGAAACACATTTTAAGCAAACAGGCAGACCAGACTGTAGGGTGATGTTGTTTCAAGGTTTACATAGCAACTTCACAAAAATAGGTTCTTCAAGCCCTACAGACTTTCTCAAGGTTACACAGTAAACAAGTCTTAGTGTGTGAAAAGGATTCTCGAGTCCCTCTCTTCTAGCCCAGTGTGTGTTCTATTATCCCACAGGCCACCTAAAGCTGGCCTTGCTTCTCTTCGCAGCTGACGCCTTCTGGAAGCTGCCAAGCACCTGCTATGGTTTAAATGCGAAGTGTTCCACACAGACTCAGGTGTTGAAGCCCAGGTCCCCACGGAGTGGCGATATTTTGAAATTCTGAAAACTTCAGCAAGTAGGATCTACAGAGAGGAAGTCATTTCCATGAGCATGCCCTTGGTGACATTTTGTCCCTGGCTCATCTTCCCCTCCCCTCCATTCCTCCTCTCTCTCCCTCTCCCCCCTCCTTCCTGTCCACCATGAAGTAGGAGTCCTGACCACTGTGACATGTTTTAAGTAAGTATGGACTGAATCCTCTGAAAGGGTGAGCCAGGACATATCCTTCCTCCCATAACATGTCTCTGTCAGGTGTGTTAGGCATAGCTAGGCTGAAGTAGCCAATAGGATGCCCAGGACCGAGCTCTCTCCTCTGTACCCCTCCCCTCTGATTTGGTCCCAGTGGCATTTAGTAAACTCATCTTTCCCCCAAATCTGTCAATTCCCAGTCACTGTAGTGACTTGGAGTCACTGAAGTAAAAGAAAGGTACAAAGCAATATGCAAGCAGCCAGCCTCAGAGGAGGCTACTGTGTTGGGACAGTAGCTCTTCACTCTGGATCCAACCAGACGTTGTCCCTGATCATAACCAAGAGAAGTCAGACAGATACTCAAAGGTGGAGTATGAGATTGTGAGAGACCAGCCTGATTCTCAAAAGATGCGTGTTCTCCATGAAGAGATAGCGGGCATGGCAAAATGAAAAATTAATTAAAAATAGGGTGTGCATCTCCAGGAATGAGACAGGCGGCCCTTTCTGCCTTCTTTGGAACAAGGTGGGGCTACTGCCCAGCTGATGAGAGATCCCAAGTCTACATTATGTCCTAGAGAGGTCACAGAAGGCTAGGGATTGGGGGGGGGTGTACAGTAAAGATGGAACCAGCTAGCAACAACACAACAACACAACATCATGAGCTTCAGTGGATGAATAGATGACACAGCAGTTCTTCAGGACATCAGGGGTGTGGGGGGATGACAGCTGGTGGCTGATATGTCAAGAACATCTTTGGAGAAGGAGGTGTTTGCATTTTGTCTTGAGTGGGTGTGCATGTGACCTGTAGGTTCGTGTGTGTGTGTGTGTGTGTGTGTGTGTGTGTGTGTGTGTGCATGAAGGCCAGAGGTTGACTTCACGTATCTTCCTCAATTGCTTCTCAAACTTTCTGTTTTCCAAAAGAAGCTTTCTCATTGAACCTGGAGCTCACAGACCTGCCTAGACTGGCTGGCCAGCAAACCTGAGGGATCCTCCTGCCTCTGCCCTCCTACCACTGGGATTACATGTGCACCATTGTGTGTGGCTTTTTAAGTGAGCGCTAGGGATGGGAACTCAGAACCCCGTTACTCACTCACACAGCGAGCAATCTCCATCCACAGTTCCAGACTTGGAAGGTCCTTTGAGCGATCCTATTTGGAGATGGTATGAGCAACAGCTGGGGAGTTTGCTTTGGGGGTGAGCCCTTTTTCTTCCAGATGTTGGTGGCTAGATTTCTGTCCTGGGCTTGTCATCAGGTCCCTAATTATCTCTCAACTGAGTTGTGAAAAGTGAGGGATCTCCAAGGCTGAACGTGAAGCCTGAACATGAAGTCAGCACTAGGGAAACGGGGGCCAGTGCTGAAGACACCTGGCTAATCAGGTCACTGAATACTGCAGTACCTCCACAAGCACCTCTAGAATGTTCCTGGTGCTCAGGTCCAGCAGGGACACATAATTTAGCTCAAAATATGCTCTTAGTTGCCATTTGATTTTCTAGGAAGTGTGTTTCTGTAACCAGGACAATGGTGAATTCCCTGTGTATATCAACGGCTGAATAATGTCAACACTGATAACAAGGAAACATTCATATGGCATTTTAGTGTCCACAAAGATGTCTGCCACATACCCCCATCATTTATGAGTTACTCTCTTATCTGCAATGCACAAACATTCCCATATGACTGTCAAAGATTGTACTATCTCGTTTGCAATAAAAGCATCCCTGCAGTTACAGGTCCTGGCTGACAGCTGGTGCAGGGCCAGGCCTGGGGATGCAGGTGTCTCGCTTGTACTCTTTCATGTGACACCTTTATCTCCAAACCCTTCCAGCTTGGCAGAGTAGCTTTTAAATGTGCGACAAGAGCCTTACAGGGAGGCTTGGGAGCCTATGCTCAGCTTCCATGTGACACCTGATGGGCATTGTTATGTTTCTTTGTTCAAAGAACACAGGACTTTGGATTTAGCCACTGAGCATCTGTGTGGTCTACAGAAGTTATCTTAGGTAACTTTAGTCACTGAACATGTATAAAAACAGGATCTCTATGGTAAGGTCATTTTGTAGGCAATGAAACATGGGAGTCCTTAGCAAGGGGCCTGGTACACACCTGGTGTTCACCATGTGCTAACTGCATTATAGTTGCTTTTAATCTTTTGAGATTTATTTTATGTGTGTGGATATTCTGCCTGCATGAGTATCTATGGACCATGTGCATGCTGTGCCCAGGGAGGCCAGAAAGAACACCAGATTCCCTGTATCTGTAATGACTGACAGTTAGTACCCAGCATGCCATATCGGTGCTGAATCCAGTACCCATCTTGACCAGCTACTTGACCTTCTGGCCTCCAGGCCCTCCTGTCTTCACTGACACCCATGAAGTCACCAGACTCTATCCCTCCATCTCTTTTCCATGGTGTATCTAGGCTTGGAATTCTGCCATTCCTCCTCCCTCCCTTCCCCTCTCCTCCAGCTTCTCCCCCTTCTCTCTGTTTCTCCCAAAACAGGAGGTTTCTTAGCACCAGCCCAAGTCAATAATTTGTACGTTTACAAATTTGTACATTACAAAGCTCTGCTTTGAATCAATTCCCTGAACTTCTCATCAGAAGTCAAAAGTTCATGAATTTCTCCTTAATCTCACAATAAATGTTCCTAAGAAATCTTAAATTCTAGAAATGGCCTTTGCAAGCTCACATTCCTTTTTTAAAAAAAAAAAAAAAAAAAAAAAAAAAAAAAAAAAAGACATATAAATTACAAACATCCCACCTTGCCCAAAGAAAAAGCTCAGACAGTGATGGGCTCCTCACCTTGCATCTGCTTCCCACACCATGCCAGCCTCACCAGGGAACTTCCTATATTCTGTTTCAAAAGACAGGGTGCAGAGCAGTGCATCCTCACCTGCCTCTCCACCTCTGCCTGTGGCTTGAAGGATGCTGTGAGCATCCCCTGCTGTTTTATCCTTCTGCACAGGCTGCTTCCCTTTACCCTGTGGCCTGCATTGTGAGTTCCCCTCCTGACCTGTTCTAGCCACCTCACACTGAGCTTTCAGAAAGCAGCCATTATTTCTCCTTCCAAGCCTCCCCCCAGAGCCTCTTCAACTGTAGTCTAAGCAAGAGTGTGTGAATGGCAAAACCTCACTGTTTCCCCTCTGGACTGGCTCAGAACCGCTTTTTATTACAAGGGATTAAAGTAGCCAAGGTCAACTGGTGTTACCCTAAAGCAAGACCAGAAACATGGCAGGGGCTGGGGTTGATTTCAGGAAGAGTCTGAAGCAAGATGTAGAATCTACTTCATTCCAGGCCAGGGCTCAGTCAGCTGCTGGATCCTGGTCTGGTTTGGTCCCTTTCCTTGGCCACTCTGCAGAAGGGTTAGCTGGCCAGGACTTCCAGGTATTAGAGTTTCCTCCTAGCAGGAATTAAGCAGGTTCCAAAGCCAAACAAATTCACCCAGTGGCTTCACCCTATTGGCCATTTCAGAAGGATCCCCAGTCCAAAACATTGTGCTCTATAACTGTCCATTCCTGTTGTCAATAACTTACAGCCCAATTAAAATAACTGCACATGATAAACTGAAGCTAGTCAGAGAGGAGGGAGGGAGGGAAAGAGAGGAGATAGAAGCAGAAGCTGAAGAAACAAAACAGAAGAAAATCAATGTGAATGGTGGTTGTTTATTAGGCTTATGGGGGATACTTTCTTCTTTACTGTTTCATACACACATTTATTACCTTTATAATAAATTTTTTTTCAAAAACTTTAGGATAGATAATAAAGGACAATGATGAGGTTACTGGGGTGAACTGGGGAGTAGGGGCGTGGCCTGCTGGTCATCTAGAAGATGAGGAAGGCAAGTCCAGGCCAGTGGGGCAATGAGAAGACGCAGGAGGAGGGAAGAAGCATGGGATGTAATCAGGAAAACAGAGCCGGATAGTTAGCATCAGCCCAAGACAGACTGAAGGGCAGGGGTGGGTCCAGAGAGAGGGGCTCAAGCCTGTGCCGATCAGCTCGGAAGTTTAGTCTCAGGGTCTCTGTGTTCCTCGTTAGCATCCCTCGGTTCCACTGTGTTACACTTGACTGTTTACACCTGTGGCGCGGCGGCGAGTAGCACACGCAGACCTCAACAGGCTCCTGGATCCTCCGAGCCCTCAGGGATCCTCTGAGTTTAAGTCGTCTTGTGTTAGATGCTTGGTTTCAAACATTGGTGCTTGGAGCTGATCAGATGGCTCAGACAGTCAAGGTACCTGCAGCCAAGGCAGACTACCGGGGTTCAGACCTCTGAATCCAAGCAGGAAAAAAAAATCCCTTTACTTGTAGGATGGATTTCAGAATGGAAGCTCTGAATTGTTAGGTAACACAACTAGGGTCACACAACCATAAGACAGTCCAGAGCATTCCAGAAACGGTATGGAGTCTGGAGTTAAAGAGAGGGAAGTAAAGAGACCAGACTGGTGCAGGACCACAATCTAGATCCAGGAACTGGACCAGCTTCTTATAATGGGGGTTCCAGCCCTGCATAGATTGGATAGCTGACGGCGAGCGTCTTAAGAAATCTGGTAATAGTAAAAGGTTTCTGAATGTGCAGTGACCAACAATTAATTCAAAACCAAACATGTAATGAATCCGAAGTGTATGTGGTGGCACTCGTTCATGCTACGTGGCACAGCTCCACGGCAGCCTTGGTTCTGAACACAGAACACGTGCACCTTTCTCTGCTCATGTCAACGCATGGGGTGACACTGAAGAATGCAGCCGGAAATGCCTGAGGTGTGAGACACTGACCGGGTCATGAATGACAGCATCTCCACTGCACAAGGGATGCCTTCTGTTCTTATAGAAATGTAACGGCTTAATTATGGGAAACTGAGACTTCCCCATCACATTTCTTAGTGTGTTAAACGATTATAGCTTTTAATTACCTTGTGTTAGACGTTTGCTTTTAAAACCTGGTGTTTGGGGCTGGTGAGATGGTTCAGAAAGCCAAGATGCCTGCTGCTAAGGCTGACAACCCAAGTTCGGTCCTCTGAACCCACGTAGTAAAAGAAAGAACCAATTCCCAAAACTTGCCCTCAGATCTCCACACACACACACACATGTACATACACATGTAAATATACACACAAATAATAAATAAAAAGTAATACAATTTTAATTGGTGTCTGAATTACTGATTTGATTTTCATTTAGATATTATCAAATAAATTTCGGCCTGAACGTAGGACAGAGTTTCCAATGATTTCTGCAGTCATCCTAAAAATACTTCTGCCATGTTGTACTGTGTATTCATGGAGGTAGTATCCTTAGTGTTGATGATTATAATATCAAAATCTTGATTAAAGGTACAATGTCAAATATTCAGTCAACATTTAATTTTAATGTAAAAATAACATACGCAGCTGCCTTATTGGTATGCAAGATCTCTCTCCTCCTTAATAAATCAAAAGATTGTATGTATCAAATAATTGTTTTTAAAGTAAACTTCATTATGGTTTATGATTAGTCAATATTTGATTTGTATTCTTATTTTATATATCTATAAACTCAGGTCACATAGATTTGTCTGGTGAAAAGACGTACTGGGAAAACCGTTCAAGATCCCTAAAATGGACTAGCACGTTCCCAGGAAGTGGAAGTCAGAACAGGGGCTGGGAGGTGTGGTGCACTGCTCTGGCTGAGAGCTGACTTGTTTCTTAGCAACCGCATCCTATGTGTTTACTACCTCCGATGACAACACGGGGCACATGGTACCCACAGGCACTAAGCCTTACTTAGACTCCCTCCCGCTCATATGGGATAGGGCTGTGGGTCCTCTAGGCAGGATACAGTCAGCATCCACCTGGTCTCTTATCCACTGTATTCCTCATTAAAAGCCCCTTGGTCTAAACAAGTCCATGAAGATGCAGACTCAGCTGTCCCTACACACCTGTCACTCCATCCCGGCTCCAGTGAAAGCAGGATTGGGATGGAGGTGGGGCGGCACAAAAGTGGCTTTGGTTTCCATATCAGTCACCAACCAGACCAGATCACCTCTGATAATTTTCATCCCTGTTTTGAGCCTCAGATTTCACCTGTGAATGGTTTGGGCTGAACAAGAGGATCTTTGCAGTCTAGGCTAGGTCTTTGGTTATACGTTCTTGTGCAATGAGGACCATGTGCCCTCCTTGGTATTTCTATGGTCATGCTAATTAAGCAATTCCTTGTAAAGCCAGGTGGCATATGTCTTGCTGCTAGACTCTGAGCTCTTGGAGACCAGGATCTGTCTGTCCTGTTGCCAGTAGGGTTTCCCGTGGCTGAGCCTAAAAGAGCAATCAGTGTCCAGTGTTTGCCATGTCCTTTCCTTGCAGGACATTTTTCTCTCCATGGTTCAGGGCATCTGTTGATATGCCTTTATCCACCCTTCCAGTCACTCTGGAGAAGCCTCCTGGTTTTACCAAACAGGAGGAGGTGTGCTTATTGCTCAGCTGGGCTTCCACAGAACCTCTGTCCTTGAGGCACAGGGGAAGTGCTCCAAGGAGGGCTACCAACAGCAGCAATGATTCTTGTGTTTGCCTTGGCTCAATCTCCATCCCTAATCTCAGCCCCATGCCATAGTCTCATGGGAAAGGCCCTTATTCTTACCTAGCATAATGAGTAAGAATAGGTTGTAGTGCTTCTGGAAGCAAGATGATGTCCAGAATGACCACTACCTTGTCACTTCCCCATTCACGGGATCCCAAAACTGGTCCTTGAGACCCACAGTTTCATTGTAGTCTGTGTGCAGCATCTCCCTCAAAATTAAGACAGGAGATACCTAACCGAAATAAACTATCACTTGTTCCAGACATAACACTCCTGGGAATGTACCGGAAAGATTCTATGCCAGGGCACCCCAAAGACACATGAACATGTACGTTTATTACAGAATTAGTCACAATTAGCCAAGATATGGAACCAGTCTAGATGGTGGTCACCAACAGACAGAATGAGAAACACAACATGGCATGTGTGCACAGTGGTGTTTATTCTGTCATAAAGAACACAAGTGTCATCTGCAGGGAAATGAGTGGACAGAGAGATCGCTGTGCTAAGTTAAACAGGACAAAGATTGCATGTGTTTGCCCCTAGACAGAATATGAATAAGTTATAAAAGCAGGAAGAGAGTCGGTCACGCTGGGGGAGGAAAGAGTCTACAGGGAATGGAAGCAAGAGAGAAACAGCAGACAGAGAAGAGTGACAAATATGCAAGTTATTTCTCATAGATAGAACCAAGATTTATACACACACACACACACATGCATGCATACATACATGCACACATGCATGCACACACACACATAAGCACACATGCACACACATGCACGCACACACATGCACGCACACATGTTCACATGCATGCACACACAAACACACATGCACACACATGCACGCATACACACATACACATGCACACATGCATGCACACACACACACAAGCACAATACGCACACACATATGCACACGTCTGCTCGTGCATACACACAGGGCATGAAAACAGAAGGAGAAATCACTTAGGGAAGAAAAGAGGAAGCAGTAGCAAGCTACCTAACAGCATCAGATCACCTCACCCATCCATGCAAGGAAGATATATTCCTTGGTTAAAAACGTTACTCTGAGAAAACAGACCGGGAGTGTTCCCACATCCTTTGTTCATTTCAAGGACAATGGGTCGCCAAATGTCAGCAAAGCTCACAACCAGAGACTAAGAATAATGTGTCTGTTGCTTTCTTCCTCCTGCCCCCTGACCAGGCCCTGCCCCTAGTCAGGGCATTGCAGTCCCTGGATGTTTCTTGCCAGGCACATTTAGAAAACAGTGTCACCCTCAGGTGACATCTCTGCTTCCACACCACTGGGCCTTTCTGAGCTCACTGTTCCAAAGCAGGCCTGGGAGTACCAGATCCACTAATGCAGTTTATGAGCTCCTGTTTAGCAGTCTGAAAGTTTCTCAGCTCCTCTCCTGCTGAGCCAGCCTTAAAGTCAGAGAGAAATCTGCTTCTTGGGCATCGTTAATGAAAGTTTCACTGTGTAAGTCAGCGGGAAACAGGGCATGGTGCTGTGTGCCCTCATTCTGGAGATACCCCCACATATGAGATAACCAACTGATCATTAACTAAGTACACTACCAGGTTAGCTGTTCTCAGTGCAAGCTGGTGGCCTGAAGACAGGCTACTACAATCCCTTTGAAGAAGTTTGGAGGAAGGATACAGGATTTACTTCCAAGTCATTTTGAGATCTTTCTAATGATGCTGTAAGTATCAGTGGTCCTTCAGGACGTGGGACACAAATGCTCTGCTCACACTCATGAAACCACCAGTGTGGGACAGCAAAGCTTGCCAGTGTGAGCTGACTGCACACAATGCCTAACCATCTGACTTAGCACCAGAGAGTCAAGTGTTCAGACGTGCAACCTCGGGCAATCAGCTACTGTTCCATAAACACTTCACAGAATGTTCCCGACCTTAGAGATTCTTTAACTATCCCAAGTGCTCCATCTCCATGGCAAACATTTTACCTCCTATGTTAAAATTCCTAAACTAGTTCAACTCTCTGCATCACTTAACTTTAATTGAAGTATGGGAGTGGGGGGGGACCCTACACCTTTTAAAATTCCTTTAAGTTTTTATTGTTTATTTTTACATGTATAGGTGTTTCACCTGCATGTATGTCTGCGTACCACATGCCAACAGAGCCAGAAAGGGTGTTAGATCCCCTGAGACTGGACTTGCAGATGTTTGTGAGCCACCATGTGGGTGCTAGGAATTGAATCCAGGTACTCTAGAGATGTCAGCACATGTAACTGCTGAGCCATCTCTCCAGCCCCCAAATCCACCGTTTTTAATGGCACATTAATCAATATGAAGATGGTCATAATGACTGTCCCGAGACACATGACAGGACAGTCACTGCATATACATCCTGATGATGGACACATTCAGACCAGATGTAAGACCAGTGAAACCCACTCCCCATAACAAGTACAGGGAGCAGAACCATGCAGAAGGCAATGGGATTTGTTGTTGCAATGTAAGACTAAGGGATGACAAAGCCTTTCCCAGCCTGTGTGTGAAGAGAGGAAGGAGGAAGCAGCCTTTACTGAAGCAACTACGGATATAAAAGCAGAGAATGCAGACAAGTGTGTTATTCACAAACATGGGCTAAGCCTCATATACAAGAATAGTGCCATAATCATGTGCCATGCTGCAGTGTGGCCCCCAATCCCAGCACTCAGGAGGCAGGGGCAGGTGAATCTCTGAGTTTAGGGCCAGCCTGATCTATGGAGCTAGTTCTAGGACAGATAGGACCACATAGAAAAACCTAGAGCCAGGGCACGTGGAGCTAGTCTCCCAGGAAGACATTACAGTTCTGGAAACTTAGCAGACTACTTGGCAGGACAAACTGAAGCCAGGAATCTGATGGGTCAGTGGTGGGAATAAGGGGAGGGGGCGATGCACACCTTAGCTCCACCTTAACATAAACCTTATGTCAAGACCTCAAGACAGTTTGGAGGCACAGGATAGGACCTTTTGTTGTTCCTCTTCCCAATGTGACCATATTGAACAAGTCTTTTATGAGTGTGTGCGTGCGTGTGTGTGTGTGTGTGTGTGTGTGTGTGTGTGTGTGCTTGTGGAGGTCAATCTCAGGTATCCTCCCTCAGGAGCTGCTCACTTTGGTATTTGGGTCTTTCATGGCCTCTCCGATTAGGCTAGTGTCTTAGTTAGGGTTTTACTGCTGTGAACAGACACCACGACCAAGGCAATTCTATAAGGACAACATTTAATTGGGGCTGGCTTACAGGTTCAGAGGTTCAGTCCATTATTATCAAGGCAGGAACATGGCAGCATCCAGGCAGGTATGGTGCAGGAGCTGAGAGTTCTACATCCTCATCTGAAGGCTGCTAGCAGAATACTGACTTCCAGGCAGCTAGGATGAGGCTCTTAAAGCCCACGCCCACAGTGACACACCTACTCCAGCAAGGCCACACCTGCAAATAGTGCAACTCCCTGGCCCAAGCATATACAAACCATCACAGCTAGGTTGGCTGGCCAATGAGTTCCTGTCCCTGAGGCCCCAACAGTCTTCTCCTAAGCATTAGGGTTACAAATGGCTGCCACCAAGCCCAGCTTTTTATGAGAATCCTGGGGATTGAACTCGGGCTCACAAGCACTTTGCCCACTGAGCATTTTCCTTATTTGTCTCTTTCATTGTCATACTGGGGGACAAGTGGACAAGCTGTGGCACTGCCAGAACCCAGACTCTGACCCTAACAACTTCTGAAGAATCTCCACGCTGGTGCTCTAAACCAGTGGGTGGTTTCCTGATTTCACAGGAACTGCATATACTACATGGTGCCCTCTCCCTTCAATGAGTATTTGGAAATGCTTTAGCCTAGACAGACTGCACGAGAGGGGGAAGGATACCACCCTCTCAAGACTTTGTCCTTCTGCCATTTAGACTTCCCTAAACAAACCTGGGCTTCTTGCATATCGTCTCTGACAATTTGTAACTCTGTCCTCTAGGGGGCAGCACCGACCTCATTAGGACTCCAGCTAATTTCTCGGAGGAGCAAAGCTGGAAAGGTCAGGTAAGCAGTGTATTTTGATCCCTTTCCTGTCACTGGTTCCTTGAGAACAGGAAGGGTACAGAACACATCACAGTCACCATGCGACAATCGACACAGAGACGCCCAATAGAAATGGCCTGAACCCAGCTGGACTCTGTTGTCCCTTCCAACCTGTTACAAGTGCTTTATAATTTCCCTCTCAACTCAAGAGCCAGGAAGAGACCTCAACAATCACTCAGAGGCCGTTTGTTTCAGCACCTTCATTTTCTACCGCCAGCAGCAGCTGCAGACCAGAGCATTGTCTAAGAACAGCAGGCTCTGCCTGCAGGCTGCTGTGGTTTGTTAATGTCACACTGGGGGGTGGGGGACACCTAAAGCAAAACCCCAGTTACTCAAAGATAACCACAGACTCTAGATGCAGCTGTATGTAAACTGGGGGCTGGGGGAGGGGGCAGAGCATCAGTTCAGAAACAGCACCACAGCAAAAAGCAGCCCAGGCCAGTGAGTGAGGATCCCATTCCTGGACCCACACCTTCTGGCTCTGACCCTCCTCCTCTCCTCTGCCTAGTGGCTGTCTGGGCTTCATCACCTTCATGAGTATCCAACAAGGAGGCCACCCAGCTGATGGGCTGAGGAAGGGATTGATTGAACAATCGATCGATCGGTCAGGAATGAGAAAAACTGAAACCAGGTTCAGCCCATATTTCTGACTGGCTGAGCCAGTCTCCAGGGAGCCAGCTCACAGTGTGGCCTTGTCCCTTTGTCATGGACAGTCATCAGAGCTGTGGGCAGGATGGCTCAACCCCTTAGCTCACAGCCACCACTTCCGGGCCCTCACTTCCTTCCTTCACCATGCATTGTTTAAAGAAAAAGATGAAATCTTAAGACACCAAGGAACCACCCACCTCCTGACTTCAGGGTGAATCCTTTTCTTTTGCATCCTTCGGGTCTCAGCTGACACACGCCTGCCTGCCTGCCACACCAATGCTACCTGGTAGTACCTCAGCTGTCTGCTGCCCCGTCTTAAAAGAGCTGTAAGCATCAGGATGTGACTCTTTCATCTTATCTCTCAAACCCAGCAAGGGGCCTGCCATGCAGAGCTCGCTCAATCTGTGTTTGGGGTCTGAAGGAGCAAAGAGGCAGTGAAGCAAACTATAAAAGTGACAGCTTGCAACAGGGAAGCTCAGAGGCCTTTCTTCGTGGCATGCCCTCAATTTTCAGAGATGGCTCTTAACTTCGTGATGGCTACTGCCACCAAGGCATATGGCATCACTGATGACATCCTTAGGGAGTAAAAGGTATGTTTGTAAACCATACTTTTCCCCCTGTGAAGCACAGACTTCGTTATCTTAAGCATCAAGCTGTAGAGTCAGAAAAATACAGGCTCAGATTCTAGTCCCATCTAGTTTGAGCTATGGATAGTGTTCAGACTCTGCTGGGACTGTGCACTTGTCTAGTGTCATTCCCCTGTGAGGCTCAGGTTGCCCACCATGGGCTAGGGTGTTTGAATGCTTTGTCCCCATCTGCTGATGCTGCTTTGGAAGGTTCTGAAACCTGTTAGACCTGAGGCTTAACGGACAGCTGTAGGGGGGTAGGGCTGGCCAAAGCTCTCTGCTCCCTGGGATGACAGAGTGTAGGCCATGCCACAGGCTCCCACCACTAACGATAAAAGCCAGTGCTCCCACAAGCCTTCCCCACCAGAAGCCAAAATAAATATTCCTGCCTTTGCATTACTTCCCTTCAGGTATTTGACTGAAGCAAAGAGAAAAGTAAGTACCATGCAGCTCTACCCATTTTTATTGCTGGTTACTAAGCCACTTCCCAGACAGTGCTAGAACAGCCAGACAACCCAGCTCCTCCTCTTCTACCCTTGAGACATGGACCTCACAACACAAAGCAAGCTCAAAGTTTAAGACAAAGCAAGAGATGTCCCAGTTAGTCGAATGAGTTAGCATCCCATTTACAGAGAAGCCATTCTTCCCCAACTTGGGGGCTGAACACATCAGCCTGCTTGGCTCTCAGTTTCCACTGTGGATGACGTAAGCATTAAGAGTCATTTTCCTCCTTCATCTCACGGCAGTACCAACGGGTCATCAGCACTGGTTCAACCATGAGATACTGGAAGAGATGGTCGGGAAGATGTTGAGTGGCAGTAGGCTCGCTAGTAGTACTTACAGAGACAAGTGGTCCTCAGCCCCACCAGCTGTTAGAGTGCTAGATGAAGCCAAATTCTGGGTCCTTTGGTTATTTCAAAGGTAACTCGGAAATTTAAAATATTATACATGTTCAGACACAATAAAAGAGGCAGTAAACTCGGGGCAGCATTGCCTATAACACTATATGACTTAAACTACCATGTCAGCTATACAGTGGGGTACCACACAGTGGGGAAGCTCCAAGAAGCAGATGCAGCTCAGTTAGCAGAGTACTTGCCAAGGGATGTACAAAGCCCTGGGTTCAATCACCACCTGTAATCCCAGCAAGCAAGGTCATTCGTGGCTACAAAGTGAGCTCCGACTCAGCCCCGCCTACATGAGACATTGTTCCAAGAAATCAAAGGAAATGAGGAAACCCTCACAAGGCGAAAGCAAGATGAGTTAAGTAGGAAACGGCGAAACATGGATAGCATACTATGACTGCACAATAGAGCAGAGTGATACCTGCCTGTAATCTCAGCACCAGGCAGGCAGAGGTAGAAGGATCACGAGTTCGGTGACAGCCTAGGATATAGGTGCCTGCTACCAAGCCTAATGACTTGAGTTTGATCCTCAGGACCTGTATGGTTGCAGGAGAGAACAGGGCTCCACTCTTACATTGTGACACTTGTCCTATGAAATGGGTAGGGAGAAGAAGGTACTGTTCCTCCTTCATAGCATGGCATTGTGGGGTTCTTCCATGAACACTGGCTGTCGCTCACATCTCTCTAGACCAGGAGCAGAGGACACATGCTCCTTCTGGTTCTTTCTTCTCCCTGACTCTTCCAGGAAGCACAAAAGGACACTGGTGACATTGACCTGTAGCCCCTCTGTATATCCCTCTCCTTGTCACTGTGAACAAATCAGTGTTACTGGTCTGAATTTTGACCTCAAAAAGAACAGGCTTTCGTGTAGTCAGAGTGATTACCCCCACTATCTCAGAATGCAATCTCAGAGGTTACCCCAGTGTCTCAGAATGCAGTCTCATTTAGAAAGTAGGTTGTTGGGTGCAAGTAGTGAAGCTGAGGCCATACTGGAGTAGAAGGGGCCCCTAATGTCCCAGACACACACACACACACACACACACACACACACACACACACACACACACGGATTCTAGAATGTCATGTAAGACAAATTGGAGCACTATGACTGCAAGCTAAGGGACACCTTGGCTTGTTGCAGATGGCCAATAAGCCACTTGCAGCTGGGGAGGAACAAGGAGGAGCATTCACACATCACATACATCACAGGGAGAGCAAGACCCTGGGAGGCACCTTGATTTCACACTTTCAGCCACTAGCTTTGGGGAAACAGGATGTTTGTGTTGTAAATCACCCAGCTTGTATTTTGTTACAACAGCCCTAGGAAAGACAAGCTCAGAGGCACCTCAGGTCTGACTGTCCTGTGCTCAACAGAGACTGATGACAGCACCAGGAAGGGAAACCCTAGGGTCTTGACCAGCCCGACTATGTTTTATAGGAGAGCCTCAAGAAATCATAATTGAATACTGCCATTGTGAAGACTAGAAGAGAAATAACATAGTTCGCCAACTGCTCTAGAGGGATTGACTTTCTGATGGAAGATTCCAGGAAGAAATAAAATACAACACCATCAAGAGAGGCAAATGAGTCTCGGCTCATATACTCTTACCCTGCTGCTGCTGGATGCCCTGGAAGCCGATCTCAATTGCCTCCCATCATGCTGTCCCCTCCTGGGTTCCATCTCCTAGCCTCTCTTATTTTAGCTGCTCCCCAAACCAGTGTGAGCAGAGGCACACTTGCCTGGTCTTCTGGACGTTCTTTAAGATGTCAGGCTATCTGTCAATTTCTGCGTCCCGGGGACACCCTGCCTATGGTCATTATCTGCTGCCCTTCGTCCAAGTTTCCCCATTAGCTTCTTACCAGCTCACTCTTCCTGGTGGAGGAGGTGAGGCTTGGAGGGGAATGACGACCCATTTGTAGCGCTAAGGGACTTTCTCAAGGAGACTGGAGAAGATACAGGTGGTTTAGAAATATGCTTTAGAGTTGACAGGATTTTATACACACACACACACAAGCACATACACACACATGAGAGAGGGGAGTGGAGATTCATTACTGACATTCATAGCATTTATCTGGCCCACCTTCTAGCATTATCTGACATCCAAGAAAACCCACATTTCCCAAGAAGCCTTATACCCAGGTGCACACTTACCTGGGCTCAACTGGAACTCCTCTGAACCCAAGGGCTCTGAATTCTGGTTCTCTCAGGGTCCTCCAGAGATGCTCCAAGATGAGGAGATGTGGCAGAGTCAAGTGTTCTCAAGACATCCAGGTTGGACTCACAGAATAGGTCGCCGCTGTCCCGCCTTGATAAGCAGCCAGTCTCCTGAAGGGCAGCTGAGGTCAGTACATTGCCTGTGGGTAGAACAGAGGAAAGGGTTCCTTGCTTTGACTTTGAGAAATTCACTGTTGACTGTCAGGGTGGAACAGACTTGGAGTAGCTTAGCCTTTATCTTGGAGCCGACTTTGAGACAGACAGCTCTGCTTGCATAAACAATTCCAGCCATCCCTTCCTCTTTCCTCACACACTTTGGACTTACCACACAAGGTGGCAACCTCATCCCTGCCCCAGAGTCTCAGCCTAGGAAAACAAACAAGACCTTGGTTGTCAACAAGGTAGGCTGAGTTCCTGACTAATTATCCTAGCATGAGATGGAAGAAGGTTAGCAGGAGAGTTCCAGGCACCGTTCACTTGGCTCCTTCCCCTGATGGATGTTGCTTGGTCTCATACATCAAGCAGGGCTTCTGCTGACACACAGTGACCAAGAGGCAGAAGCATGGGGGCACAACAGGAGGAATCTCAACCCCTGATGGTAGATACCACTGAGCCACTGAGCAGACACACCGTTCGCCTTCCTCAGACTCCAGCTGTCTCTGTAGTATCTATCATCATTTAAAGTCAGTGAGTTGAATTTTGGGGGCAACTTGCAGCTGCGATTAACCAAGGTGATGTATATATACTCAGAGGTTCCTAAGAGCCTATCCCAGGGTCACAAACACATGATTCTGATTATAGCATCCCCAGACTTCAATATCACGTGCTTGCCTTTTCTTTCCTTGCTTATTGAGGTTCTCAGTCATTTCCCATGCGAACCCGTTTTACCACACAATGGTACATTCTATAAGACGTTCAAATTCTGTTATTTATGAGACATTCTATATCTCCTCTGATATTTCATATTTTTTTCTCTGCTCCAGGGACTCACAAATGAAGCCTTGAAGATAGTAGGAAAATTATTCAGAAAAAAAAAAAGAGTATACAACTATTTGCTATTTGGCCAAATGTTTTAAAAAAAAATCCAATGATTTAAATAATTTCTTCATTTTCTTGATTTTCAGCACTATAATCAATAACAAAGACGGGAAACAACACAGTAGGACAACTATAGCTGATAATAACTACCTTAGCATTTCAAAATAACAAATAGAGAACATTTTGGATGTGCCCCCCCCAACACACACACACAAATCATGTTTGTCTGTTGTGGTTTGAATGGGAAATGACCCTCTTCCATAGAATCACGTGTTTGATCACTTGGTTCCCAGAGAGGGACATTGTTTCAAAAGGTTATGGAAACTTTAGGAGTTAGGGCCTGGCTGGAGGAAGTAGATCAGTGTGGGTGGGCCCTAAGGGTTTGTAGCACAGCCCCATTTCCTGTCTGTGACAGTTAGGTGGTGGTGTTTAAGTGTGTGTGTGTGTGTGTGTGTGTGTGTTCGTGCGTGCATATGAGTACAGTGCATATGGCAGAGACCAAAGGTGCCACATTTCTGGAGTTAGAGTTGTGGGTTTTGAACTACCCACAACTAACTCCAACTGGTTGCTGGGAACTGAGTTCAGGTCCTTTGATCAGGTCCTCTGAGAGAGCAATGTTCATTCTTAACTGCTGAGTCATCTTTCCAATCTTTGTAATGGTTAGTTTTAAATGTCAACTTACCCCAATCAATCTGCAATCAGCTGGGATGAGAGCCTGAATGTGGGATTGCCTAAATCAGGTTGGTCTACATGGGCTCTGTGTTTTGACTGTTAATTGATGTGGGAAGACCCAGTGCATTGTGGGAAACACCAGTCTCTATGCAGGGGACACTGAACTGTATAAGAGTAAGAAAGCTTGCTGAGTAGGAGAATGCAGGCAACATTTTTTTGAGACCAGGTCTCAGCGACTTTGGGGCTCCCTGATTGGATAGACTGGCTGACTAATGTGGGCCCAGGATCCTCTTGCTCTCCCTGGCCTCACCCCCTCCTCCAGTGCTGAGATTACTAGGCTGCACTGTCACAGGGTTCTAGAAAGCTGACCTCAGGTCCTCGCTCTTGTATAGAAAATACTTTTCCCAATGAGCCACCTCTGCAAATCCCAAGAGAATGTTTTAAAAGCAACAAGAAGGCTTTGTCACTTAACAGTGGTTCACATTTGAGTGGTTCATGCTTCTCTTCGGCAACAGACATTCCAAAAGAGGCTTGTGAAACCCTTCCACCGTGTGAAGACTGTTATCTTCCCCAAACAAGAGAAACAATGGCATTAGCCAAGGATAAGAACAAAAGCAGCCATGACAGGCCCTCACTGGAGGAAAGTTTCCTGAACATACTTCAGAGAGGAAGAGAGAAGACCTAACCAGAAGATCTGAGATTAAGAACAGAGAAACTGAAAAGGCTTTCTTCTGCATGTCTTGAGGAAATGGCAGATTTGTTGTAAGCTAGATCCATATCTCGCTGCATCTCTTACTGTCCAGGAAACCTGAGCTAAGTTACTCAGTCTCTCAGACTGTACATTTCTTCATCGTAAAAACTCATGCAATGGTGCCAGGCACACAAGGGCTTTGTGAAGAATAAGTAAAGCAAACACACATGAAATCGTCCCTGCACAGCTTCTGATCTGGAAAGCAAATCCCTTTGACAATGAGTGAATAAACAAACAAGCAATGGATGTCCCTCAGCAAGGACTACGTATGCTTTGCAGCCATTCATACTATACATGTCTGTTACAGAGCTCAGAAATGACCTTCCCCTGCTTCAGGTTCAATCCATGGATCTTTTAAATAAACATACTTACATTTTTTTTTAACTTGGGAAAACTTGCATCTGTACATTCATACACTGGAGGAATGCATCCAGAGTTCCAGTTTAACTCTGTGTTTGAAAATAACGCATTGCCTCGGTTTCATGAGGTTATAAAATCCTCCCTAGCCCACCCACAGTGCAGCCCTGCCTCTTCTGTCCACCCGTCCCCCAGAGTCTTGCCTCCAACTAGAAGATTCAACTGCTACAACCTCATCCTGAGGGAGACCATGCCCCTACACACACATACACACACACACACATACACACATACACACACACACACACACACATCCACCATTACCATCCCATCCACCATCACCACCACCCGCTCCCATGTCTTGACTCCCTCAGTTTCATCAAGAGCTAATTTTATTGTACCACAGAAAGAGACAATAAAACCCAGAACAGGCTTCTTAGTTTTCTATCACTTGCCCTGCAGTCCCAAGACCAGGGCTGATAGTGACAGTGCCATATGATGATGCTACTGTGTCCTTGGGCAAACCATTCAACATCTCTGATTGTCTCCTTATCATAAAGTTAAACACAGTAATCTGATCTTATTTGTAGAGCATTTATTTTACAGCTCAGAGACTACATGTTCCCCACTGCTGTAATTTCATTTGAAATGCTAAATGCATCGTCGAGTGTATCAGACCTATGTTAAAACCTGTGTTTTGAAATAAAGACTGGAAAGTAGAGCCTGGTGAGAGCAGTGTGAGCGGCAAATAGCATTAATGGTAGAAACTGTCACTCTTGTCATATACTCCGTGGTGGGAGTGGGCTCTGCAGCCCTTGCACCTGGACTTGAATTCTAATCTCCACATACTAGTTGTGTGTGATGATTAGTGGTGTCGACCTGACAGATTCTAAATTCACCTAGTTTACAGACCTCTAGGCATGCCTGTATGTGGCAGTGGAGGTGGGGGTAGTTATCTTGCATGCATTAGCTAAAGTAGGAAGACCTGACCACTATGGGTGGCAACATTCTCTAGCAAGTATGCTGAGTCCAGCACGAAGTGGAGAAAACAAACTGAATGGCAGCAATCATTGGTTGCTCTCTACTCCCTGCCTATAGATGCAATGTGACCAGCTGCTTCACGGCCCTGCTGCCTCGCCCTCCTTGCCATGATGGATTTATACCTTGAACTGTACAGATAAGATCTCATTGGGCCACAACAAACCCTTCCTTCCTTAAGCTGCTGTCACAGCAACTTAATAGCAACTAAGTCACTGTGTGAGCTTAAGAAAGTGGCCATGCTGCTCTGGCCTCAGTTTACTCTTCATAGAAAAGAGCTTTGCATGTGGTAAGCACCAAATGAACAGGACTGACTGGAATCTACATCCGGTCAGGTGCATGGGCGTATAACCAGCCATATGTACTCCCTGGAACCCCTCTTTTATCCTGAATTGTGGCCTCCACCCTCCACACCCGTCAGCAAATATTTGCCAAAGGAGGGCAAAATTTCTACCTGTCAGGACACACCATAACTCGTTGTTACAGCCTCTGGTTTTTTAATCTTTAATTTTTCACTCTGCAAAATTCCCTCTCTGTTTCACCAGGGTCTCAGTTGTAGCAGGTGGAATCCAGGCAGGGCTCCAAAGAGCCCGCATCTCTTCCTCCTGAGAGTCCTGATTGACAGGCTCACAGTTCTGGGCTATGAGGCAGTAACTGAACCGCACTGTCCTTGCTGGACTACGCAGGTCACTGTAGGGACAAAAGCCACGGAGGACTGAGCCAGCACTGACTGGTTTGTCAATGACACAGATCATCACTGTAGCCCAACACAGAGTGGCTGGGAACTATAAAGCTGCAGAATAAGATACATAATTCTTCTTTTAAAGGCTTGCAAGATGCGTAGCGGTACATTCCTGTAGTCCCAGCACCTGGAGACTGGGAGACCTGAGGCATGAGGATTTCAAATTCTAGAGGAGCCCGGTATACACAGTAAGACCCAATGCAAAGCAAAACCTTAACTTAGCCGGCTAATTAAAAGGTTTTATCTTGGTTAAAGACTTTCACTTTGTCACCTCCTAACTACATCTTTCCAGCCTCCCTCAAAGACATGAAGGGCCATTACTGTATAACTGAGGTACCTGCGACCCACAGAGAGTGCTTAAGGAAGCCAAGCTATAGCAAGGTCTTCTGAGCTCTGGGATATACCTGCCCACCTGCCTGTTTCCCTCTTCTGTGGGCCCAAGGCTTGAAGCAACAGCATCAAGACTCCCATCCCATTGCTTTGTGTGATGAGATTTGGACCAAGCAGGAAACACGGCTTAAAGCTCAATTTATGTCAAGTCCAGGAAATCAGAGCTCTCCCTCAGGAGCCTGGTTGAGGGATTCTAGAGACTTCTGGAGTTTATTGGCCAAGCATCGTCAGCCATGCAGTGAGCAGTCCTCCAAGCAAGGGTGGATCAGTCAGCTGTAGACGTCATTATGCTCACAGTGTACACTCTTTCTAGGGCCTCTCTGGGACAGGCCACCCCCAGCAGTTTCACAGGCTGTAGACAGAGCCCCAGTGGGTGGCTACATTAACTGAGTGTACGTCCGAGTAAGGCTGGGGAAGGAGTTAACTGGCCACATTTATAGACTTAAGCCAGGGCTAAGCTATGAACAGCTGACTTTGGGCCTGTACCATGACTCTATCACTAGAGACGAACTGAAGGGAGTCAGCGGAGACCTTGTTGTGGGATGATTTGTGGGGACCCATTCTCCTGTAGGGACCCAGGCTGGTGCAGAGAGCCCAGTGACACAGGCGAGGTGCCTGCATTGTTGGAGGTCCCACTAGGACTGAACCTAATGGGAAAGCAGACCTGTTGCTTAACCTCCTGAGGCCAGCTGTACTCATTGGTGAAGTAGGGACTCCAAGACATGACTAACATGACACTGAAGAGGGGATGCTAAGACACAACTCACACGACACATGGCCTTGTGTTGGGTGTGAAGGTCTGCTGGGTAACTGGCTACTTCGCCTGAGACTTCAGCCGCATCTGCAAAGTCAAGACTCTAGTGCTTACCCCAACCAAAGCTATACCCGCTACAATCTGAGTGCTAGGAGACACAGCAGGGCTAGTGTGGTCTATAGAGAGGTCATGACAAGCAACAGGAAGTGACACATGGCAAAAGATGGAGAGCCTAGAAAGAGTCAGCTTGAGAAATAAGAAATAGAGCTATGATTGTCTGGAGCCTGGACACACTCTGGGAATAAATACCTTTTACCTAAGCAAATCAGACTCAACCTATAGTAAAATAGAAAGAGGTGACAGAAAAGCCAACCGGCCACATTTGAGAACAGGAAGGGGGACAGTGTCCCAGCTTCGGCCTACTGAGAAAGATCCAGCAATTCTCCAGAGGCCTGGAGGGGACCATGGTCTAAGCTGAGCTTACACTTGTATAATATGCATGTGATTAGTGGAAAAGCTTAATTTAGTAGTTTGGTAAATTCTATTAGCAGCTTATCTTTGGCGTATAATTAAGCTATTTTTAAGCAAATCCTTTTGGCTCAAGGCTCCAGTTACGAATCTTAATGGAACATGGTTCGCATAAAATATACCCCAGTCCATCAGATGGTAGAATATTTTGGGTAGATGCTAATATGCCCAGGAAAACAGTCGTGTTGGTTTTATTTAACTGTATCCCAGGCTAGACCAACCAGGGGAGGTTGGAGAGTCCAGAGTGAGTCCTGGCCCTGAGGCCATCTTGCTGAGTGGGAAGCTGAGACACCACGTCAGAGACACACACACCCCCCCAACAGCCAGTGTAATATCCAACATTGAGATACAAAAACCCCAACAAAACCCAAATCACAGTCCCCATCCATCCATAGAGATGCCAACTCTGGATGGTGTGAGGCAGAGTCGAAGTGAGCTCTTCTCTGTGGGTGTGAGGGAAGATGGTGTCAGTTAGGAGGGACACCACACACACACATTGTGAGGGGCAATAAGCCTAATGCCTAACTCATAGGCTTTCTTAACTGTGCCATGGTCTCCATCCGGCAGACATGAAATCTCTGCCTTCTCCTTTTCCTTCACCCTCTCTCCCTTCCTTCCACCCCTCCCTCCCTTTTTTACCCAGACCCTCCCCACCTTGATATTTAGCCCAGGCTGGCCTTAAACTGAAGTCCCTCCTGAGCGCTTGGACCATCTTTACTGAGAATTACTACCAACCTATCCCCATGACCTCAATCCAAAAAGCCACTCCGGGCCATGACACCACAGAAAGATGCAGCGCTCCTTGTAGGCAAGTGTAGCCTTCCAGGTAGGCTTTTGCCATTCAGATGGCTCCACCCACAGGAATTAAACTCCTGAGAACCTCGGTCTGTCCACCTCATTCCTGCCCTGTGTACCATGGCTGCCATCTAGGTCAGAAAACCTCATCTCAGGAAGAAAGCCTCTGACCCTCAGTCCTGCCAAGACCAGACAAGGGCCAGCTTTAATACACTATCACAGGGAGCGTGGGTACAATGCCCTGGAAACCTGACACTTTCGTATCCCCAGAAGGGTACACAACAGCCAAGGTCATGGAGCAGGCCAGAGGCTGTCACTGATGGGAATGCTACAGTGTTCTAGAAACTGTCTTGACTCCTAGGGTTCCTCAACATCTCCTACTGCTCCTTAGACCATTACATTAAAGGCCTCAGCATAACGGGGAGCTCTGCTGGGAATCTGCCAGAGCAAGTCAGGGGCATGGTCCCCTCCAGGAGAAAACACTCTTGTGTCTTCCGGAACCCCTTGCCTGTCGACCCCAGCACTTCTCATGAAGTTCTGCACGGCCTACGGGTTATGCCTTAGCTATCTTCCACTTCCCCTCTGCCAGAGGCTGCTCACCCTTCTGGGTACAGCATGCACACCTCACCTCCTAGTAAACCTTCAGGGACATGTGCCACTCACTTGCCTATAAACAGCATCTCACTGGCTGTGCTCTGAGCTGTGTCTCCCTTGGACTCATATGTTGAATCCGACAGGCATCAATAAAGCACAGATGCTAGTGAGGTGGCGACTTTGTCCCTGCCTTCTGGAGAACCTAGGACCCATGCTGACACCAAGATGACCCAGCAAGGGACACAGTACACCCAGGCGATGGGGCTCAAGCAAACCTTGAGACAGGCAAAGTCACCATAGAGAGTCTTGGCCTCCATGGCTCTCACATTCCTGCAGTGAGCACCTGAGACAGACAGGCAGAAAACCTTCCTTGTTTCACTGAAGAGGATGAAACTTGGTTCATGAGGACCAGTGCTGAGGACACATGGCTGGTTAGAATCAGTACTGGTTCTAAGTTAAGCATTCAGAGGAGGCAGATACAGGAGCCATTAAGAAAATGGTTTTGGAACATTATTTTTAAAAAATGTATAAATGCAAAAAGGAAAAGGGGGCATGGGATAGGGGTTTCCTAAGGGGGGTGGGGGGGAATGGGGATAGGGGATGCCATCTGAAGTGTAAATAAAATATCTAATAATAATAATAATAATAAAAAAAAAGAAAATGGTTTTGGAGCTGAGCTGCCTGGGTTCAAATCCCAGCTCAGTCCCTTACTAGCTGTGTGACCTTGGGAAAGTTATTCTACCTCTCTGTGTCCCAGCCCCTTCTTGGGTAAGTTTAGGGGCAATAACCATAATGCTTAACTCGTAGGCTTCCTTAAGTCTTTCTATCAAGCTCGGGGCCTTGTGTAGGACATTTCTCTGCAACCAACTTCCAGCTGTGGGACAATGTGGGTTGCCTCCCCTCACCTGTACCTACCTACAGAGCTTCCCTCCCTGCAGGCTACTTGATACAGGCAGAGCTCCATCCATAGGCCAGGAGAATACTGGCCGGATCCAGATCCACCCAGGTCTTAGCCCCACAAAATCTCTAAAGTAAATAAGGTGAAAATAAGCCAATCTTGCAGGTAATAGGAGATTTTCCTCTTGCTTGCACTAGTAATTGAGCCATTGCAGCCCGTGTCTTACTTTCTGGTGCTCCAGAGAATTAAAGGGAGAACGAGGGTATCAGCCTGGTCAGAGTCACAAACGCAGCTTCTTGGAGGGAAGATCCCCACTGGATGCCAAGTGGGTCCTGGTGCACCTGCAGCTCCTGTACCCAGCCTTGCCCATCTCTCTTCTCTGGCTAACTCTGCCAGGGCACAGAAATCACAGATCCAGGAGGGCGCTAGAAGCATCAGGATGCTGAAGCCGCCCAGTCTCACTGCTGCATAAAGCACCATTTCCACAGCGGTGGGTTAGATAGGCAGTGAACTGTTACCCTCCAGATTTCATGTGCTGAGATTGAATCCCCATCAAGAGATTAAAAAGAGGACAGAATCAACCCCATACACATGCACACGCATGTATACACACACACACACACACACACACACACACACACACACACACATACTGGGCTGGTGCTGGAACCAAACCCAGGGCCTGCTTTGTGTACAGTAGGCAAAGGCTCTGCACTGAGCTATATCCCAAGCGTGTGTGTGTGTGTGTGTGTGTGTGTGTGTGTGTGTGTGTGTGTGTGTGTGTGTGTATTTTGTTTGTTTGTCTGTTTTGAGATGGGGGTCTCACTGTGTAGCTTAGGTTTGTCTTGAGATTTCTAGGTGGCCCAGGTTTACCTCAATTCAAGATCTCCCTGTCTCAGGCTCCAGTCAGTACTTCAGAATGACAGGCATGTACAGCCACACATAGCAAGAAGGTGGGATCATGAGCTAAGTCTAGTGTTAGAAGTTAGACCATCAGAAAGTGCCAGGTCTCGCAGGGTCTCCCAGGTCTCTCTATAAGAGAGAGAGAGACATGCAGTTCCTGTCTCTTGCTGTGTGATGCCCTGTCCCACTGTGGTGCTTAAGTAGTCACCACCAACCAGACTGGATTTGGAGTCACCTAGGAGATACGCCTTTGGCTATTTCCAAAGGGTTTGAACTGAGAAAGAAAGACCCACTCTGCAAGTAGGCAGCATGGGTCAGTGGATTGGGGTTCTAGACTGAATACAAAGGAGAGCGTGAGTGGTTACCAGCATTCATTTCTCTCTGCTTCCTGGCTGTAGATATGGTGTGATCAGCTGTCTCTACTCCTGCCACCATAGCTAGATCTCTTCTTGCTATAATGTTTTCTCTGCCATGGTAGACTGCATCTTCAAACTGGGAGCTAAAACAATCCCTTCCCTCCTCAGAAGGCTTCTGTCAGGTGATTTGAACCAGTGGGGCCTGCAGAACTGGACCTGAGACCTCTAGAATGATAAGCCAGAATAAGTTTATCTTCCTTCAGATTCACACTGTCTGGTGTTCTGTTACTACCAACAGAAAATGAATTGATATACCCTTCATCCCACAGGCTCTCAGGCTTGGCCTCCTCCTTTATCTGTCCCAGGTAAGCCACCTTTTGGAGTGACCTTTGGCCCAAATATATGATAACAGAACCCCTGGACATTGAAACTTGCTCCTACTTTTCAGAACCTTCTAGAAATTCATGAGTGTGGTAGAGCATCCTGGAATCTGGCTCCGCCCACCCTGAGCCTACTGCCACTATAGACCTCTCCCTCAGTCATCTGACCAGGATGTGTCAACAAGCAGCAAGAGAAGAAAGTGTCCTGCTGGCATTCTGAGGAAGCCAGAGCAGGGTGCCAAAATAAACTGACATAGGGAATAGGTTTTCTACAGAAGAACCTGCCACAAGAAAAAACCCTATGCTCTACAAGCTGGAGGAGGCACACACACACACACACACACACAGAGAGAGAGAGAGAGAGAGAGAGAGAGAGAGAGAGAGAGCGCTGCCCTGGGGCATTTAGGACCCCTTCCTAACATCAGCCTTCAAGAGACACCAGTAGATCCACCTCAACTCCCAGCACCCTAGTCTGACAGGACACAGCACCAACCAAGCCAGCACAGAGTAGGCTGATGGCCAAGAGCAACTATTCGGCACAAAGTGTGCAGCTGGCTAGGCATGAGGCCCACCATGTGCTTCCTCCTCCTGTGGTCAGCGGTGAAGTCACATGAAAAAGAGCCATGGAGAGCAGCTAGCTAAGAAGGAGAGACAAAGCCTGGGGGATGACTCTGAAGTCCCAGCGAGGACAAACAATGCTTATGACACAGGCTCTGAAACAGCCAATTTGCCTGGGTTTGAATCCTGCCACCACCATGGCTTTTCAAAGGGTGCAGAGCAAGGAAAGACCATGTGTACAGGGTGGTTCACCTCCCTCCTCCTCAGTTAACTTTTCTGCCAAATGGGAAAGTGGTTTTACTGGATAAGGTGGGAAGAAACTCCTGCAAAAACAAACAAACAAACAAACAAACAACCAGAAAGTGCCTGGGACACACAGTCACATCTTGGCTCAGTTGTCATGAGAACTCATCACCATCACGCCCTGGCTCAATTGTCATGAGGATCACGAGGATGGCAGGATTCATATTCTTCCCAGGGTTCTATCACTCTCAAAACATCTCAGTTTGGACAATACTTCATAAAGTCCCCTCGCCCTTGTGCGCATTATTGTCAACCTGGCTATCTGTTGCTTCCTGAGTGACATGGATCTAGTATGTACATCACCAAAGATGGCTCTACCCAGGCCAGCAGTTGCCCGTGTCATGAACTTTGTTACTCTCCCCTGTTTTCTCCACACTTGGTCTTTCCTCCCTCGGCTCCCACGACCACTTCTTTTGGGCATCATCTCTGTCTGTGCTGTGGGGCTCTGTAAGCCCGTGCATAAATCTTGTCTTTACCGGAGGCTTCCTGATCCTGCACAGTCCAATGGGCCAAGGTTCTAGCTTTCCCAGTAAACTCTGCCTTGTCAAATTACTCTTAGAAAAAGCAAGACTTGGAGAGGTCAAAGAAATAATATGAACACTGGAAGAATAATGTGTGCTGGTGTGTGTGTTTGTGTATGTGTACGTGTGTGTGGGTGTGGTATATGGAGTGTGTATATATGGTATATGTTTATGTGGTGTATGTATGTGGTATGTGTATGGTTTGGTGGTGGGGTGTGTATGTGTGTGACATGTGTTTGTGGGTTATATGTGTATGTATGTATGAGGTATGTGTATGTGTATATGAATGTGATGTGTGTGTATGGTGTGTGTATATGGTATGTGTTTTTGTGGTGTATGTATGTGTATGGTGTGGTGGGGTGGAGGAGTGTGGTATACGTGTGACATGGGGTTTGTGGTGTGTGTATATATATATATATGTATATATATATATGTATATATATATATGTATACAGTGTGTGTATGTGCTATGTGTTTTGTGGTATATATAAATATATGGTGTGGGGATGTGTGTATATGGGGTGGGGGTGTGGTATGTGTGTGACATGTGGTATGTGGTGTGTGTGTGTGTTATTTGTAAACTGAAGGAAAGAGAACACAGGCTGGCAGTGGTCTGCCTGGCGCTGGCAGCTGTTTACACACGACCCCAGGGCCGTGAGGTGGCATGTCCACAGGCAGTTGTCTCCATGTGGAGGAGGAGACGGCAAAACCTGAGCATTACAAACCTCAGGGTCTAGACCCATTTCTGTCAGTCACTGACAAGTGACCAAAGACTGTGATTTTCTAAATTTACAGTTTCCCCATCTGTCCTTCCAACACCCGATGCTACACCCCTGTGGCTGCTCTGTTTCTCCTGCAGCAACTCAGGATATTCTGCAACTGTATCTTTAGCCCTTTTATGGGGAGACATTGGAGGGAACCAGGATCTTGGAAACTATGATAAATACAAGTAATTCTCCCTCAAGGAATACCCTGTGCATTGCAGTCACTGTGTGTGGGAGGAACACAAGGGGTGCTGGGAACCCAGAGACTAGTGCCGAGTCGCTGGAGACTGCCTGAAACCCTCATGCCCTGCCAAGCTTCTCCTAGCCACCTAGCCAGTGTCCCAGCAGCCTGTAGGCTCAAGCTCCCTACCAAAAGCAAGCTAAGCAAGTGTCACAAGGGTCCAGCAAGCTGGGCTTGCCACAGGCTGAGGTAACAAATGACAAGTCTCTCAGTGCCCACAAACCTGATTCTAGACCCAGACTCTCTATAGACCAAGCACTGAAAACAGACTCTCCATCTTCACAGGTCTCCTTCCTCTTCCTCCTCCTCCTTCTCATCCTCCTCTTCCTCTTCTTCTCCCCCCCCGCCCCTTTTCCTCCTTCTTCATACCCCCACCCTGTACATCTAAGCATTCCACAGCATGTGCGTGGACGGAGGACATTCAGGAGTCTGTTCTCTCCTTCCACCATGTGGGTTCCAGGGATGGAGTTTATTCAAGTCACCATGCACAGCAGTAAGCGCCTTCACCTATCTCACAAGCGCCTCCTTCCTCCTCTTAAGTCCTGACACTTGGTTACTGACCTACATAGTTACTGGAGTGGGTCTTCCTGTGGTCTCAGATCCCTGTCCCCCACATATTTGCTGTGTGAACTTGGAAAAATCGCCTAACCTCTCTGACTCTAGATTTTTCCTCTATGGATGGTATGGGGCCAACAATGACCTCATGGGAATTACTGTTGTAATTATTACACACGGCTACAGGACCCACAACTACAACTGTCACCCACCCACCTACCCCCCTCATTGTACAACTTCTCTGGTGCCACCCCTCACTCTGCATTCCAACCAGCCCTGCTGAAGCCCACTCGGTCACCTTCCCAGGTCTCTTGTGGCCTTGAGTAGCAGTGGCTTCCATCTCTGTCACAGATGCCATGTGCCCCTGAGTCCTGTTCCAACAGAAGCCGTCATGGTACCCCAGGACTGATTCTAAAGCTCCGACTCCCTGGTCAAACATCCAAGGCCCTCTGCCCTCTGCCCTCTGTGCCAGCCAACGCTCCTTAATGTATTGAGTTTGCCATTACATCTCCTGGTTCCTCAGCACAGCCTTCAAGAGGTGTCCCTCCAAGAGCTCAGGCGAAGCCTCCACATTTAGCTTCTTCCTCAAGATCTGGACTGAAGGCCACATCCAGAAGGAACAGCATCACCTCCTTCAGACTCCCTGAGCAGCCACAGTGGAATATTACTGAGAGGTCGAGAGGCCTCAGAGGTTACGCCCTCTCCCCCCCCCTTTTTTTGCATCTCCAAACAAAAAACTGTAGGGTTGCTTTCATGGGTGGATCTTCTCCATGGGGATGTACATGTTCACTCCACCTGAAGAGGACCATGAACCTGGCTCCTCAAGCTGAACTCTGACTTCATATGGACAGATTGCCCCAGGTGCACACCCCCGTGCCTGCATCACTGATTAACACTACTTTAGATGTACCAGCTTCTTCCAGAGAGAAGGGACTTACCACCTTATGTTATGTGATGTGGCTCTTCCTCTTGACCTGTCACCTCTGTGGACATCCCCTCATTGATCACTCTCTGCCTTCTGAAGTCAAAGGCTAATACTGCAAGGATCCCTTATTTCCTCCACAGAGGCGAAGAGGGCAGGTTGCCCCTAGGGATGATGTGGTTAGTGGAAAGACATGTGGATTGTGAGACTTTCCAGAAATCAAGGGTAGACTGTGCTCTGATGCACCATTATGTGGTACACCCATATGTGCTTACACACACACACACACACACACACACACACACCTGGCACAGATACAGCACAGGTCCACTGAGTCATACAGCCAGATCACAGCACAAATGGAGATCAGGAGGAAGCTAAGCCCCAGAAGCCCTCCACCCCCATCTCTCCCTCTGCTCTGGGAAGTTTGCAGTCTTTTATTTATTTATTTATTTATTTATTTATTTATTTTTAACTATCTCTCTGAGTTTGTTTCCACATGAGGTAGCAGTCTTACCCCTGTGCTGGCCCACGTGCCAGTGGCTCCCAGCAGCTCCCCCTGCCAGCCAGCAGTGTGAATTTCTAGTTACTTCACCACTACAACCCTTCGTTTCCTGAGTAAAACAAGAGTCTGGGTGTGACTGGGGGGTCCGAAGGGGTGGGGGCTCTTTCTAGACCCTAGTGCTCCTGAGCTCTTATAGTCTCTTTTAGGGTGCTAGGCAGAGGGTCTAACCAGGCCTGGGGAAGCCAAGGCTGAAATGCTTGTCCCAGTACATGCAGCCCAGACCAGCCTCTCCCTTGATCTTCAAGTGCTTCCCTGCTTTGCAGGAAGTGCGGCCTCTGCTGCCCAGCAAAGGGTTTGGGGCGAAGCCTCCCAAGACCTTCCTCCGATTACCTGGTGGGACGTCCAGTGCTTCTGCCCCGAGTTGTTCCCCTGCCTTCTGGCTCGCAGCTGTCATGAATTCGCGCCGGCCAGCCGGATCTGTTCCGCTGTCCCCGCCTCCGGCTGCACGGTTAGTCCAGCCCCAGCAGCGCCCCCCTGCGGGCACTCCAGGATCTACACCATACCGCGGGGTCCCAGCCTAGTCAAGCAACTTGGGAATGCCAGAGCCTGCAGTCTGGGTGGCGAGGGCGGGGTCCCTGCTGACTGTGGAGCCCAAGGCTTCCTGTGCCCTCCGTTTGATAGTCCTTAGAGGACCCTTGCTCAATGAGCCAAGGGATTCTGTCTCCAGAGCCTCTCCTAGAACTAAAAGCCAGGCATCAGTCTGGGCGTTGTTGACCTGCCGGAGAGAGCTCATTCATCCTGCAAACCCGGCTCCAGCTGCACTCTCTGCACTTAGAAACCAAGGGAATTTTGTTCTTGATGCTTCTCTGACCTTTCTTATGTATTCTACGGTAGTGGTCAGGAGTGCTTGTTTAATTAAAGTCCATGCAACACGTGCTTTTAAACAAAGCACTCAAAAAATCTTCAAAGGCTTCCGTGCTAAAAAAAAAAAAAAAAAAATAGCCAGCCCTTCCAGCCTAGTCCACTGCTTCCTACTAAGCTGTAAACTCATCTTCCAGTCTCCCCACTTGATCCTCAGACACATAGCTCAGCACCAAGCAGCTACCTGTTGCAAACACCAGGTGCCCTTTCTGGCTGCTAAGACCTCTGTCTTTACCCAGAATCCCCCTCTTTCTTCTCTTCCTCTTAGAAACTTACCCATCCAGGCTCCATGAAACAGTAGTTTAGGGACCCTTCACCCAAACACTGCCCTTCAGCAGAAGGCCTAATCCTCCTCTGGCAAGTTTATATATTAGCCTCCCAACACACACACACACACACAGAAACACACTCTATACCCAGATCACAAATACATACCCATACTCACTTGTACAAATTACCACAATCTCTCCTTTCTGCTTGCAGACAGCCAATGGCTAGTTCACCAGCCCCTACCCCCCCAATCCCAGGAGTCTCAGAAGGGGTCAATACCCTCTCACCTCTTCCCTCAGTGTCTCCTGCTCCGTGCCCTGGTTTCCCCTTCCATGTCCTGGAGCACGCTTGCTTATGTCAGCCCCCAGTATTGGAATGGGACAAAATGACAAATAAGTTTGAGACATGGCCAGCTAGGTAGCAAGTCTGGGTCTCTATGTTGTGTCAGATGGATGACTCACCTTTCTCAATCAGCTACACTAAGAAAGGAGGCCCTTTCACCACCACAGCCCAAGACAAGAAGGGACTGCAGGCCTCATCTGATACAAAGCCATCTCATCCCCATTCTACAGAGGCGAAAACTGAGGCCAGGGACATCAAGTGAGAGGCATCTAAGGTCATGGTCATGGACGTTCTCGTTATTACAGCCTCTTCCTTTGCAGGCTCAGGCTGGCTTCCATGTCTACAACCACCCCATGGGATGGCAGTCATTTGCCTCTCACAGCTTCATGAGCTATTAATCAGTTAATTGGTTAAAACATTAGCAGTCAAGAGTCCAGATTGGAGCCCACAGATGTGAGATCCATCTTGGCAGCTACAGCCTTGGCAAGTTATCGAACCTCTTGTCAGTGGATGGCTAATGGTTCTTGCGTCACAGAAGTTCCAACCCTAGACCTAAGGCTCAGGAAACATCATGGATGGGCAGGGGGGGATTGTAAGAGCCAGAATACCAGAGTGACTGCTGCAAGATAGTGTCTCCTACATATGACAGGATCTGCACCCATGAAATCTCAACAGTTATGGTCACCCAAACAAGACTGCACAATGACATCAATTGACGTCCCAACATGGAAGTGGGAAGTCTCACAAGGCCCCACCCTTAAATAAAGAGCTACCGGCAACGGACGGCCGTGGAGATAAAGAAAATGAGTCTTCTTCAAGGGCAAGCCACCTGCTCGGTTATCCAACACCAAGTGGCCAACCCTAAACACATGAATAGGAAGACAACAGTAACTGAATGCAGCAGTTGTATTTATATGTACATTTGTGTGTCTGAGTGTGTGCGCATATAGAATGGCAAAGAAGAGGAGGTCATAGCATTGGGAGGGGGGTTTGGGGCATGAGAAGAGTTGGGAGAGGGAAAGTAGGGGGTGGGAATGATGCAGATATAGTTCTCGTGCATGAAACTCTAAAAGTAAAAGCGAAATACACATGAAAGAGGGATGTTTTGAGAAGGGTGGCAAATGTGTCTTTTAGGAGTTAGGATGGAAGCTGGCACATTAGACAACGCCAAGTTCTCCTTTCTTACTGATGCCTGTGGTCATGGTCAGTCATCACCTCTCGGGTGGAGTAACAGGCTACGAATGGCTGTGACCAGTTGATGCCATCTAGGGCTACAGGAACGTGTTCATTTTTCTCTACCAATTAAAGAATTAACAAGCAATTAACAAGGTGACATACCCAGCCTTGAATAAAAGAAAGATATGAATTCCTGATTCTTCCATCTCCAAGATGATATGGCCTTCATGATCCAAAGCAGACTAGCCTCAATCTTCATTGTTCTTGCCTGGGCATTCTTCTGAACAAGCTACCATTCTAACTCCTAAAAGACTCTTGGGGAGTCCCAGCTGAACCATCGTACAATACCCAACACCAGGGAAATTGGAGTCCCTTCTTGGGGTTTTTAGTCTCATCACTAAGAGAATGAGAACAGTTTATGAGCATTTAATAGAAAAACTCCAGGGAAGGTACGCTGTAAATGTTGCAGCTGCCCAGACAAAATGGAGGTCAGCTGCCATACTGGTCAGCTACATGGCAGCAGGCATCCCATGGCAGGGAGGGGAACATTAGATAAAAAAATAGCAAGAAAGCACAAAGCCTTCTGGGAGTTAAAAAGCATCCTCAGACTCTGCCAGCATCTGAATGAAAAAACACAGAAGGAAAGAAAAAGAAATCATTACCCCTTTCTGAGTCAGACTCAGAAACCCAGGCAGACCCAGCCAAATGAACTTCAGGCTGACATAGCTGGTAGGGACTATACTGAGGGCTGGAAGTTCTGGGAAGGAAAAACACATTATCTTATGACGAACCCACCTTCCTAGGAGTGGTATCCTAACCAGGTCTCTGACTTGTCCTATTGCATTAGCCTTTAAGGGAGGAGACAAGGGTGTGTCTCCACCTAGAAGTAGACTATTTTATGAAGAACAGGAAACTTCCCTCACAGGAGCTGATTTTCTCACCCAATCCCATGTGCTCCTGTCTCTGACATAATTCTACTTCCTGTCCCTTTGATCCTGTGTCTAATGAAAGTTTGTAGGATAGAAAAATGGCTGTCATTTGGTCCATCCCAGCATGTAGACACTTCAGGACAAAACACTGTGCCTTTAAGGAAATGTCTCCAATTTGCAGATACCATTCCTCTCTAGAACTGCCAGGACCAGCATAAGGAAGACCTGGAGGTCAGCCAATGCACTGGACACTCTTACTCTTCCCACAGCAGAGATGGAACAAAGATGGATCTTCTGTGTATAAATATAGGAAACTGAGGCACAGTGGGGTTGACCCTAGTCTACATATCTAGCCTGGGATGCAAGAAAGATACGATTCCTCCATGAATGTATGGCCTTCATGATCCAAGGCTGACTAACCTTTATTCTTGACTGGGCATCTACTAGGTGGCAAATAAGACCTAGGCAAGGCCAGCTTTACTGAAGTATGACCGATAAACTCATATATAGTGCCTGTAATTAGAAGGACTTGAAGCTTGATGTAATTTTCTGTCACACATTCTTGAACAATGCTAATAATTTTTGAACAACAGACCCCTGATTTTTACTGTATATTGGACTGTACAAATTAGACAGTTTTGGGCATGTCCTTCTCCTTAGGAATACTCAATATTGCAGGAAGTCTGCTCCAGGGTTGAACAGTGCAGGGCAGTATGACAGTGGCCATAGAGGTGCAGGGAGGTGTGGCAAAAGGAGAGGGGCTCTGCCATATGAAGCTTATCCAGGGAGCACTCTCTAGCTAAGTAACCTCCCCAGCTGCTAGCCACATGGTTCATAACAGCTTTGGTTCAGATGGAGACTGTAGCCTTAAACGGTGGCTGCAACCCAACAGCCTGGCAGCCACTGCCAGGGCTTGATAATAATAGGAATATCCAGAAAACATGTACTCAGGAAGCCCTACTCTTTCCTTGTGCCTCTTACCCACAATTCTTTGCTCACCCAAACTCATTCTTTTTGGCCTTTGGTTGCCTCTGCCTGCCCAGACCCAGCCAACTTCAGTAAAAGGACAGAGGCAGTCACCCGTGATGAAAAGCAAGCAGCAATCAGTGGGCTATTCCTGTGAAGGACACGGGTGTTTGGGGAGCAGACCTACATCCAGCTGGCCTTCGTGCATGACATCTAGAAGGCGTTTGAGTCCTGACAGTTAAGTGAGTGTAGATGGGCAAATGCATATGGCAAGTCCTGGAAGTCTGAAGATTATTGGCTAAGAATAAAGATTGGTCGTGTGTGGTTTGTCTTCACTCTTTTATAGTTGGGTACTGGAAGATGAGACTCAGAGGGAGAGGCTCTCAGATGGTCAGAGGCCAAAGCCAAGGTGCTGGTGCAGCAGGAGGGATGGAGGGGGAGCAAGAGGCAAAGACCTACGTTCAAGAAGATGCAGGAGAGAGTAGAGAGTATAGGTGAGGTGGGGGAAGCTCTCAATCAGTATGGCAGTACGGAGAACCAGGTTGTGGGAGTGGGTGGAAGGAAGTCCTGAATAGTGATTCCTGTCTTCTCTGCGACACCAGGAACTAGGCAGAAGAAAGGCATGGAGTATCAGCTAAGTAACACTCAGGCACTTGTGGTATAAGCTATTTCTTCTTCTGGAGCTTGGGTCTGTCTCAGTCCGGTTGGGTTTGTTGTTGTTTGTTTGTTTCATTGTTGTTGTTGCTGTAACAAAATACCTAAGGCTGGGTAAAAATATATAGAAAAGAGGGTATATTTGGTCCACAGTGTGAGAGATCCAAGAGTTTGCTTAGCTCTGTAAGAGCCTTCCAGATATAAAACAATACGGTGGACGGCATCATGTTGGAAGCATGCATGCATGCAAGAGGGAAATCTCACAGTGAGACAGAAAGCCACAGAGATCAACAGGCCAGGCATACTCTCTTTTAAATAACTGTCTGTCTAGGAAACAAACTGTGGTCTACTGTGAGAATGGCACACATTTCTCCAACAGAGGCACCCCCAATGACCCAGAGACCCTCCACTGTGCTGACTCCTAAAGGTATCACTGTCTCTCGGTATCACCACACAGGACCGACCTTCCAGCACAGGAGCCTCCAGAATACTCCAACCCTGTCCAAAGCATAGCAGGACTGTCCACTGTGGGTGAGGAGCTGACCGGGTAAGTGAGCTTGATAGGCATAAGGACAGCTCTAAGGACATGTGCTACCCTCTACCTGAGTCTCCTTTCAACTTTGTAGCAGCTTTCTTCCTGGCATCTCCAGTTTGGATTTTCTCACTCACTTGCTGTGCTCAGCTTAAGCGCAATTCTTATTTCTCCATCTTCACAAGGAAAGAATCAGAAAGCCCCTACTGTTCCAGAACAGAAATTCCTCTGAGGACCTTATCAGAAGTGGCTACAATTGTTTTTCCCACCAGGTGGAAGCCAAAGAAAACAAACAGATCTTTCAGTATTGACTCTCCTGGCTCCACACAGAAGCAGCCTCTGCTCCACCTCCCACAGAAAAGGTCATATTGAACAGCTGCTGAAAGTTACTGGCTGGCCAGCTCTACCAGGAGGAGACAACCCTGTATTCACGTCTTCTGTCTTTCTTCATCACGCACGTGGTGGGATTGGTTGGGAAGGGAGGAACCATTTTGCTTGAGATTACAGGAGGAACTCAGGCTACGTGCTTGTAGCTGTTCTGAAGAAATGAAGTGAGAATGGGGGCCCTCCTCGAAGATCATTCTCAGGCATGGCCCCCCTTTCTGGGATTCCAGGTCCGAGAATTCTGGACCTGGAATCCCGCAAACCAGACAAGTAAGACATGATCAAGTGGTTTTCTGCACTCCAGCTAGCAGCCAGAGCATCCTGTCAATCAGACAGAGCCAGGGAGTTACTAACGGCAGTCACAGAGCCAGTCCTGGACAACACAGAGGAGGTGATGGCCCAGGGTGACTTGACCAGTAAACCTCAGCCTTGCAGGATGGGGACTTCTATTGTGGTTTGAATATGAATTGTGCCAAGAAGGTTCATGCATTCAAGGTTTGCTCCCCACCTGGTGGTGATATCTTGCCAGGTTTTGGAAACTTTAATAGATGCAGCCCAGGTCCAGGATGTAGGAAGTAGGTCATTGGGGATATGTTGTCCCTGGCCCCATCCCTCATTTTTTCTCTCTCTCTACATCCTCTCTGCTGTGAGGTGAGTAGCCAAAAGCTCCTGCTGACGTGATGATCCGCCTCACCGTGAACCTAGAATTGACAGAGGTAGTCTACCGACTAACACCTCAGTTAACGTAACCCAAATAAAATAAGCCTTTCCTCCCCTGACGTTTCCTATGTCAGGGGCTTCACCACACTGGCGAGGAGTCTGACTGATACAGTTTTCTTCCATCTCTGTCCCTGAGCAATGCTGTCTGTGTGGGAACTGTCTGACATGGGTTATTATTTTTGCTACCAGGAAATGATGAATCTCATGTATCTGAAGTATAAAAAGGTGTGTGTGTGTGTGTGTGTGTGTGTGTAATCATGGTGTCCACTAAAGAAACCATACTGGCTAAAAAGCAAAGAGTAATCCTGAGGTTCATAATGTATTCATACTGCATCATCACAGAAGTAAAGGTGAGTACAGGCAGGGTTGTGGATGAAAAGAGAAGACGCATCTCGAGCAGACCATTGTTCACAAAATGTTTAATGCTCTCTTATGAATGCACATACGTTTATATAAAACCCCAAATCCAAGGCTGGAGAAATGGGTCAGCAATTAAAGAATACTTGTTGCTCTTCCAGAGGACCCAGGTTCAGTGCCTAGCACCCACATTAGGCAGCTCACAACTGCTCCAGCCCCAGGGGATCCAACACACATTTGTTGTTGGCCCCTATTGGTACCTCCACTCGTGTGGTGCACAGACACACACACAAAAGCATGAATTAAAATAGATCTCAGGAAAACTACAAGACCCTGAAATCCAGCCACAATCTTCTGACTTCTCATGTAATAAATGGGGAAACATGAATCACAGCAAGCAGAGTGTGATATATATCACAGAATGTCTTCAGGCCTAGAGTCTAGTGGGGCCAGTCAACTCCCAAAACACATGAAGACAGAGGGAAAGCAGTTGGAATGGCATTATGGAGTGCCTCGAAGCCTTTAATTTCTCTACCATTAAGTCAGGCAACATCAGTGATTGTAAGAGCACGCTTTGGGTTTTGATAAAAGAAAACAAAAGTTGGCGTTTCTAAACTGGTGCACTCAGCCAGTAACAAGCTTTAGGCATCAAATAAGAATCCTATCTAACAACTTGGAGTTTAAAGAGATAAAATACAAGTTAACTGATCTATTTAGAAAGTCTATAGCTATCTCTTGACCCATTAGAATACAAAAATAATCAAAACAACATCTGTTGATATTATTTCTAGGACAAACAATCGAGACACTATAAAAATAGCTGTACAGAGAGGAAGAAAACATTGGCATTATGAGAGGATGTGACTGTTGCTTCCAAAGCCGCACAAATGCGTGTGTCCTCCTGGGCACATAAGCTTCCTCCGCAATGCGTGTGTCTTTGTAGCTCACAGCTAGCTGCCTTTTCTGGGATAGCCACAGCTTAGCCTTCCACGGCCTTGCTGTGGCCATGACCTTGGCCTTCCACCTTTCGTCTCTCCTCTACCCAATCCTCCACCCTAAGCATAGCTGCCCAATGATGAGACTGATAAAGCCCACCCAAGATTTGCTTATTCCCACCACAACAAAAAGATTTTCCCATGTATATAGATGGCTTCCGTGTCTGCACAATGAGATTAAAAACTCTTCAAGCTGGTCTTCACGGCCTTCAAGTGCCTTCCCACAAGAGCTTCTCATTGCTTTCCCACAAGCAGGCTAGAGAGTCCAGCATCATTTTTCAGTAACGATGCCTTGCTAACCTTGTTTGTTCTCACATCTACGCTAAGCCTAGAGAGATGCAGCTCTGGGATTGCCTGCTGCAGGAAGACTGAAGACATCACTGGGAGCACACAACCAGGGGAGCTTCCCCTCATCCCAATCCTGTCAGAGACTTGTCTTCATCTCAGTTCAGACAGAGGCATGATCACACCCATTACACATCCAAGCCGTTCACTGGCTTGCTGTGGCTGAGGAGAGGTTGAGCGATTGTAAATGTCTTTGACCTCTTAAAAAGTGGTGTGTGTGTGTGTGTGTGTGTGTGTGTGTGTATGTGTGTGTGTGTGTGTGTGTGTCTGTGTGTCTGTGTGTGTCTGTGTGGTATGTATGGTATGTGTGTGTGGGGGGGTGTTTGTGGTGTGTATGTTTGTGGTATGTGTGGTATGTGTATATGTGTGTGGTGTGTGTGTCTGGTGTGTGTGTATGTGGTGTGTCTGGTAGGGTATGTGTGTATGGTGTGTGTGTGTGTAGTGTGTGTGTGTGGAATGTGTGTGGTATGTGTGTATGTGGTATGTGGTGTATGTGTGTTTGTGGTGGGATGTGTGTGGTGTGTGTGGTGTGTATGGAGTGTGTGTATGTGGTGTGTGTGGTATGTGTGTATGTATGTGTGGTGTGTGTCTGTGGTGAGATGTGTGTGGTGTGTGTGTGTGGTGGGATGTGTGGTGTGTGTGTGTATGTGTTTGTCTGTGTCTGTGTGTGGTGGGTTTGGGGAGGATAATACACATGTACCGCAGCATGTGTGTGGAAGTCAGAAAGCAGCTCTGTGAAGCTGGTTCTTCCCTTCTGCCCTTCACTTGGGTTCTGGGGATCAAACTCAGGTTAGCCAGCTTATAGAGCAAGCACCTCTGCCCATTGAGTCATCTCTCTAGCAGGATAGGTAGAGATTTAGTAAGGAATTAGCTTTAAACTATCCAGGAAGTTTCTTCAGCTTCATTATCCATAAAATCGAGCCAAGACAGGATCTGACTCTATGTTACGATGGTGGTGAAAAACAAGGGAGACATGTCACATAAGTAACAACTTGTCCAGGGTCTGCCTCACAGTCAAGATTCTCAACCTGAGGAGGGAAAACCTGAGTTGGGGGGCGGGGTGACAAAAGAATGAAAGAAAGGAAAAACAGCCAATGTTCTCCCTTCCTTCTTCTGGAGCCACAAGCTTTGTTGCCTTACCTCAGGAGGGACCTGCCCATATTATCTCCCATGGGCACAAAATTTCGTTAGAAATAATCCCAGGACCCCAGGAAAGGTAGTTCTGATTAATTTTCTAAATATTTATTACAGTGTGTGTGTGTGTGTGTGTGTGTGTGTGTGTGTAGTTGCCCATAAAGACCAGAAGAGGGCACTGTATTTCCTGGGGCTGGAGTCCCAAGCAGCTGTGAGCCTGGGAAATGTGAATGCTGAGAAAATTTTAGTTCTCTGAAAGAACAGCCAGTCCACTGAGCCATTTCGAGATGGGAGGAAGTGCAGAAAATCCCTGTCCCAGGGAGAGTGACCTTCAGAGAGAGCGAGCTTTGGATGAAAGAGTCTAGACTACAAAGTGTTCATCCCAGAGCCCCTCCCCTCACACAGACCCTTATCTTAGTCAAGGAGACTGGGCCCAGAGAGCAGCTTCTGGTATCAGAGGCAAGAGGTTAATAAACTGCTTTCTCAAAGGCAATAAACAATGCTTGTTCAAAAGTGCCAGGAACAACCATGCTGTTCTAAAAACTGATTGGTGGCAGGCAAAAAAAACTGAGATGTGGTTGGTTGTGCTTGTGAACTTTGGTGTTTACAGTGGAATCAGTGTGAATCTGTAGTATTCATAGCTCTTCCAACTATTCTCTCAAGCTCTGTGGTCTGACAGTTCAGTCAGAACAAGGCAGATCATCAAAGACTTTGCCCACCATGAGATACTCTCACTTGATCTGAAGTAATGCTAATTTAAGAGGCGACCTCAGAAGCAAGGAGAAAGACAGGAGTAGTGGCTTCTCTAGTCAGAAACTGTACAGCCAGCCATGGCCAGCTGACTTGTAGGTATTTAGCAGGGTGTTCCAGAAGGTGATGCAGTCATGAAGAGATTGCTAAAGTCCCAGTATGCCATGGGCTAACAAAAGGTTGTATGTAATCCTATTTCACAGACAAGAGCCGCAGAGGCGTTCTGGTCAGGGAATGGCTTCCCATGCATAGGAGCTTAGAGACTACAGAGGAAACTAGAAACAAGGGCAGACTAGGGGGAAGGGTCTACAATCTGGATGGGTACTGTGGATCACTTACAGATTCACCAGCAGGGACCAGGAATCTTGCTTGCATAGCTCCTAGGCAGATGAGAGGTGACATGAGATTATCGGGATTAAAACTGAAAACACAAGAGAACAAGCATCAGATCGTTGTATGACACTGTTCTTGTGGGGGTTGGATGATGCAAACAGACAGCTGCTTGCTGCAGACATGGAGCCTACAACAGGCCAAACTAAGGATACCACTAAAGTCCATCTTAATGAAACAGTAAGTTTGATTGAAACACTTATTCAAGCATATGCCTTCCCCCCTTTTTATTTTATGTATATGAGGGTTTACTTAAAAAGAACAGAAATTTTGTGAAGTTCCATGGTGTAAAGGTGAGAACTCTGGGTTCTGAAAAAGAACAGAAATGACTCAAGACCCCCCCTACACACACACACCCTTAACATGTGACAGCTCATTAAAATGGAAAACCTAGCGCACCCTGCACAGCTTTCATGTAGGTTGAAGAGCATCCTTTCTGGGTAGCTCAGTCTCTTCCAGGCAGCTCCAGCCATCTTTGCTTCCTCTAGGAAGCTCAGCTTGTTTGAGAGTGTCTTTGAGCACTCCTTCCTGCTTCTATAAGCTTGGAGATAAATGGACCTAGAGAATCTAGTCAGTTTCAGGAACTTCCTGAAGCCCTTGAATTGTTTACTACCTGAGTTTAACAAGCTTCCTTATAGGATGGAATGGTTTTTTGTTTTTGTTTTTGTTTTTGTTTTTTACCTCCCCTTAGAATGTCTTGTGTTTTAACTAGCTTTGTTACAAGATGGTGGGGTTTATCTCAGAGGAAGCTGCTCCACAAGACAGAGACATTTACGGATATGCAATCCTGAGGCAGAAGACTGAGGCTTCTGACAAACAAGTTACCATACAAGCACACAGAGTAAGAGTAAACCACTCAAGAGTAAACATAAATCCATGTGGTCTTTAATGTAATGTGTACAATACATAGTTTCCAAGCACAAGTCCTGCAAAGTGACAGAAGATACTACTATGTTCAGAAGGAAAAGCATCCAACAGAAACCATCTTCAAATGTCACTAGATATTGGGTTAGCAGGCAAAGTCTGGAAATATCTATTACAAATAAATTCTGGGAGCTAACAGAAACTCTGTTTTAAAGCATAGGGAAAGTATTAAAGCAGTGATCAAAATTTCAATAAAAAGATAGAAACTGTAGAAATAGATCAGTTCCAAAACAAGGGTGTAGAAACATGCCACTCATTTTCACATTAGTAAAAAAAAAAAAAAAAAAAAAAAAAAAAAATAGCTGTCAATCAAGATTTTATATCCAGCTAAAGGATCCTTTATAATGAAGGCAATGTAAAGACATCCCCATGTAGCCAGAGACTAAATATATTTTTTCTAGAAGATTTACCTCATAGGATATAGATAGATATAGATATAGATATAGATATCCCATTTCCTCCTTCATAGCATCTGGATCCTGCTATTCCTTTCTTTAGAGCCCCTCCTCTCCCAATGGTCCCTCTTTAACTTCCTTGTCTCTGTGTTTATTCCAAGTTATATATTCACATATTCAAAGCTAAAAACCAAAAGAGAGAAAATATGGCATTTGTGATTCTGTGTCTGGGTTTTCTTATTCAGTATAGTATTTTCTAGTTCTGTCCATTTACCTGCAAATTTCATGATTTCATTTTTCTTTACAAGTACACCTTTGAGTATATCTACCATATTTTTACTATCCCATTTATCTATTGAAGGACATTTAGGTTGTTTCCATTTTCTGGCTGTCATGGTTAGTCCTTTGTCAAGCTGACAAAAGCTAGCATAGTCTTGGAAGAGGGAACACCAATTGAGAATAGTCCTTCATACAACTGGCCTGTAGACAAGAGCCTGTGGAACATTTTCCTGATTGATAATATTATTAATAATATTAATAATAATGGATGTGGGGTACAGAACATGGCGAGCAGTGCCATTTCTAGGTAAGTGGTTCTGAGTTATGGTAGAATGCAAACTGAACAATCCACAGGAAGCAAGCCAGTAAGCAATGTTTCCCCATAGCCTCTGATCAGTTCCTGCTTTGACTTCCATAGTGATAGATGAACTGTATTCCGAACATGTAACCTGAAATAAATCTTTTCCTCTCCAAGTTGCCTTGATCATGGTCTTATCACAGCAATATAAAACAAACTAGAACTCTCATTTAAGATTATACCTTTTTTCCCTTTTCAGTTTTATATGTATGAGTGTTTTGTCTGCATGTGTGTTTGTGTACCATGTGCATGCAATACCTGTGGATACCAGAAGAGGGAGCCAAGTCTTTTAGAACTGGAGTTACAGGTGGTTTTAAACTGCCATATGTGTGCTGAAAGCCAAACCTGGGTCCTCTGGAAGAAAAGCCAGTGTTCTTAAACACTAAGCCATCTCTCCAGCATCCATTTCCACATTTATATTGGTGACCTCTTTCATGAGTAGGATTATTCACAGGTTCTTCAGGCTTAGACCCTGAGGATCCTCAGGGTGACTGGGCACACTGGGCATGCTTCCGATCTCTGGAATGGGCACTGGATCATCATAGGGTATATCCTGTTGATATGACAGCACACTGCACACAGTGATGGACAAGACAGGACGCGCTTCTTTGTCGAGGCACTCTGAAAGAAGGTGCAGTCTTCTAGACATCTTAATCACACCCTAAATATTTAATAAAGAGCACTTCACATGCTAAAACAGGGAAGAAAATGGAATCACACAAAATCATCGATTCTAGCCACAGAAGGCAGGCAAGGGGGAATGTTTAGAAAGAGGCATGGGATAGATGAAGCACATAGGAGACAGCTATACTTGTGGTTGGTTATTGATCTAATTTTAAATGTAAATGGTATTGTGTTTGTGTAAAATAGAGATTTTTCACAATGAAGGAAGGGGGCGATTATACATCAGTGAGAAATGGATTTCAAAGACGCAGACAGATTAAAGGAGAAAGAGGTACCAGATAACACAAAGCAGAAGAAAGATGCAGTATTTATACTGATTGTATACAAGGTGAACTCTCACAGAGTGGCTTGTGATGGTGACAGACTGGAGGGATTGTTCAGCCTCTGCTGTGCGCACCTGAAGGGATTGCTCAGTCCCTGCTGTGTGCACTTGACACCAGAGTGTCAAAATAGGTGAGGCCCAGACTGACAGAGCTAAAAGGAGAAGCAAACACTCCTGCTGTTTTGGCTGCAGATGTCAGCACCCTTCCTTCAACGATGGAGATCCAGCAAGCAGAAAATCAATAAGGATATAGCGAGCTGAATAGCACCATTAATCAACCGAGTCTAATTGACATTTATAGACTATTTCATCCAGCAGCAATACAATGTCCATTATTTTCAAGCTCCCATGGAACCCTCACCACAACAGAACACATTCTAGACCTGTAAACAAACCATAACAAATTTAAAAGAATAAAAAATCATACTAAAGTATGTTCTTTCCACAATGGGATCAAATTGGAAATCAATAACAGAAAGAAAGCTGGAAACTCTCCAGATGCACAAAAGATGAAAGTATAAATAGTTCAAATTAAGTCAAAATTAAACACAACTTCATAAAAACTTGCAGGATACAGTGAAAGGAGGCAGCGGTGAGTGGATTTACAGCGCCAAGTGTATACGAGGAAGAGGAAAAATCGAAGCCAGCAGTCCGTGTATCCACTATAAGAAACCAGAAAGGGGAAAAGAACTTTAAATGCAAAGTCAGATCTTCATATGATTGAGGCGTGGACTTTCAGTCCAGTGTGCTACTACATGCTCATGATCTGAGCACTCAGGAGATAGAGGCAGAAGCATCAGGAGTTCAAAGCCACCCTCCGGTAGACATTAAATTGGTGGTCAGCCAGAGCTACAGGAGACCCTGTCTCAAACAAGAAAAACCAAGCAAACACTCAGTTCTCCCTAAGCTGGTCTATAGGAACGACATATCATACCCCGTCACGCTTTTTGATAGAAGGTGACAAATTGGTCTTAAAATGTACATGGACCTACAAAACAATCTGAAATAAGCAAGACAATTTTGCAAGAGAGAAGGTTGAGGGACTTGTGTTTCACAAGTTCAAAAGTTATTATAAAGCTTTAATTCCCAAGACAATGCAGCATAAAGACAGGAATGTAATTTCTTAGAACAGAACTGAGAATCCAGATATAAAATCTTACATTCATGGTAAATTGACAGTCGTTCACTGCAGAAAGAATAGTCTTCAACAACGGGGGCCACGACAGGGGTGTCTGTGAACCTACATCCCTCTCACCTCACACAGTAAAAGTTAACTAAAAATGGGCTGAATCTGAACACAAGACCTACAACTGTGACACTCCTAGAAGTCAACCTAGGAGGGAAATCTTGGTGGAATTATGGGTAAGTCTCTACGGAGCCATAACAAGAGCCATGAAAACCTTACAAATCCTGACATGTTACCCTTAATTAAATTTAGAAGCCTCTTTGCTTCGAGAAACAACCCAAATTAAACTAAAAAAACTGACCATAGATTGAGATACAATATTTACAAAATGCACATCTGATAGAGGTTTTATACTCAGATTATAAATAGAGATTTTACAGCTTGATATGACAAACAACCAGATTAAGAATGGATAAAAGACTTGAGCAAATGCTTCATCAGAGAAGATTTAAGGCTAATGCAACAGTCAGCCTTGGTCATCAGGAGATGCACACTGGAGTCTCACTGCATCCCGCTGCACAAAACACATGCACATGACAACTGCAACAAACAGATACGATCCATTTCCACACAGACAGGGAGAAAGCTAAGTGCCTATAAGGTCCTGGCAGAAATGAATGTGGTTCAGACTTTACAAAAACGCCCCCCTTATGTCATTATCTTCCTCCTCCTCCTCACCCTGCTCCTCCTTTTTTCTTCCTCTTCCTCTTCTCCTCTTCTTTTCTTCTTTTTCTCCTCCTCCTCTCTTGTTCTTTTTCTTTAAATCAAGCATAAACTTTCTGGAGGTCTAGAAATTTCACTGGGAGAAAACTGTCCAAACAAACAAAAGTATCTTGTAAGTGAATGTGCACAGTCACATTATTTATCATAGTTCCAAACTGGAACAAGAGGAAATACCTGAAGAAAGGGTATGTTTACTGAACTGGTTCAGACATTCAGTGCAGGGTGACTGGGCAATGTAGACAGGATGACACACTGGTATGTGGTGTGACGTGGACTGACTTCAAGTAGTATGCTTTTGAAAAGCCAAGGCCCCACAGAGTAACGGATCTGTGTATGTATGTTCAGTGTCCAGAAAAGGCGCATCACAGCGATAAAATGCAGATTCCTGACAAGGTGGGGAATAGAGGGGAGTCCACTCAACTCAAGAGGAAACTCTTAATAGGATTCTAGGATGACAGTGTTATAAAATGAATTGTGATCATGGTTGTCCAACTCTATAAATATCTTAGAGGTCATCAAATTGCTCACTTGCAATAGGTAGATTTTAAGGCATTAAAAAGTGTATCTCAATAAATCCACAAAACAAAAGAAAAATCAAAACCTACTCAAACCACACTAAGCTACAGTTCCCTATGGATTCAGAAAATGAATGAGCCCTGGGAGATGCAGGGACTCAGAATGACGAGTTCCACCCATGACACAGAGAGCCTGTTGTGACATAAATTCTTCTCCCTCTTCCTGACCTACACCGCTCCTCTCGGGCCCTCCCTGTAGCCAGCCCTGCTCAGGCTGTGCCCTTTCCAGCTGTCTACCACTTTTGTGGACACTTCCATTTCCCTGCCAGAATTTCTGGGGCCATGTGCCAGGTTTGCAGTGGCCAGCCCAATCCTTTTCAGCAGCATTAAAAGGAAATCTCTTTGATGCCAGGGATGGTATAAATCCAGCTGAAATCAATTCTTATCTACAGCCTTGGCTTTGAACCAAAACAGAGCGAAACATTTTAAACACATATTCATTGCTCGTGTATTGCTAGCCTCGTTTCTCCATCATAAAAAACCCCCGTGGTGAGAGAGAGCCCTGGATGACACTTTTTTGTGCTATGGTCGAATTACATACAAACACATATGCATGCACATGTCTATTCCCAAAGGCAGTACTGAGGGTTGGGAGGTGAAGATGTGATCATTTTGTGTCTGAGCCATGGCATTTTATTTGAGTGACACGCCTGTGAAGGAGCAAGGGGGCTGATGTCATCACTTCCTCCACCAACTTGGTTTGGTTTGTTGCTTTCTGATTTTTCTCGCAGGAAGACATTTCTCTGGGACTGCAGCTGGCTGCCTCGAAAGCCAAAGCTAAGCAGCCCATTTTCTCTCTCCTGCTGTTCTCTTTCCATCTGAACCAGAAGCGGCTGAGTCTTTCAGGGCCCCAGAATCCCTTAACTCCCCATTTCTTGTTTCCTCAGTAATTCATTTCTTCATCCTTGATCGCTTTACCACTGTCCTGGCTGGTTTTGTTAACTTGACACCAGCTCATCCTTTGAGAGGAAGGAACCTCTACTGGAAAAATGTGTCTATCACATTTTTGACAGCAAAATATGAGCTATCCCTGTGTGCAAGTCCCCGAGGCATTTTCTTGATTGATAGTTGATGTGGGAAGGCTCAGGTCACTGTGGTCAGTGCCACTCCTGGACTGTTAAGTCCTGGGTGGTGTAAGAAAGCAGGCCGAGCAAGACAGTGAGCAACACTCCTCCATGGCCTCTGCTTCAGTCCCTGCTTCCCGGTTCCTGCCCTGTTTGAATTCCTGCCCGACTTCCTTCAGTGATGAGCAGTGATATGGAAATGTGAGCTGCAAGAAGCTCTTTCCTCCCCCAAGATGCTTTTGTTTAACCATGGCAACAGGAACCATAACTAAGACAACAGCAGATTTTTATAAGCTCCTGTTAGGTGAAAAAAATCCATCTTGGTTGCTTTGGGGGATACAGGGACAGAAAGAAAGACTTTTTCTCAAATAACACACTCTAATTAAAGCAGGAGATAGACAGGAGAGATAAATGACCACGCTATCAAGTAATAGTCAAGAACCTAGGTACCAACTAGACTATCAGAGTCTTGAGGAAAGGGGCAAACCTTTGAGCTAGAACAACCCAGAAATCCTCGTAGGAAAAGTGTCCTTTAAACGATGGCTCAAGGTTGGATAGAATTTTGATTGGCAGAGTTGCCAGAGTAAAGGAAATAGGGACTGAAGGGAAGACATGCACATGGAAGAGGGTTTTGGAAATGAGAGAGACGGGGTATGTTTGGGAGGAAGACAGAATATACATCTGCTTGTGGGAAGCCGATGTGTCTATAAATATAAACTGGATTCACATTATGTAGGACATTGAATGTCAGCTGTGATTTTAACTCATCTCTAGACAGGCAGGTTAACCTTCTCTCCACTCAAAAGGTATTTAAATAATGGAGACCAGACTCAGCTCTCTCTTGACAAGATGCATATATTATGCCCAGAGAAATTTCCTAATATGTCCACAAGCATATGGTTGGTTGTGCTAGATGACAGTCAGGTCTCACCCAGTCCTAGAATGGTAACATTTGGTGGTCTCTGGAGGGCTATGAACATAAGATAAACTCTACCTTTTGGTGCCATGGATGTCTACAGCTTTGTATTGCTCTTGAATGAAAGTTCAGGCCTCTCCGAGAAGGGCCAGGGGCAGAGTTTGCTAGGAACGTGCTCCTCTGGGGTATAGGAAGTGAGTACCATTTGTGGCAGGAGCACAGACCACAGATAGGTGGTTCTGCTTGGGTTTCAAATACCAGGTAGATTGGTCTATGTGACCCACACGGTGATGGGAGACAGGTGGTATGTCCCATACCGTCTTATAACCTGTGTGACTCTTGTCTATTTTACTCTAAGCAGTTCTCAAAGAGGAAACAGGGAGAGCCCAGGCCAACTTTGAGATGAGCTGACAAAGGCTGACAGTATTTCTGACTCTCCATCTGCTTTCCCTTCCCGAGATGGTTCTCTAGATTCCTAGAGCTGGCCAGTGCCACAGACATAAAGCACCTGTTTAGGCAAAAATCCTGCAGAGGGCTCGGAGGAGAGCAGAAGAGGAAGGGCTTGCAGACTGCATTTCTAAGTCAGATGAGCATGTTAGGGGCTGGTAGAGTAACGGCAGGTGAGGCTAGAACTGCCTCAGAACTGGGGTTCCGGGTTGCCAGTGCCATTCAGTAGATACGATTATCCTAGTCTCCCTCCAGCTCTGTTCCGAGTCAGACACTGGGCAAGCTACAGCCGGGGCTTTTCTTCAGTGCTCAGTTGAGCTGTGTGATCTTTGAAGTCCTCTCTGCCTCAACTGTATTCTACTTCTTTGATTTAGTAAACGTCACTACCTGAGCTCACAGCATGTTAAAGACTCGAAAAAGCCAAGGGGTTCAGGGGGGAAAAACTCCCAGCGTTCTGGAGACAAAAAAATGACTTCATGTTATAAAACTGAAAAAAAAATATTTTATACAGAAGCTTGGTATGTTCAATCACAATACAACCTTTCTGAATTTTCTCTGAGTATATAAAAATGAAAATATTTCTAGAGACAAATACAAAAGGTTTGAAGTAGACATGGAGAGAAGTAGACTCAAAAGTAATATATTTAGGAATCTACCCAATTATCCCTTGCACAAACCCTTCTCTACCCTTTCCCAGATCTGGCTGGGTCCCGTACCCCCTGTCTCAGCTTACTTTGGGTACCCCAGGCTGCTCCAAAACTGACCTCTAAGCTTCTGCAAGGACCCAGCCTACCCTTCCCTCTCCCAAACCTCCCCACTCAGCCAGATCCTACACATCCTTCTGCAGGGTCTAGCCCCTCACCCCTCATCACAGAAATTTCTCTTTGCAACATAGACCACAGAAAACCACTACCAATCAAAATGCAGAGTTGTGGAGCCCAGTCCCAAAGGATCCATTGACGACACAAGTCCTGCACCTGGGGAACATTTTGGAAGAAGGAGCAGAAAGACTGTGGGAACCAGAGAAACAGGAAGTCTGCAGCGAGATTGTGTCTCCCAGGAATACCAGAAGCCTCATCTGTAAAGTGTCACCGACACGGTTGCCTAACCTTGAGCTTAACAGGGATGACACCAGTAGACACATGAATGAAAGAAAGCTCAGGAGGCCTTGGCCCTACTCAAAAAAAAACAAAAAACAAAACAAAAAAAACCCAAAAAACAAAACAACAACAACAACAACAACAAAAAACCAACCAACCAAACAAAACCACACTAGAATCTAAAGAATGGTAAGAATAGGAGAAATAGTCTTCCTCAGGTAAGACTATGACACCTGGTTATCACTTATCAAGAGGTGAGCCTGAAAGCACGTACATACAAGTAACACTGTACAGACTATGAAGGCTGTATTTGCGGATTTAGGAATACACACACACTTAGGATGTAAAACTAAAAGAGAAAAGGGGAAGTCCTATGGGAGGGTTTGCAGGGAGAAGGGGAAATACGTAATTATAATCTCAAAAATTAAAAGAAATAATTTTAAAAAGGATAAGACACTCCCCAATGATATATTTAACTGCATGCTAAAATCACAAGGCCATGGATGGCAAGTGGGAATATCTGTCACCTAATTCAGCATGGTCAATGTTTTTAGAACCCTAGTCTGTTCTGTAGATGCAGTCCTTGTTGTTGGCCCCATTAAGGCTTGCTGCTTCTGCTCCTTTGCCTGAAGTGCATCATACCAGTGACACCATTAGGAATTAATTATCTTTTACGTCTTCTCACTCCGAACTCCTTCAGCTGCCGAGTCTACTATGGTATACTGACATGTCTGCTTCCCAACCCCATGCACCAGTTCAAATCCTTGCAATCACTTATCTGAACTATTGCCCTGGTCCCTACACAAAACATATTCCCATACACAGGGTCTCTTTTTAGCCAGGCAGGGTACTGTGGTGAGCTGTCTGTCCCTTCTTGGCGCGTGTGTTTGAGGGACAGTGCTAGCTAATGAAAAAGCAACTAGGTGAATGTCAGTAATGGTACGTTCTAGAAGGCAGACGAACTGTAACAGGAGAAAGAATAACTGAGGACCATGGAGCCGCATAAACAGAATGGCTACAGAGGACTTGCCTAAGAGCAGTACCCTTTCCTCTAACAACCTAGGGATGGGGGATGGGAGATGGGGTGAGGGCAACTAGAACAAAGAACAGAGAAATCTTGGGGCTTTGCTCAGGGTGGTTGCAGAAGGGATCGAGAAAATCAGCCGGAGTCAGGTTAAGTTCCGCACAGACTAGACCTAATGGACCAATGGAGGAGACTTGGAAATGAAGCGGGTGTTCAGGGGGGAGCAGCTTGGGTAACAGACTGGATGGATCGTGGCAGTGTTTATTATACTGAGAAAGAAAGGAAGACTTGGGACAGAAGAAAAGGCCATTCCTGTGGAGGGGGTTCTAATTTGCAGCTCTTCCCCATTCCTCCCGGAGGCTGGAATATTTCCATCCCTGAGTTCTAGCCATGTCTCCTTGTCACAGATAGGTCTAAGAAAGCCCCGCCCTTTAGCATGGCTGCTTCTCACTTAGACCCAACTTAAGATTCCAGGGTCTCCTGTCTGCTTCATCATAGAGCTTTAAAACTGCCTCAGGCTCATCTCAGTACACGGTGAACTCTGCTGTTAGATAAAACTGGAGTCAGGATTGTATCGTCCTTGCCCTTGCATTTTCAATGCATGGCACGCGGTGGTACTTAGTAACATTGATGGGACCAAAGGAGGGAGGGAAAGTAAGAAGGAAGGAGGAGGAAAAGAAGGGAGAGAAAAGGGAAGGAGAGGAGGAAGGGAAAGACTGTTCTCTTAATGAGAACCTTCCTTGGACAATGTGGCCTTTAACATCTGTGCCATCCATCGTCTTCCCGGCGAAACCTCGGATGGAATGAGAAGAGCGCCATCTAGAGGTCAGAAGATTCAAGAGCGGACCTATTCGGAAATTTCCCCCAGAAAAAGCAGGCAAAGCAGGAGCTTTATCCACACCAACTAATTTTTAAAGCCCATCCGTGGTAACATTATTTACAATATGGTTCGCACGTATTTCTCACGTGCCCCGTGGGAAAACCCAGAACAGCAACAAAAGTCCTGAATGACCTGAAAGGTGAATTTATTAATATAAATATGGTTGCTAGTTATCCTCTGACATCAGAGTCCCTGAGTATTCTACTTCACGTGCGCAGACCTCATGAAAGTGCTGCTCCTTCCATATCAGCTGTAGTCCATTAGTGCCCAGATGATACTCTGTGCTGAGAAGCCAATCACTTCCATCATCTGGCTTGCAGGAACATCTGTGAGGCGGAGTGGGCCCTGACTGAAGGCATGCACACTGCAGTAGGGATGGAAGCAGGGGTGAACGCAGGTCCGTGACAATGCAGCTTCTTGTTTGAGTGAACCTAATAGGCCCAGACACCGCACAGCAGCCATCAGCAGCTCTGGGTTTAGCTGTGAATTGCCCACCTGATACCGGAGGGGCTTTCTTTTACAATTTAACAAAGGGTGGAGAAAATGGTGGGGCAGTGACTGCAATTTACAAGTTGAGCCTATGCCTGAAGAGACCACTGTGAGGATATTTTAATCTTTTTGTTTTTGTTTGAGTACCAAGGACTCAGGAACGGGTAGGTTTGGTTTGGCTATGGAGCACAATATTCTGTTTGCTTATTTATAAAAGATTCTGCTATGCTGTGCTCTGTGGCTCAGTTAAGAACACTAAATAGCGCTTTGCAGATGTGGACGACTAAAATAAAGGTAAAAAGACTGAACTTTTTCCCCAACTATGTGATTTCAGCTAAGTTATAGAATTGCTTGGAACACTGCCTCTACCCCCACCCCCATCCCTCCACCGCCCACTTTTTCTTCCTCTTCCTTTGTTTGTTGTTGTTGTTGTTGTTGTTGTTGTTGTTGTTGTTGTTTTGCTTTGGAGGAGTTTTTTGTTTTGTTCTGCTTTGTTTTGTTTTGAGTCTCACCATATAGCCCAGGCTAACCTCAAACTTGTCATCCTCCTGCTTCAGCTTCCTCAGCCCTGGAGCAAGGCTCTCTGTACCTGGCTCTGAACCCTGTATTTCTAAAAGTTGAGAGAAGGGAAGGTTTTGGTGATCTCTACAAACAACAACTGTAAAGGAACCATGCAGATTAAAAAAAAAATTGCTACTTTAAATAGAAAATCATCGAGGTATAATTTGTACACAATGAAACCCATAAATCTCTACGTGGTCCAAAGGCTCTTGGGAAATGTAAACAGATGTGCAGCTCACACACATGTGCAGCTCACACGCAATCAAAAGGGGTCTTTCACCCCAGGAGTGACCCAAGGCCCCTTCAAGGTCAGCAACTCCAGCCACAGCCGGATGCAGTGTGCCTCTCATTCCGCTGCGTGGGTGGGTTTATCTGTTCCAGGACTTTGCATGGTTGTGCCTTTGGCTCAGCATTTTGTGAGGTTTGTCCACATAGTTACCTGTGTCCGTAGCTGGTGTTTTTTAATTGCTGAAACTCTTCCAGTTCTTCCCACTTTCCATTTCAAAAGAGCACGTTATTAATGAGTTTTAGTAAGTGTGTCTTCCCCATTTTTCACAACCACAAGCAGATAGCACATTCCCATGGGTCCCAAATGCCCCTCAAGCCTCCATTTCACCGTTTTCTTCCCCAACCCCTACCTGTGACACCAGACTTCCCTAATTTGTGTTGTATTGTGAGAGCTTGGCATTGCCTAAACTTTGCTGCAAGAAGATCCATCCACTTTGTGGATTCGTCTAAACAGCATGTGTCAGTACATCCTGATGAATGAATACAGTGTGGTGAGCATCCTGTCAATCCGATACCCCGAGGCTTCCACCGTGGTGCTATTCTGAAGTAAGCTGCTAGAAAAGCTATGTGTGTGTCACTCAAGGCCCATTATTCTTGCCATTGGGTGATTGTGTGAGATAGGAAGGACTACTGGGTCATGCAGGACTTTATGATCAACTACAGCTCTGTCTTCCAGGGTCTGTACCATTTCAGCTTCCCCATAGCAATATATGGAAGTTCTAACTGTCATTGCCAACACCTAATAGTCTCAGTTTTTTGTTTTTGTTTTTATCTTGGCCATTGTGGTGGGTATGTTATAGCATCTCATTAATGACTTTAATTTGCATTCTCAAAACAACTCCAAAATGTTGAATGTCTTTTCATGGACGTTTCCTATGATTTCTTTTTATATTGTGGATACAAGTTGTTTTTAGTCACGTATATGTTTTATAAGTATTTTTATCTAGTCCAGGACTACTTAATTCCCTTTACATTGTCTTTTGAAGAACAAAAGTTTTTATTTTAATGATGTTTAATCCATCAGTATTTTAGGGTTGTGTGTGTGTGTGTGTTCTAAGAAATTGTTGCCTGAGGCACCATTTTTTTCCTAAAATGTCTTCTAGTCCTCCACAAATTTAGCTTAATAATTGGTATTAAGTCAATTTCATCTTATAGTAAGTTATTTATAAAGTGAGCCATTGTGAACGGCACAGAAGAAAGGCCAGAGTCATCTTTTCACACTCTCCATGCTTCCATGCTGTTGGTTAGAAAGACTGTCATTTCTCTCATCAAATCTGCAACTTTGATGAAGGTCAGTCACTCATATGTGTGTCTATTTCTAGATTTTCTTTAATATTATTAATGAAAATAGCATATTGCCATTAGAACAGTTTTTGATACAGTTTTTCGTACAGTTTGCACCTATCCAATTTTCTTCCTTTGTCTGGGGGCAGAGACTATCACCGAAAACCACAGCTGGGGCAAAACGCAGGTCACGTGGTGCCAAGCCATGGTAGATTCATCTACAATACAGCTCCAGCACCGAGGCTCAGGGAACACCATGGAAAAGAGTTACTGTGGTCATGGTGTCTCTTCATAGCAATAGAAACCCTAACTGAGACAGGCATTTTCTTAATTAACAATTGATATGGAAAGACCCAGTACATTATATGTAGAACTGTCCCCAGGCAAGTGATCCTGGGTGAGATATATATATATATATATATATGCGCTGAGCGACTCATAGAGAACAAGCCAGTAAGCAGTAGCCTCTGCTTCTCTTCCTGCCTTCAGGTTCCTAAACTGATTTCGTGCTCTGACTTCCCTCAGTGATGAACTGTGACCTCAGAGTTGTCAGCTGAAATAAATCTTTTCTCCCCAAGTTGCTTGTGGCCATGGTATTAGAAATCCAAAGACAGACAAGAAGCACACCTTTTCTTTATTTATAAAGTGTTTGTGTAGTGCAGCTACAACTTCTACTTTATATGCTTTACGGAATTTGTTGGTTTGAAGGCATTTGGGCATAAAGTTTGTAGAAAAGTTTTAACATTATAAGTGTAAATGATAAGTTCTTGAATGGGCATCTTAGTTTGCTTTCTGTTGCTGGGATGAAACATCATGACTAAAGGCAACTTGGGGAGGGGAGCCAGTTTATCCTACAGGTTACAGTCATAATTAAAAGAAGCTAAGGCAGGAGCTCAGGCGGAGACCAGGAAGAAACCCTGCTTGCTTGTGTACTTCCTCTGGCTTCATCATCGACCTTTCCCAAGCTCACCTGCCCAGAGGTGGTACCACCCACAGTGGCAATTGGCAATCAAGAAAATGCCTACAGACACGCCCATGGGATGATCTGATGGAGGTGATTTCTCAGCTGAGGTTTCCTCTTCCCAGATGTGTCAAGTTGACAAAACTAACCATCACAGTGGACTTTGTGCATGTGTGTGTTTTTTTTTAAGGCCACTTTTCTTTTCCTTTAAGCTTTCAAATACATTGATATATATATATATAATATTCCAGGGTTATTCTTTCAGTGTTTATAGGACAGTTGTGCCCCTTTCATCCTTGACATTGGTGGTTTGTGTCTCATTGCCTGCCAAGCTAGCTGCATGGAGGCTTCTCCATTGGAGCTCGTTAGAAAAGCTTCCCTTCTTTCTACTGGGTCATCTCTTTTTCTTGTCTGGTTTCAGTGTAGTCGATGTAGGCTTTGATCTTGTTCATTCCCTTTCTTTCTGAGTACTTTTGTTTTCATTTGCTTTCTTTTGTAGTCTTAAAAGACAGAGAGTTAGATTATTAATTTAATATTTTCTAAGTTATGATCAATTAAATAATGCCTCTCTGGGCAGCGTTTCAAGTTACAGTTCACAAATGTTAACATGTGTATCCTTGTTTTCACTCATTCTGAAGTATTTTCTCATTCTTCTTTTTCTCTTTTTGGCCATTGTCTTTGAGAAATTAATTTTCAACTCTTTGGAAATTTTTCTCGGTATATTTATGGGTTTTTTTTTTCTGTCCTGACCAAAGAACACATTCTATTTAACTCCAGTTACTTAGACTTTATTACCAATTAATCTTATGGTCCAGTTCATAGTCCTTTTTGGTGAAGGCTTTGTGCAGGTTTGAAGAAAATGTTTGTTATATTCTTGTTGTATGGGATGTTCTATAAATATCAACTAGGTCATGGTCGTTGGGAATCTGCTGCAGGCTTATGCTAGTTTCTAGTTGTTCCATCCATAAGGGGGAGTGCAGGAATAGTCCACTGTAATTCTGCACTTGCCCGTCTCTGCTTTCCTTCTATCGGATGCTGGTTCCTGTGCTTAGCCCTCTCTTGTTCGCTCATATCCATTCAGGGTTGTCTTCTCTTCCTCAAGAACTCCTTCATCACTGCCACCCCATCTCCTTGGTAACGTCCCCAGCATCCATTGTCTGCTATTGCTGTAGTCAGCGTAGCTTTCCTGTCATTAGTATTTACTTGTATAGTATGGCTTGTCCACCTTCACCTATCTCTGCCTTAAACATAAAAAGTGGATTTCCTGGACATGGTAGAGTCAGGCCTTGCTTCGTTTATGCATGCTAACGACCTTCTGTCTGGGTTTTAGCTGGGTAGCTGAGATGTCACCTTTTATTTTAATTATTCTCAGTCCCAGCTCACCATCTTGCCACCAGCTTGTGTTTGACCCGTCTGTCCTTCGTTCCCCTTGAACACAGTTACATCCTTCACAACTGAATAATTTTAGAATTCTGTTTCATTCTCATCCTTATATGATATTTTACTCCTTCTCCTGTGGCATAAAAAGTGCCTATCAGACCTTGCCTGCCCCTCCTTGCTTCCTATTATTGTTTACACTTGGGTGCCCCATTTATAAACCTCAAGCTATATTTAAATCTTTGCTTCAGACAGTCAATTGTCCATACAAAAATTTTAAATATGGAAGAGGCTATCTTTTATACTTACCCACATGTATTCTATCTTCAGTAGTCATTCTTCTTATGGATTCAAATTTACATTTGTTATCACTTTTTTTTCCCTGAAGAATTTCACTTTAAATTTCTTTAGCACACATCTATTTGCAATGGTTTCGAGTGATCTGAAAAGCACCTTAAACCATATTTTTCTCTTTCTATTTGGATAAAAATACCATAAGATCTATAGGTTACTGGGGTTTTTTTGTCTTATTTTGTTTGAGACAGGCTCTTACTCTATAGCCTAGGGTATTCTCAAAGGTATAATCCTCCTGTTTCAGTCTTTTCAGTGCAACGTCATGCCTGACTCAGTCTGAACAACTTGAAGTGTGCACCACCGAGCTGTTAGTAGCTGCTCTGTAGTAGTTGGTTACCTTGCGAACATGAAACTTTATGTCCGTTGAACAACGACCTCCCCCTCCTCCCTGCGGCCATGGCAGCCATCATTGGAGCCACCCTGCCATCTGCTTCTGTGTATTTGATTTTATTTCTTCTAGAAAATACTCCCTCTACATATGCAGTCTTGTGTTTCAGTAACTATGTCATAGTTCATTTAGCATAAATTCTACAGAGTTCATCCCTAGTCATACGGTAGTTTTCCTCTGTGTGTGCGTGTGTGTATGTGCATATGTGTGTGTGCTTGTATGTGTATGTATGTTTATGTGTATGTGTGTATGTATGTGTGTATGTGCATATGTGTGTGTGTATGTTTGTATGTATATGTATATATATATATGTATATGTGTGCATGTGTGTGTATGTGTATATGTATGTATGTGCACATGTGTATATGTGTGTGTATGTTTGTATGTATGTAAATGTGTATGTGTGTATGTATGTGTGTATGTGCATATGTGTATGTGTGTATGTTTATATGTATATGTATATATATATGTGTATGTGTGTATGTGTCTATGTGTACATGTGTGTGTATGTGTGTATGTATGTGTCTTTTTTATGTGTTTGTATGTGTTATGTTTGTATGTATGTGTGTGTGTATGTGCGCATGTGTATGCATGTGTGTATGTGTATGTATGTGTACATGGTTGTATGTGTATGTATGTATGTGTATATGTATGTGTGTATGTGTGTATATGTGTGTATATGTGTGAATGTGTATGTGTATATGTGTGTATGTGTGAGTATATATGTGAATGTGTATGTGTGTATGTGTGTATTCTCGAGTAAGGAGCTAGAGGTTGGATATCTTTCTCCATCACCCACCATATTATTTCCCAAGGTTTCTCACTGAACTTGGAGCTCACTGATTTGTCTAGACTGGCTGGCCAGCAAGCCCTAGGCATCCCCTTGTTTTCATCTCCCTGGAGCTAACATATAAAAGTTTGTTTGTCTTTGACACGTGCTTTGGGATATTAGCTTCTATGGCACTGACTGAGCAGTCTCTCCAGCCTTAAGGAAGACTTCCTTTTTAAGGCTGAATGCTATTCACACACACTGAGCCTCTCACATTCTCCTCACCTGTTCACCCACCAACGGATATTTATATTTCTCTCTGTATCTGAGGTGTTGTGAATAGTGCTGGAGAGAACAAGAGAGAACTAACACCTTTCTGACATCCTGGTTTCATTTCACTCCATCAGTACCTAGAAATGGGATTGCTGTGTATGTTATTTCTATGTATATTTTTAAGGTGCCTCTCTACGGATTTCCATGGCAGCCATGTGTTTTTTTTCCACTCTCACATGGGTCTCCACAACCTCACTGGCAGCCATTATCACATTTAAAGATAATATTCATCTAAAAAAGGGGACACAGTGATGGTTGTCAGTTTAATTTGCACTTTTCCTGTTGGTGACATTAAGAGTCATTTCTTTTCATAGACTTTTTTTATACATTTGCTGTGTGTGTGTGTGTGTGTGTGTGTGTGTGTGTGTGTGTGTGTGTATGTGTGTTAAGGTTCCCGATTCCCTCCTCAGGCTAGATGTGGTGACACATGTCTTTACCATCCTGGTAGATAGTGAGTTCTAGCCAGGGCTATATAGTAAGAACATACCTTTAAATTTTTTTTCTGTTCATTTTTAAAAAGAATTCATATTTTTATTTTATGCATGTAAGTGTCTTGCCTGCTGGTACACATGTGGACCACACATATGTGTTCACAGAGCCCGGAAGAGGGCATGCAATCCCCTGGAGCTCAAGTTAGAGACAGTTGTGAGCTACTGTGTGGGTGCTATGAATCCACCCCAGGTCCTCTGTGAGAGCAGCAAGTGTTGTTATGTTAACCACTGGGCCCTCCCTCCCAACTCTGCTCATTTTGAGGTTCGGTTGTTTGGGATTTTTAATTAATCGATGCAAGGTCCTCCTTGTGTGCTGTGGGTATTAGTCCTTCATCTGATAGAAGGTTTGAGAATGTACTCTCCCGTCCCGCAGGCAGCCCGTTCCACCTGTTGATCACTTCCTGTGCTGTGCAGAAGCTCCTCCGTTCCTCACAGTTTCCATTGTCTGCTCGTGAGCTCAAGCCAAGAAATCTACTGACACCGGCATCCTGAGGCTCTTAAGTCACCTTCCAAGGGCTTTACAGCCCCAGGTTTCATGTTTAAAAGTCTGCAGTCCACTCTGAGAGCTTTTACTAAGGAGAAGGCAGTGTCTAATTCTGTTTTCTCACATGTGAGCACCCAAATTTCCCAGCAGTGGTTGCTGAAGAGACCGTTCTTTCTCAGCTGCATTCTTAGCTCCTCTGTCTAGCTCAACTTGACAGTAGCTGCTCATTTCTGGGCTCTGTGTTCTATACTGTTGGTCTGTAAGTCTGTCTTTATGTCAATAACATGCTGTTTTTATTACTTTAAATTTGTAAAGATTCTAGCTTTTTCTTTCTAAAAAAAAAAATTTCACTATGTGGAGTCCTTTGTGGTCCTATAGGAATTTTTCCCCCTAATTTTGTCGAACATTGCCAGGGGATTTTGAAGATGATTCTGACTCTGTAAAGTGCCTTGGGTAATCTGGGATCTTCAATAGTACTTAACGTCTCTGATCCAAAGACATTCGATATCTTTGTTTATGTGTGCAGCTCTCATAACATCCCATCAATGTTTTATGGGTTTGAGCATACAGGTCTCTCGTCTCCTTAGTTCAATTCTTTTCTAGGTAGTTTGTTCTTTTCGGAATTGATGGAAATGGGATTCCTTAACTTCCCTTTGGGGAAGTATGTTTAGTACAAGAAAATACAATTGATTTTTACAGGGTAGTACAGACGTTTTAACACTTAGGAAGACTTCTGACTCAAAACTATGGGATGTCTTTTGATTTATTTTTGTCTCCTTTGTGTTCTGGGGGTGGGGGTGGGGGTTCACTGAATTTATTATTTGGTCTTTTCTTCCTCTGGTTTTGGGGTCTGTAGGATACCCACACATGAATCATGCCAAGTCTAAGCAGACACCATTTCAAATGGCTATGCTTTTTCTCTTGTCCAGCCACTCTGTTTGCTTTTGTTTTTTAAAGAGTTTTTTTTTTTTTCTTTCCCCAGTCTTTTAATTGTTTTTAAAAACTTTTTACCCCTTCTCTTCTCCTTCTTGCTCTGGTCCTCTCCCTCCGGCCTTGCTCGCTCTGGCCCAAAGTCCACTGTAGCTGTCTTCAGACACCCATATGAGGGCATCAGATCTCATTACTGATGGTTGTGAGCCACCATGTGGTTGCTGGGATTTGAACTCATGCCTTCCTTGAAGAGCAGTTGGTGCTCTTAACTGCTGAGCCATCTCACCAGCCCCTTTTTAATTGTTTGTTAAGAAAAAAATCTCTAAGAAAAAAAATCCTTTCAGTGTTTTAAAAAGTGCTTCCGGCTTGAGTGATATCTAAGAGGCCATTGCTGTCCTGGGTGCCAACTAGTCAAGGCATCCTTGCTCCAGATTTTCCTCCCATTCTGTCACTTCCTTTCAGGAATTTGATGTGGTGTGCCTTGAAATCATGGTCCCTGAGCCCACATCAATTGACATTTGTTGAGAGTCTCAGAACCTGTAAATCTGACTGAGGGAGGGGAATTTTTAACTATTACTTCTCCAGGGTTTCTGTCTCTCTCTCTCTCTCTCTCTCTCTCTCTCTCTCTCTCTCTCTCTCTCCTCTTATCTTGGCTCTCAGTAGTATCACTTCTGTAGACCGATACCCTGGGGTTCACAGACGTTTTTCTCTTCAAGTTTTTCTTCTGTGTATTTCACCATGCATCCTTTTAGTACCTGCCTGGCCTTTCCTGAGGTCTACGATCTTCAGTTAATAGCATTCAGTATCTTTTCGTGTTTTAAATAATGTGTTTCTATCTTCATGTTCTACTTCATTTTACATTCCATTTTCTCCTATGTTCTTGCTTTTTGATATATTAATATATTTAATAATATTATATATTATATTAATATATGATTACATATTATATTATATAATATTAATATATTATTATATTATATAATATTATATAATATATTAATATATTAATAATAATTAATATATAATAATATATTAATTATATTTGATATATTAATATATTTACACTAGTGCTCTGAGATTCTTACATGCCAACTTCATCAAGTCTCTCATCTAAAATCCATCCATAATGATTTTTCTTCTGCTTATAGATTATATTTTTCCAGACTATTGAATGCCTAGAAATTTATTTTGGGGACAAACACCAAATCACATGGTGTGGGCTGCTGGATTTTGTCACATTCTTCCAAAGAGTGTGTAATTGTCCTAGCATGTGGCTAAGTTCCTAGCAGTCTGAGTTTTCCTGTAGATGCTTCCTTTGAAGTTTGCTAAAAACAGATCCAGGTCAAAGATTCACAATGAAGGAAAGTACTTTTCTCAAACGTCCTGTGTATTACAAGATTTTCCCATTCTGTTAACTGAAGGTAAGACTCCATGCTCCATCTTCTATGAGGCTATCACTGATGCAGTGGGAGGACTTCACAGTGATGCAGCTGTTTCTTAGTTACTTATACTTGTTTAACTAAGCTCTCCCTCCAGCTCCTGTCAACAAACACACAAGCTCATGGGTTCACCAAGCTCAGCTTGGATGCAATGGTTACATTGGTCTCTTTATCAGTGCCCTGTATGGGGTGGATAGAGATTGCCTATGTTCTTGGGAGAAGCTACACAACAGCCTGTTAGGTAAGAGATAGATCCAGGATTTAAACCCAGAGAATCTGCTACAGACTTTGGCATGCTACAGTATATGTAGCGTAAATGCCCTATAGTACAGCATGTATAGGTCAAGAGACCCCAGTCTTGAATATATATACACTGAAGGCAAGAAACCCCAGACTTGACTTCCTTCCTCCCCAAGGACTCTATGTCTCATCTTCTGACACTAAAAAGAGACCTCACAGCTCATTGTGTTCCTAATTTATTTTTTAACTCTATTACTCTCATGAATGTATTAGAACTCAAAATGTATAAAGCCCTAACCCACACCGAGACATTTGAAAAAGTCACATTCTCTACGGAAGAGATGGAGGCAAAGCTATGAACTATAGGCATAAGTTAGTTTCATAACCATTGGATGGTTTAGGTTCCGCGGGGGCAATCAGCACAGATCAGTGTGGGCCGGTAGGTAAATGTTTTATAACTACTAGGAGACACCATTGTGAAGGTAGACAAGAGGGTGAGGTATATGTCTGATATAGAAGAACGGCCCCTTGGACTGACCTTGGCAACATCGCCAGAACCAAAGAATGATGTGTTCAATTTCCCCAGCAAGGCTGAGAGTCAGCAGTTTGCAGGACAGACGTGATTGTCGAGAGAGCAAATCTGAGAGGACGCTGTGCAATTAGAGAGGCTGCTGTGGAGACGAGAAAGTTGTGGTTCTGAGAATTAAAAGAAGAAGGAGGAGGAGAAAGAGGGGGAGGAGAAGAAGGAGGAGGAGGAGGAGGAGGAGGAGGAGGAGGAGGAGGAGGAGGAGGAGGAGGAGGAGAAAAAGAAGCAAGAGCTTCCCGTAAAGGATGATGACACTCCCATGACTGAAGGCAAGAGACCCAAGACTTGACTTCCTCTCTTCCTCCCGGACTATCTATCCATCACCCTCTTAGATCACATCCCTCTGGCAGTAGAAAGGGTCCTCACAGTTCATCACACCCTGCCCCTGCCTCTTCACACATCACTCTTACAGTCTCAAATGTCAAGGGCTCCGGGGCATAAGTGCCATTTCGTGTAGTACATGTTTATCACATCTCTTCCAAGTCGTAATGAAGGGGGCTCCTCAGTGTCTTAGCTATCTGGGCTTGATTTATTTTTTTGACTCAATTTCTCTTCACTGAGCTTCTCAGCTCGATTAACTCTGTGCTGAAATCTTGCTCACCAGGAAATCACTTGGCCTTCTGAGTACTTCCCCACAGTGGGCTTTCTGTGGCCTTGTCTCGCTTAATCAACACCCACAGGCAGACTATTGTTTATAACTCCAGAGAGATGTGTTCACCCAAACCTTTCGTGTGTGTGTGTGTGTGTGTGTGTGTGTGTGTGTGTGATAATATTTGGGCTTCTATCCATCCTCAGATTCAAAACTGAATTTCCTGTTTGTGCCAGCTTGCCGTTAACCATCTTTTCCAATCAAACCCACCATCTTTGCCTGCTTCGTGACAGCAAAGCTGACTCTAAAGACCACAGAGCTTTCTCCGTCGCCAGCTGGCTTGATGCTGGGTCATAACAATGGGGGATATGGAAGGGACAGAGCAAGGCTAGAGAAAGAAGAAGGTTTTCTCTGGTTTTCAGTTTCCTGTGCTGAGGCAAGGCTATCAGCAGGCAGTTATCCCAGCTACCTTGTGCAACAGTGGCAGTCTGCTCAGAGCTGCTTCACAATGGCAGCCTCCAGCCAGAGTCCTTGGCACTAGCAGGGCAGGCTCTGTGCTCCTGTGACAACTGGGAAATCTCCCCGTAGTTGGAAGGAGCAAAGTTTCCAAATATCTTTCTGTTACTCTCTTTTAGGTCAGGTGATGGCCACTCTGAGCCATAAATGAGATAGCTGCCCTTCATTCTCTCTTCCCTTGCTTAGGCAAGGTCACTTTGTATAATGTTGACGACATGTCTTCATATTAACTTTCTCCTGTTCAAATTTCTACCATTGTTTCTGTCTCTTCCCTAGACTCTAGTTGATCCAACACTTTAGGACAGTTTGTAACTTTAATTTTTTAAAAAAGCCTACTTTTAATGATGTTTCTTAAATGGTTTAACCTCCCTTTTAGCCCACCAGCCACCAGAGGTAGTGGAAAAGAAAGAATACTGGGGAAGTGGTTCTGTTTAGAAAGGTGTTTTGTTTTGTTTTGTTTTGTTTTGTTTTGTTTTGTTTTGTTTTTGAGTAACTCCCTACTGTGTGGTCTGGAAATCAACAACAGTTCAGTTCACAGGTTAGCAAGCAGCGGAAGCTCAATCCACTCACAAACACTTCATGGATACAACAGCAGTTCAGTTCAGTAGAGTTGGGTTAGCAACAGCAGTGACATGACCTAACTTAACAGAGACAGCCAGGCCTCAGCCTTGGCATGGGTCAGTAGGAAGGACCAGGAATAATGCCAGAAGTTCTTGGCTGTGCCTCTCTCAGCGAAGCAAAGATCAGCTAAGATGTGAGACGAACAAGGATTCCTAGCTAGCTCGATAAGCAAGCCTAGCTCAGCCTCCGTCACAGTCCGTTGGTCTTATTGACACCCCTTCCCAACATCAGGTGCCCTCCACGGGTCTTACCTCACCATATGTCTGGCCTCAGCTGACATTACTCTGCCAATCAGCTTGAGTCCTTGGAAGTGACAAGAAGCCTCAGCACACCACCAGAAGCTTTTTGGTCCATTTTTCTCTGTGGAGTCATGACAAACACAGCTCAACTACACAATGTAAGACAGACCAACACATACATGTCATTAGCGAAGAATCCTTTATCACGTGTCCTTTCATGTGCTTGTGTTAGCAGAACATCCTCTCACTTATGTCTGCTTCAGGAAAACATTCCTTCTCATGTTTGCCTCAGCAAAACGTCTTCCAACACAACTGACTTTCCAAAGAACCCTTAAGTTTCCACTTCATTTACTTTTTATTTTTGAAAGATATTGACAAGAAGAGAGGAAATGGCGGGATTTCTTCGTGTGTGTGTGTGTGTGTGTGTGTGTGTGTGTGTCCATCCCTGCCACTGACACAGGCTTAAAGGCAGAAGTGTGACACAATTGTTCAGAACACAAAATCCGAAGCTGGTTGGCTTTGTCACATCTAGCTCCATGCTATGTACCAGCTGTCCCTGTGCCTTTATGTCCTCATCTGTAAAATGGGGATACACAGTTGCTACACTGTTAGGTTTGAACTTGAGATAAATAACAAATCCTTTTGTCAAGGTCATGATAGCCCAGGTAACACTTGGGCACTCATCCTGATCTGAATTTGCCAAGTCTGGCAACTCAAATGTAACATCATACAAGGTCAAGTGAGTTAACACGTGTACAGGGCATGAAACAAGTCAGTGAGCAGGTATAAGTGCTGTAGTATTTGCCAGTGCCTATGATAGAACTCTGAAGTTCATGCATGCCCTAGTACACCACTGAACCATACCCTGGGCTCCAGGCCATCCCTCTATCTGATGGTACCGAGCACTGTTACCCTCTTTATGAGGATTCTTTGCTGTGTTCTGTAGGACTGTTGCTTCCTGTACTATTTCCTCTAAGTGCACTTTCAGCTCCTCCCCCTTTATCCCTCACAGCTGCAGGCCAGGCAACTTTGTGGGCAGGCGTGCCGCTCATTAGGTCAAAGTGTGCACCTAACTTAAGTGAGCTAGCCGTAGACTGGGCGTCTAACCAGAAGAGAGCCTGACAAGAAGGAGGCTGATCCAGGAGAAGAAATGGAAATTAGCTAGGCCAGTCAGAACTTGGGTTGGGGAATGGGGAGTAAATAAGCCCATGAGGGTTGATGGAGGAGCAGCTGTAGAAAAAATGAGACATACACCTTTAATCCCAGCACGTGGGAAGCAGAGGCAGGCAGATTTCTGAGTTTGAGGCCAGCCTGGTCTACAGCGTGAGTTCCAGAACAGCCAGGGCTATACAAGAAACCCTGTCTTAAAACAACAACAACAAAAAGAGAGAGAAGAGAGAGAGAGAGAGAGAGAGAGAGAGAGAGAATAACATTTGTCATGGGGTGGGCTTTGTGTCTGCTTGTAACCTCAGCATTCAGGACACTGAGGCTGGGGGCAGGCAGGACTCTGAGAGCAACCTGGGTTACACAGTGAGACCCCCTCTCTTTCTACATATCTGTCTGTCTATCCATCTTCTTTTTTCTGTCTGTCTGTCTGTCTGTCTGTCTATCTATCTATCTTCTAGCTGTCAGAGAGAGAGAGAGAAAGAGAGAGAGAGAGAGAGAGAGAGAGAGAGAGAGAGAGTTGGGTGGGGTTAACAGGAAAGCAGGCAACTTTAACCTGCTGACATCCTGAAATTGCCCCAGCACCTGTTGTCACACTATCTGCAATAAATCTGTATTTCTTAAGAAAAACAAGAATGAGCTTATGCCTTTCCCCCCTCCCTCTCCTCCTCCCAGTCCCTACCCCACTACCCCTCCCACAATCCACTCCTCCATTTCCTTTCAGAAAAGGGAAGGCCTCCCGGGGATATTGAGCATCCATGGCAAATCAAGTTGCGATAAGATGAAGTACCTCCCTCACATCAAGGCTGGATAAGACAACCCAGTAGGAGAAAAAGGGTTCCAAAAGCAGGCAACGAGTCAGACACAGGCCCTGCTCCCACTGCTAGGAGTCCCACAAGAAGACCAAGTTACACAACTATAATATCTACGCAGAGGGCCTAGGTCAGACCCATGCAGACTCCCAGACTGTCAGTTCAGTCTCTGTGAGCCTCTGGAGCCCAAGTTAGTTGATCTTATGCACTTTCTTTGTGTCCTTGACCCCTCTGGCACCTACAGTTCTTCCTTCCCCTCTTTTGCAGAATTCAGGGAGCTCTGCCTAAGGCTGTCAGTCTCTGCATCTGTTTCCATCAGTTGCTGGAGGGAGCCTCTCTGAAGACGATTATAATAGGCTCCTGTCTACAGGTATAGCAGAATATCATTAGAAATCATCTCATGTCATTGACTTTTTTCTCCAGTCATGTTTGGTTCTATTCTAGGTCTCTGAGCTCTCCAGCCTCTGGTTCCTGGCCCTCTGGGCAGTGTTGGGTGAGCTCCCTCTCATGGCATGGATCTCAAACTGGACCAGACTTTGGTTAGCCACCCCCACAATTTCTTTGCCACCTTAACCCCTGCACATATTGCAGGCAGGACAAATTGTAGGTTGACGTTTTTGTGGCTGGGTTGGTGTCCCAATCCCTACACTGGAAGTCTTGTCTTGTTAAAGGAGATGGCTGGTTCATGCTCTGTATCCCCCATTACTTGGCGTCTTTGCTAGGGTCACACCCTCATAGATTTCTAGGGGTTTCCATTGCCCTAGTTTCAACCTTGTTCCTGTAATGCCCCCCATTCCAGTCCTCTCTCCCAGTATTCTTTCCCTCCATCCTCCTCCCAACCTGATCCTTCCTGTTTCCATCCCATCCCAAACTGTCCCTAGTTCACCCCCACTATCTATTCTATTTCCCCTTCCCAGGGAGATTCATGCGCCCACCACGACATGGAGCCCTCCTTGTTGCTTAGCCTCTCTGGGTCTGTGGATTGTAGCATGGTTATCCTTCACTTTACAGCTGATATCCACTTATAAGTGGGCACAGACCATATTTGTCTTTCTGGGTCTGGGTTACCTCATTCAGGATGACTTTTTTTCTAGTTCTATTCATTTGACAAATGGGCATTCTGACCACACCTATTGGTTATTTGCTCGGTACGATTAGGAAAGAGGGGATTAAAGGTTGAGAAGGGAGCTGGGAGGACAACTCAGTGAGTGACATGCCGGTCATGAAAGCAAGAGAATCTGAGTCTGAATGCCCAACTTCCGTGTTAAAGCAGGCATGGCAGTGCACACTGCACATCTGCAGCTTCTGTGTTAAAGCAGGCATGGCAGTGCACAGTGCACATCTGCAGCTTCTGTGTTAAAGCAGGCATGGCAGTGCACAGCTGCAGCTCTGCTGCTGGAGAGTAAAGACTGATGGCTCCTGGGAGCTCACTGGCTAGCCAGCCTACACAAAGGGCAAACCCCAGGCTCACTGGGAGAGCCTGTCTCAAAAAAGGGAAAATGAAGTGGGTAGCAACAGAGGAAGACACCCAGTGTTGACCTCTGGCTTCAGTATATGCACAAGCAGGCAACCCTACTCCCTCAACTCGAATATACACATGCACACACCACATACAGACAGAAGTTGAGAAGCACCCTTCCCCTCCTAGAGGGTCTTGGGGTGCAAGAAAGACTCGTGTATAGATGTAAGGTAGCATAGCTGCACGATAGTAAACTGAGATGGGGCAATTTCTTTTCTTTCTTGAACTTCCAGGTGTTGAAGTGTGCCTGACATTGGGTGAATTAAATATTCTAGTCATGAGAATTATAGGAAGGCAGAAGCGACCTAGAAAGCTGAAAGCCCCGTGGAATAGGAGAAGCAAGGCATTGCATAGTTTAGGGCAAAATGAATACAAACTTTATTTTTAAATGTTTGATCCTACAGGTGTGAACATGGATATATGCAGACACGTGATATTAGAGACACGCTGAAGTGAAGATATGTAACATGTCTGATATGTAGGCACCAACCAGGCAACTCCTCTCTGATGACAACAGACTCAAGTTGTCTGTGGATTCTCCACATCCACAGTCGGATATTAAGACTTGGAATCAAATGAGGGAGGACACAGGGAACCTTCAGTGTTAGATGCAGGAATAAGTAGATAACATGGAAGAGCATGGGGCACAGTTGAGATGCTTTGCTGTTAAATTCCCCAGAGGTGGGAGGAGCAAGCAAACCAGAAGAGTCTTGAGCTCAGAGAGCATGGCCATCTCAGAACCAACTAAAAGCAGCATGCGCCTCCTAGTGAGTGCAGTGGTTTTCTTACAAATAGGATTAGCACATTGCACCTGTGAGCCGGGATCTTCCCCAGGCCCGACTCCCAGGCCTTTATCACTTTAATACAGGACTGTGCACAGAAATGCCTAAACAGGATACCACTGCAAGAATCACACACAAAACACTTTATTCCTTCTTTGTCTGCCTGTTGTGCTAGCTACCATTTTCTCTTGGTCCCTTCTTTTAGCACTTCTGGTAAGGATGCCACAATGGGGTTAATTGCAAGTGCATGACAGAACGTTGTTACCCATTCCGATATTCATGGAGCCTGCCAGTCCCAAGCCTGGTTTTGATACCATGTCCTGAGTACTCTTTGCATATAAGTTTTATAGACCATCATAACCGCAGCTTGGGAGAAGATATTACTTGACTGATGAAGAAACTAGGATAGAGAGAAGCCACCTCGGCAGCTATTGCTACAGACAAGACTGAAACCCAGGTTGCCTGGCTTTGGGTCCAGATTCCTAACCATAATGTCCAGAGTACAGGCCTTACCCTCAAAGACTGTCAATGTCTGATGAATATATGCCCAGAGTTGGTTATCTTTGCAAAGTGGGTGCTCCAAGTCCCAGTCCCTCCTGCCACATCAACCCTCAACCATGGGAGATAGCAATAGTGGTGTCAGAAAAAATGAGCGACAGATCAACAGCCACCAGCAGCCTGAGGAGTCCCCTTCCCATCGTCTCCAAGACGACCCAGAGTGAAGCTGAGCCTGAGCTTATAAAGCATTCAGACAGAATTACTGGAAGAGGCCATGCATACTCTTCAATGGCTATATATGATCCTACGGCTTCCTGAGTTACATTCCTTGGAGGGTGTAATTTAATTTATAAGGTTGAAAGACTAAGCAAAAAGCAAAAAGCAAAACAATTTTAAAAAATATAAAATATGTGAGCTGGCTTGTTTATTTCGTTTTACTTTATGTGCATAGGCGTCTTGCCTGCATGTATGTCTGTGTACCACATTCATGCAGTGCCCAAGGAAACTAGAATAAGAGGGCATTAGATGCCCTGAAACTGGAATTACATATGGTTGGGAGCCATGTGGGTGCTGGGGAGTCAAATCTGGGTCCTCTGGAAGATCATTCAGTGCTCTTAACCCCTGAACCATTTCTCCAGCCTCTTACTTATTTCTTTATATTGACATTTTCCTTTGTGAATGGAACTGTTAAGGTGGCTTTATGAGGCACACTGGATTTAGGGTAGAGAGGAGCACTAACATGGGAAGACTCAAGATTACACATATTGCCCACAGAAAGCACAGGTCACTTGTCTAGCATCCTTGCCTGAGATGCCGTTATGAAGGCACATTAAAAATCACACATTATCTCTGTGGGAAATTCTGGCTTGCTTAGTTGTGTTGAACTCTCAGTAAGACAGGCAAACTAGATCCCAGGACAAGGGGCTTCTTTTCTTTCTCATGTTCCCTTAGTTTCAGTCTTTCTCTTCTGCTACAGGGAAGGGATGAGTGGGACTGCAATCAGCCTGCACTGCCATTTCCCCTCCCCGCTGCCCACTCTGAGGAATAATGGGATAATATCCTCAGGCATTGTCCTAACCAAACTTCAGCTGAAGATTGCTTCAGTGTTACTGGAACCAAGAAAATGATACACAAATTACAGCCTCCTTTTCCAATGAAGGACACCACACCTTTAGAGAGAGCACTGACTACTTTCTATAAAAAGAAACCTCGTGATTGGGGAAAGGCAGGAGATTCACCAGGAGAACTCATCACAGAAGGCCCCGGGCACCGTGCACTTCGAGTTGAAGTATTGCCAGTTCTGATATAGCAGCTAAAAACACTTGAGCCTTCGTCCTCTGTGATCCGGGTCTGATCAAAATCTCCCCACGAGGGGAGGAGGGGGCGGTTAATGATTTAAGGTAAGAGCAAACAGCGGCTGAAGAAGGGGAAATGGCTTGTCAAGAGTGCGGTGATGACAGAGAGCTCCCACTCCCAGCTGCTTGTATCCAGAAAGGGCAGGAAAATTAACTCTTTGAATGGATAAAAAGCAGGTACAGGGCCCAAGTGCCCACTGAAGCTTCTAGAACCTGGCAATGTGCACCCTAGTAGACAACAGGGGACCACTTTGCCCCGTGTAGGCTGTAACCAGTAGCCAGAAGATAGTCAGGAATGAGCAGCAGGACACCACGGCAAGTTTTTTTTAAAAAGGTATTTGGGGTGCGCACGCGCGCGCGCGCGCGTGTGTGTGTGTGTATGTGTGTGTGTGTGTGTGTGTGTGTGTGTTCCCTTGGAGCCAGCACTACTATGAGGTGCCTGATGTGGGCGCTGGAATGGAACTCTGGTCCTCTGCATAAGGAACAAACTCTCTTAAGCACTGAGGTATCTCTTCCAGCCCCAGGACTGAGGTCATTGTAGGTGGATTGTTCAGCTTTTTACACATCAATTTATGTCTGTTTTATTCTTGTACACAGTACTTACAAGTCCCTTGGAGATTTATGTGCCTGGGCTCTTTTTCCACTCTTCATGTGTATAGATATTCCTACATGAGAGCAATTACAGGTGCTGGGCTGTGGGAAGAGGTAGACTTACATCATTTTTAACTTTTTGACCTTGGTCATACCACATTCTAAGCTTCCTTTGCTTGCTGTGACTGTGCGATGACATGCTACATGATGACGTGACTGCACGATGATGGGACTGACTGGCCAGGGTGATGGGAACTCATTGGTGAGAGACTAGAGATCATTATCCCATTAGTACAGAATTCATCTTCAGGTATGATTTTTAAAATACGCATTTCCACAGAAAAGCAACATGGTTTGACAACATCACAAGCTGGGCGGGGAACTTCAATTTCTGAGCTGGCAGAGATCTTCTGGATTGGGTTGGAAGGTGCTTAGAGGTGAAAAGAGAAAGGTAAGGTAGGAGGGCTCGGGAAGACAACACTCATCTGCTCACTCACTCTAAATAACCTTCCTTTTTAGTCTACCATGTACAAGGTTATGAGCTTGTTAGGGAGATAAAGTATGAAGCCACCTTGCAGCTGTCTCCTGGAAAAAGTTTACCTAAGGACAAGCATGGGTGTACCGGGAGGAGATCAACAAGGGCACACTCACCGTAGCAGGCTGCCTCAGCACTAGCCTGCTTTTTTGCTGTTGAAGTTATCCAAGCGATTATAAGGTTTCTTTTTGGCCATCAATTCTATGTCTAAAGCTATAGCAGGAGTCTAACTAAATTCTTTCTGGAGTCTAACTAAAACATCTTGTGTTGCAAAGTGGTCTTCCATCACCCTTTATCTATCATTCCCATGTTTTCCATAACGTGCAGTCAACTACAGTATGGAAAATATTAAGATGAAGTATTTGGAAACAGATAAAACATCTCACAAATGACTCACGGATTTTAAAGTGTCAACATTCCTGAGGTGGCCAAGGAAACCTTACAATGCCCTGCTCTGCCTTGCCTGGGATGTGTGAGTGAATCCCCATCATATATGACACCTACATGTAGGTCATCTGGTAGCTGTCCTGATTATAAGATTGACACAGCATTTTTGTTTAAGCAATGTTTTCTGTATTGGTGTGTGTGTGCATTTGTGCATGTGTGCATGCACTGTGTGTGTGCACCTGTGTGTGCATGAGTATGTGTCTCTGTATGTGCATATGTGTGTGTGCCCACACACACCTGTGTAGGTCTCATGTAGCCAGAACTGGTTTGAAACTTACTATGTAGTTGAGGATGGCCTTGACCTCTCATTCTTCCATCTTTTATCTTCCAAGTGCTGGGATTATAAGTGTGCACTGCCACATTGTTCAAAGAGCTTTTATATTACAATAATAGTGACCCCAAAGTGCAGCCAGAGAGAAGCTCTAAACAGCTTCAAGGAAAAGGTGGAAGGCTCTAGCTGTGCCATAAGGAGGAGGGAAATGGACACAGGTAAGGTGGACAGTAGGAATGAGATTCCTACCTATGAAACCGCAAGGCAGGCAAAGAAGTTTGAAGTGGAAATTTCTGGTTTCTTTGGAGACTCAGTTGTGTCATGTGATGTTTTTCTGGAAACTTACTTATAAGAGGATGTTTTTGCTGAAGTAGACACATTGGGAGGGTGTTTTTCTGAGAACAGATGTGTTTTTCTGGAAGCTGCCTGGAAAATGGGCATGTGATATTTTACATGCTTGAGAGAACATGTGATGCTTGGAAAGGGTATAAGTATAACCCAACAGCCAGAGGATGGTGCTGTGTAGTATTGGTTCACCTTGCCACTCTTTGCTGGTCATTGCTTGTCATGACTTTGTAGAGAGAAATGCGCCAAAGAACTTCCAGTGATATTTTGGCAGCTTTTTGCCACTTCCACAGACTCAGGCCAACTGACAGAGCATTGTGGTTTCTTCTGGATCAAACTGCCATTGCTGATTTGTGTGAACTGAACTGCTGATATCCTGACAACACAGATTGGACTCGCCCCCAAGAACTATTTCTAAATAGGTCCACATCCTCCTTTGCCCCACTAACCTTTCCTTTCCACTGCCTCTGGTGGGTGGTGGGCTAGAAGGGAAGTTAAAACATTTAAGTACATTTATTAAAGTAGGTTTTGAAAAATATCACCCTACAAAAGTTCACAGTAATTTTTCGGTTGTTTCTCAATGACAAGCAACTGTCACAGTATGCAGTGTGTGCAGCAGAGGAAGAAAAGACATCAAGCTTGTGGGCTACAGACATGAGCGAGAAATATGTTCCAATTGATAGTAGTCAGGTCTTTGATCTGTTTCCGGAACCCACAGTCCCTGGACACGTACCCTGAGGAGGAATGGAAGACCATGGTGAATAGTAGTAACTTCTCTACTATTCTTGAATGTGCTCACCACTGGCCATAATTTTCTGTGTAATCACCTACTATAAAGGACCCCAGGCCCTAGCACAACTGAGGCCATGTTAGAGGCATGGCAGCACCATTCTGACCTGAGAGTCCAGCACACAGACCCTCAATACCTGCCAAAATGAGAACAGAAACATGATCCGCCATAGCCCACAATTCTGGGAAAGTCCTACATGCATTAACCTTGCCTTTTGGCTTCTGTAGCTCTGCCCATTGCTAACTGTTCTTGCTAATTGAAGCGTGCCTATCAAAATACGGATCTTGTGCATAAAAAGCCAAGAATGGTAAGACAAGAACACAGTTTGAGCAAGTTTCCTGGTAGTCCACTTATAAAATTCATTTTTAAATTTTGTTTTTTTTCCCAGCTTCAGCTCCTGAAATGATGACGTTGAGACTAATTAGTTATTATTAAATGCCTAGGCCATAAACTTTGGCTTATCTTCTGACTAGCTACCACTGGCTAGTTACCTCTCCTTCAGTCCCTGCCTGCTCTTTTTTTTTCTCATCTCCTCAGTGTCTTTCCAAATTCCTCTATTGGTTGGTTTACCTCTGTCTCTTCAGTCATCTCCCGACTTGTCTCCTGTCTCGTCCCCTGTCGCTCGTTTCTTTTATCTCTTACTATTTCCCAGAATCCTCTCTCTTCCTGCCAGTGTCCCACCTTTTATTACCTGTCTCAGCTCATTGGTCATTGGCTTTTTTTATTGACAGGTGGTATTTATAAGAGATTCTCTCTACACCCACTGGCTAATAATAAAGACTTCCTATTGTCTTTAAGAGTTCATGTGTTCCTTTGGAAATCAATTTGGCAGTTTCTCAGAAAGTTAAGAATAGTTCTACCTCAAGACCCAGCTATACCACTCCTGGGCATATACCTAAAAGATTCTCCACTATACCACAAGGACACTTGCTCAACTATGTTCATAACAGCTTTATTCATAATAGCCAGAAACTGGAAACAATCTAGATGTCCCACAACCGAAAAAAGGGATAAAGAAAATGTAGTACATTTACACAATAGACTACTACTCAGCTATTAATGACATCATGAAATTCGCAGACAAATGGATGAAATTAGGAAATATTATCCTGAGTGAGGTAACCCAGCCCAGGAAAGACCTGTATGGTATGCACTCAACTTATAAGCAGATATTAGCCGTAAAGTACAGGATACCCATGCTATAATCCATAGACCCAAAGAAGCTAAGTAACAGGGAGGGCCCAAGGGAAGATGCTTGAATCTCACTCTGAAGGGGCTATAAAGCAAACACTGGAGGTGGATGGATTGAGGTAACTGGGTGAGAGAGGTGGTCAGGAGGGGAACATGAATGAAGATCAAGTGTGGGGAGAGCTGGGCATGGGAGGTGGCTGGGAGAGAGAACAGAAATCGGTGTGTGTGGTGGGAGCATCTTTGGGACCAGCTGGAGACCTGGGATGGGGAAGCCTGGGAGTCTATAGGGGTAACCCTAGGGAGTATGGAGACTTGAAGAGGCCACTTCATGTAACCAGGTAGGACTTCCAGTGGAGGGAGGGGGACACCAACCCACTCCTAAAACCTTCAACCAAAAATTTGTCCTGCCTACAAGATATGCAGGGATAAAAATGGATCAGAGATTGAGGGAATGGTCAAGCCATGACTGGCCCAACTCGAGACCTACCCCATGGAAGACAGCCCAACCTCTAATACTATTAATGATACTCTGCTATGCTTGCAGACAGGGCCTAGCATAATTGTCCTCTGAGAGGTTTCATCCAGAAGCTGATGGATACAGAGACAAGGCCAAACATTAGGCAGAGTCTGGGAGACTTGTGGAAGAGTGAGGGAAAGGACTGAGGGAGCCAGAGGGGTCAAGGACAGCACAGGAAGACCTGCAGAGTCAACTAACCTGGGCCTATGGGGGCTCAGAGAGACTAAACTACCAACCATGTCTTGCTGGCCAGAGAGACTGCCCTTCCCAAAGCTGATTGCTGGAAAAGCAAAGGCTTCCCTGAGCTTGCCTTCTGTGCAAACTGAGCAGTGCCAAAGCCCCATCTCAGTTACCCTCTTTAACTGCCATTAGTTAGACAACACCTCTCATGTCCAAAATCAGCTTAGGGACAGATACTAAACACCAGAAGCCACTTTCCTACCCCAGAGCTTGAGTGGAATTCAAACTACCCAATCCCATACTTGCTCTAAATCCTTAACTTATCCATCTCACCTGCATCCTTCCTTCTGTCCCCAGAAAACTGCAATAGAGGCCACAAATTCACATGCATGGCATCCTCTTCTCTTCTCTCCTGTTGATTTTTTAAAACTTCTTTCAATGGCCTTGGCCTCTCTGAGTCTGATACCTCAGCATCCTGATACAATCAGACCATGAGTTCTATGCTCTGCTGTGCACTGCTATAGCAAAATGCCCAAGACTGAATGAGTTTTTAAGTATAGGTCTTTGTTTTTCATAGTTCCAAAGGCAAGGTGTTAGCAAACTCTGCTGAGAGTCTTTTTTTTTTTTTGCTGTGTCCTCCCTCACATAAAGGAAATCTGGAGGAGTGAACCCATTCTCAAAAGCCCTTTTATAATGACACACAGCTTTAACCTGGTGACCCCAACACCTCCCTTTAGGTGCCACCTCCCATCAGTGTTATAGATTAAGCTTTTGACACATGGACTTCAGAGGAAACAATCAAACTATGGAGCTGAGTAAAATCTTGCAGTGATTTACTATCCCTTAAGGAACTTGAATACACTGTCTTGGGTGGCTGTCATTTTAATGTATAATATGGTTTTGGACAAGAATACCAGTTGCTGGGGTAGTAATTTCAAGGCAAGAAATGCTTTGCTGTCAGACATAGTGGCACACACCTTGCCCAATACCCAGGAGACAGAAGCAGGAGGATCTCTGAATTCAAGGCCAGTCTGGTATATATAGTGAGTTCTAGGACAACCAGGGCTACAAAGAGAAACTCTGAAGGAAAAAAAAAAAAAGAAATGCTATGCTTTTAAAATATTTACTGTTAAGTATCCTTAGATTTTAAGACGCTCCCCTCCTGGAAGCCCTGTTTTATAGACTTTAGCCTTCAAGCCGTATTAAGGTCACTGGCTTAGCCTTTCCTTGACTGATGCTATGTAGACATGTCAATATCTTGTGTCTTTAAGAACTCCATGAAAATAAACGACTGTTGAGGACAAAGAATGTTTACATGGCATGTAAACAGATCATTCTTTCAATGTCATCAACACAGAGAGTGTCAGCAGATGCTGTGCCTCTCCATTTGTCAGAAATCCCATTCTCTCTCTCAACGTCTTTCTTAGTTTTCACATTGTGCTGCTGGAGCCTAATTCCCATCTGAGGCTCTCTCCAGGCACTTAGCTTGTAAGATGAAAGAACTTTACTCTAATCCACTTGTCTTCACTGGCAGCAGGATTCAAGAGTGTCTTGTTTGTACCATACTTCTCTCCAGAGACAAAACAGACACTAGAAACCCTCACAGAAAGTAAGTCCCATTTTGTAGATAGGGAGACAGTATCCTAGGTTACAGGTCTTGGTTGAGATCATACACTGGAGCACAGGGAATTCAGACTGAACTGCTGGGCAAGTGATCAGAATCAGGGTAAAAACATTCTTTATGGCCTAAATAGCAGTGTTGTTCTCAATTTTCTAAGTTGAAATCCTACTTCCCCAAGAGGTCAATACTTTGGGGAGGTCATGAAGAGTATTCATGAATGACATCAGTGTCCTTATAGGAGACAGAGGTTAGTTTGTCCTTTTTAGCAGTCACGGAGAATTCTGTTACAACACTAGACCTTACAGGATCATTTCTCAGCCCCTAGCATCAAGTCTAGCAAATGGTAGAGAGACAGATAAACCTTTCTGGTTTGGGGGTGAAACCTCATGCTTTTGTACGTGCTCAGCAAACATGACTGCTGACTTTGAAGCCCCTGATGTGATCCCCCAAGAGGCTTTCAGCCTGGGTGTCCTTCCGAGTAATGCAGTGTAATAGAGTGGAATAATCAGTCCCTAACGCTTGCAGGTAGTTCTGGGTTGCTCTGACCCCTTTGGGCATTCCTCAGTGCCTTTCTATTTGCCCAGTACCACAACCACGTTTATGTCCTATTTGGTGCACCAATTTCTGGATGACACAAAGGCATGAAAAATGGCTGATGGCAGAGCAGTACACTTAAGGTGATAAAGTATTTCTTCAAGATGGAATCGTGAGTTAATCCAAATCAGATATAATTTAGTAGGCACACTCCCTCCCTTCTCCTGTGGAAGGAATTTGAACCTTCTCTTCCATGTAGTTTAGCTCCTCATTTTTCCTAACATTACACCACAGGCATACCGCCACTACAGCGGCTATTCCTCAGGAAGATCCTCTTCATAAGCACACGAGACTGTGTCATATATGGATTAGAAGATATTTAACATTTCCCTTTCTGGAGGCTGGTAAATCTCCAGTGACCTACCATGTGCTGTGCTATAATAATCATACTTTTCTGTAAACAAAAATAAATTTGAACCAACGAAAATAAATTTGAGCCTTCGTTTAGGCTTAAAAATGCAACCATAGGAGCTAGAGAGATGATTCATCGGTTAAGAGCACTGGCTGTTTGTCCAGAGGACCCAGGTTTGGTTCCTAGTCTATCTGTAAAGTGGATCACAACTGCCTGTGGCTCCAGCCCCAGGATATTTGCTACCTCTTCCAAGCCTCCACAGGCACACAGGCACACAGGCACACAGACACACAGACACACACACACACACACACACACACACACACACACACACACACAAATAAAATTTTAATTAAAAATACAACTGTATAAATGTGTTTGTGGGTTTCTTTTTCAATTTTTGAAGAAAAAAAAATCTGGGATTTTGTTGTTACTGTTTTCACCCTCTTCTCATTTTACATTCCTCCCTTTTCATTTTAGCTCCTTTTGTTTCTCTAGAGAGTTATGTTTCTATGTCCATGTCATATATACATGATATTAAATATCTATCTAAAACCTAGAATTCACACTATTGAGCCTTTCTGGCTTTTCTGGTGTGTTCAGTTATCCGACTGAGACAGTGGAGTCTTTAAAAAAAAATGCAATATATCAAAATCATAGCTGTCTTTCTGTTCTGTCCAGCAGGGAAGCCAGAATTGAACTCAGCTGAGGGGATGTTAGTCTTCCCACACTGAGCCTAGCCATGCCAGATCTGTAGCACCGTGTCTACCCTGATGCCACCTTCCATAGGATATGTGGGCAGATCTTAGGAGAGTTTCAAAAGCAAAAAGCATGGCATTCATCAGCTGATGGGTGGCTCGAAAATGTGAGATTTCACCCTGAAGAAGAGATTTAGACCTGAAGTCATCGGATTTTAGGTTCTGGCCACAAGAAGAAGTTCTAGGGACACGAAGCTTTGAGGGCTGGCTGATAGCTGAGTAAGAAAGATGGGACCTGGTCCCCTCCCTGAAAGCTTTGTGAGGCAGATCGCAGAGAATGTGACCTACAGCCATTAAGACACTCCACAGCTAGCAATGGTCCAGTGGGCTTCAATATACAATCTGCCTCTGGTGTGAAGCGGGAGGCTTAAAGGGCCAGGGTGCCCACCAACTGCCCCCAGCCCCTCTGCACATCCCAGGAAGCTGCTGTTCTTCACTGGATTCTTGGTCTTTCACCACCCTCCCCGTTTCCCTCTCTTCCTCCCCTCCACACATTAGTGTTAACACACATGGTTATCCCTTTTAATTTTATTTACTCTAAGTTTTCACACATGTATAGTGAATGCTGAACACACCCTCTTCTCATTTTACATTCCTCCCTTTTCATTTTAGCTCCTTTTGTTTCTCTAGAGAGTTATGTTTCTATGTCCATGTCATATATACATGATATTAAATATCTATCTAAAACCTAGAATTCACACTATTGAGCCTTTCTGGCTTTTCTGGTGTGTTCAGTTATCCGACTGAGGTAGTGGAGTCTTTAAAAAAAAATGCAATATATCAAAATCATAGCTGTCTTTCTGTTCTTTTGGTCAGGATCCTGGTTGAATGTGTCAGAAACCCAAACCAGCTAGCTTCGACAAGGGAGTCTCAGTATGACTCTGAGGCTGCCCTAGAAGTATGTTGCCCAGGATAGCCTTGAACTCATAGACCTTCTGCCTCAGCCTCTAGAGAGCTGGGATTACAGGCCTACAGCACAGCCCTTATCCTAGAAAGAATATGTTGACTCATAATAACCAGACCACAACAAGGTTGGCGCAGCCTCAGATTCCTAGAACCAGCAAGAAGCAGAAGGTCACAGTGGGTCCCTTCCACCTCCCAGACCAGCTTTGCTGCTGAGACCAGTCTTTTGCACACAACCTTTTAATAATGATGTCCTTGTCTCAGCCTCCCTCACTTGTTTACACAGGGATAGGAGCCTAATACAGTATCCCCATGGAAGTTTCTTTCTTCCCAGGAAACAAATGTCAATTACAACTTCTGCTGTGTTGACCACACGTTTGGGGACACTGTCTCAAAATCCAAATACCTCTGTGGCCGTTTCGTGCCTGTGGTCACCTAATCTTCTGGACAGATGGCTCAGCGCTAAGGCCCTCATGGACACAGTGGGAACAATCATAAGTGTGTCCCCCAACCCCCATCATTCTCAGATTAGAATGGAGTAGCCTTCTCCAACTCACCTGGCAAGAGAGAGAACCAGTACTCCCTAAGACCACCCAGAAGTCTACTCTGTAAGCTCTCCCCGTTACTATCGCCAAACCCTTAGGTTTATGTATTTTGTATACTAGTGTTTTGACTGCTCTGCAATTTTGCTGCCCAAGGCTGGTCCTAAACTGGAACATCTATCAGTGATAGCCTCTTTGTAGGTTAATAGCTCATTCCCACCATGAATCACCAAAGGAGTCAGGAGGGAAGAAGCTATGTGTCAGAGCAACTTAGATCTGAAATGGACTGAGAAGCCCACACCTCATCTCCCAGATGTGGAACCAGGGCTCAGACAAGGCTGTGAGCTGGCAGCTTGACAGAAGAGCTAGTATTAGATCCCAAGTTGAGCAAAGTATTTGTAAAACCAACTATGCAAATGCCGATGTCCGAGGCATTGGATAGTTGCCACAGAGACACAGCCCAAGAGGATTTTCCAGAACAATGACATCAAGGTCATTGTTGGTACGAGCATCTGGATGCTGTGAAAAAGGTGGTTTCCTGTCATTGTTGGTTGTGTGAAGATGCAAAGGTTGTCTATACTCCTCATATCTGTGACCTTGCCTGCCTGCTCTCTCCTCTCTAGAATGGGTGAGATGCATGTATGCCTGGATGCCAGAAGTGTGGACAGTAAGGACCCTGACATCCACTTCTGGTCTAGTTTCCGCTGCCTGGCTTTTCTCTAGCTTAGCGTTTCTCTCTTGTGTGCCAACATCCATACTGTCTTGAGGAACAGAGGGGTAGGAGATCTGATACCACAGCTTCTCCAGACCATCTGGGTCTTTAACCATGGCTCTACTGAGGCCCTGCTCTTGGACTAACCCAGCTAAGTACTGAGCAGCTAGAAGATATCAGACCCCATGCCAAGGGTTTCACATCCTCAAACACTCCCAGGATCTCCCTCAGCAACACTAAAGGGCGAGGGAGCAGCAGGTCTGAGAATCAGGGCAACTTCTGCAGGGCTGGTAAGTCATAAATCAGGTTCTGTAAGTAGGGTGGTCTGACATATGGCTGACTAGGGTACCTGAAATTTCTAACACAAAACCGTTATGAAGTGTAGCCACCATGGCAACAGAGCAACAAAGATGCAATGCATGCAAGATCACAGCAAGAGAATGAAGATACAGGAAGGGGAGGGGAGCGGCTGTGCCTGGCTCTGACATGGATACAACCAGACACTCAGTTCTTCACTGTCCTTCATCATAGCAAATTACCTGACCTTGCCTCCATTTTGTCGGAATAATATACACATTACAGCTTTAAACGCGTTAGCTTGTCCATGTTCAACAGCTCAGGATTCAAGAGAAGCTGTATGGGAAGCAGGGGAGGCTGACAGGTCACAGGCTCCAGTTTTAAGGTAAAGAGCAGGGAAAGTTCCACCTGAGGGCCCAGGTGCTCTGAGGGCCCAGGTGCTCTGAGGGCCCAGGTGCTCTGAGGGCCCAGGTGCTCTGAGGGCCCAGGTGCTCTGAGGGCCCAGGTGCTCTGAGGGCCCAGGTGCTCTGAGGGCCCAGGTGCTCTGAGGGCCCAGGTGCTCTGAGGGCCCAGGTGCTCTGAGGGCCCAGGTGCTCTGAGGGCCCAGGTGCTCTGAGGGCCCAGGTGCTCTGAGTGCCCAGGTGCTCTGAGGGCCTAGGTGCTCTGAGGGCCCAGGTCCTCTGAGCTGCTGAGTGGGAAACTGAGACCTGATTATCTTATTTGCACTAGGAGGATAGTAAAGCGTGCAGTCTCTTTAAGTGAAGAGCTGTATGTGCCAACCAGGGGCAGCAGGACAAACAGTGCTGGGAAGAAAATTAAAGGATTAAGGTTGAGGGGAGGGAGTAAGGTTTCTTGGAGGGCAGGTGACTCACAGACAACCAGTGTTTACCAGCTTGGAAAATGCCAGAAATATTTTTTCTGGATTCAGTCACCTCTCACCTGAAGAAAACACACAAGTGTGTTTAGTATGTGAGGTGGTTTGAGAAAACGCTTCAGATTGACAACTATGAGGTTGGGTTATTATTAGGGTGGGTCTCACTTTCCCTAGTAATTGCTATAAATGGAATAAACACACAACTTGGCGAACACAAACAAGGCTCTGCAGCTTGACGGCAGGAAACGGACTAGATGGTTGCTGGAGAGTCTGTCCATTCATCTTCCCTAAAATTTAAGTAAGAGGATTTTTTGCTGACCCAGTCTTCAAGTTAGATGCTGCCACCTACTGGTTGCTGCTCTTATCCCACAGCTCTGTGACGACCAGTGGTCCTCAACCTTCCTAATGCTGTGACCCTTTCATACAGTTCCTCACGTTGTAGTGACCCACAACTATAAAATGATTTCATCCCTACTTCATAACTTTAATTCTGCTGTTATGAATCATAATGTAGATATCTGATATACAGGATAATTGATATGTGACCCCCTAAGGGACTCACAGGTAGAGAACTGTTGGTGTAGCCACTGACCTGTAAGAAAATCTCCCAGGATGCCTTCTTTAACATTTGACCTGGATAAAATGGACCCAATCAGTAAAGCCAGTCAGAAAATGAAATTGGTGTCAAATTGTGTGACTAGTTAAGATGTCCTTTTGGGGTTGGAGAGATGGCTCAGTGGTTAAGAGTCCTTTGATAGGTGGACCTATCAAATTGGGTAATTCACGATCACCCATAATTCCTCTTCCAGGTGGTCAGATGGTCTCTTCTGGCCTTGGGGAGCACCTGGATATGCATGGCATACACAGCCCCCATCACACACACGCATGCGTACACATATGTATATGCACAAAAAATTTTTTAAAAACTAATTGAAAAAGTTTCTTTCTTGCAAAATAAAGGGTTCTTTTGGGAAGACTGTTAATAAGAGTAAGCAAGACATCACAGTTGGCCCCTGTCACCCATTCTGGTTAGGGATTTTTGTTTTGTGTTTATCAACTTAACACAAACTAGAGTCACCTGGGAAGAGGAAATGCCAATTGGAGACTTGCTTCCATTACTTTGGCCTGTAGGCAAGTCAGTGGGACATATTCTTGATTAATGGTGATTAGGAGCCAGCCCACTGGGGGTACTGCCACCTGTGGGCAGGTGGTCTAACCTTGGAACAAGCCAGTAAGCAGCATTCCTCCAAGGCCTCTGTTTCGGTTCCTGCCTCCAGGTTCCTGCCTGCCTGCCTGGAGTTCCTAGCCTGATTTCCCTCAGTGATGGAGTGTGACCCAAGAGTTGTAAGATGAAATAAACCATTTCTTCCCTAAGTTTCTTTTGAGCAGTGTATTATCACAGTAACAGGAAGCAGACTGGGAAATCACCCACGGACCAACCATGCAGAGGCTAGGCACCATAGCAAAGGCTATGAGGGCAGACTTGGGTCTGAGCATTGGAATACACAAGGAAAGAGACCACAGATTCAGGAAGGAATCTGCTTTAACTATTCAGTGTGGTCCTCAGCAGGCAGGAGCTTCTGTCCTGAAGAAAGACCAGACACAAAATTCTCTGTGGAAAGTCAAGCAAGGCATAGGAACAAGCAGAATGGCTGGGTGACCACACACCCTCTGATTCTTGCCCACTCTGCTGGAGTTCCTTCCAGGTAGGGATCCTATTAATGTACGAAAGATAAAGTGCTTTGTGGAATGAATGGACATACTCACTTAGGATTCCATGTTGGGAGAAAAGTAGCTGAAATAAAAGGTAAGTAGAGAAAGAAAAACAAAGACAAAAACAAAAGAGCCCTGACATTTGGATATGGCCTGCCACTCACAGCTAACTGGAAAGCTAATCAGACAAGGTTTCTGAGCCCATGAGGAACCGAGACAAGGCAAGGCCCCCATTTGATTTTGTTTGAGCAGACAAAAATGAGGTCACTGTGCCACCCACTGAATGTAAGTATTAAATACCCACTCTTAACCATGACAGCTTATCTGGAGCCAGTCTTCAGAGATGATGTTAAAGACACACCAGATCCTGATCTAAGTTGAATCTCAGCTCCTCAGACCAGCCACAAATAGCAGGACCCAAGCACAAGACCCACCCCCAAAGCTTCGTCATTCTCTGGAACAACACAGCGCTCTTGCTATGTGGCCCCTTTGCTGTGGAAGTAGGAAGGGTTAGCTTACAGAGTAAATCCTGGTGGGGTTTGGCTTCGAGACACTAGACAAACAAATGTGACGGGGTAGAAAGCCTGCCCCTGAGTCCAAGTGCAGTCTCACTCCCATGGGAGCCAAGGCGGTAGGAGGGCTGATGTGGGTGCAGCACCCTTCCTGAAGATGAACATCTTGGAGATTGTTTCCCAGTTATGTTCCCTAAGCCCTTCCAGGTGCTGTACCATCTCATTCTCCTAGTCACTCTCTGCATTAGCACTGCACACCCCACAGCCATGCTGCAAAGAAACAGAAGCTCGGGAGGCTCCGTCTCTTCTCCAAGGCCAGGAATCCACCTACGCATGACTCCAGTGTCTCGGTTTTGATAAACAGTTTGCGAGGCAGAAGCAAGGCATGCTTGTCCTAAGCAGAAAGGCATGTCTGATGGCAGACTGATCCTAGGCTCGTCAACGTCTGATTGTCTTGATCGTAAGGGATCTGCAGGATCCCTTCTGCTCTCCCCAGGTACTCCTCAATGCTCCACAAGGCTCCCTGAAGAATGACTCCCCAGGCCAGGTTCATGTTTTATAGCAAAATCGCAAACATTTGATTTTATTAATAAAGACTCAGATGCTGGGGTGGAAGCCTATTTAGCTCAGAAAGACAGAGAAAGCACCCAGCTGATCTTCCTCCTTAGAGGAAAAAAGGAAAAGGAAGCTCTCCACCACACCTTCTCAAAAATCCTTCAAACTGAATGCCTCTCCCTTCTACTTCCTGTGTGTCTATTAGTCCTCCTGACTCTTACTCTCTCTGTTTTTTTTTTTCCCTGAATAATCCTACGTTCACTTCCTATCGACTGTTGCTTCTTCTGCCTCTTGACCTATGGTTGTTGACTTTATTCAATCCTGTTCACAATCAACAGAAAGCTCTTGGATTATAGGTGTGCTAAGGCTGAACCACACCACAACCAGAACTAGATTTTCCCAATAAATGACACAGTCTCAGGGTTCACTGTGTGATTAGATATCCTACAGGTTCAGAGTTCTGGGGTCAAGAAATTTTGAGGAGGCAAACACCTTCTGGCTGCCTTTAGCTTCAGCCTGGTTTCTTACCGAGGGTATGGATGAGGTGGGTCTGGTTAGGGGGCCATCCTGCACCTTCTCATCTCCGCATTCCCCGGGACTCAGCTTCTTAGAACCTGTGGCTGTGACTCTATATAAGGCTACATGACTGAATGTGAGGGTCAAAGTCATATAAATAAATGTGATGGTCACAGAAAATTTGGTAGAAGGTTTTCAAACACGCAAGGATCCCAAAAAATAAGTTCAAACTCAGATGCATGACGAACCTGCTTTGTGCGCTTTGGACAGCGCTCACCTGTGCTGCATCTCCTGTTCTGCACACGCTGTATCTTACTTTGCAGTGTACAATCTGATGTACAATGAAATGCTACCGAGCGCTCACTGCCTGACACACAGGCTCACACTTGAGATGTACACATTACTGTGCTCTCGATTTCTCTCTCCTTTTTAAGTGACTTTACCTGCATTGGTATTTTGCCTGTGTATATGCATATGAACCATGTGTGTGCTGGTGGCCTCAGAGGCCAGAGGCTGGAGTTGAGAAGGCTGTGAGTTGCCATGTGAGTGCTAGGAACCCAACCCAGGTCCTCTGGAAGAGCACTCAGTGTTCTTACCTATGGAGCCATCTCTCCAGCCCCCTTCCAGGATCCCTTCTCCTCTCTCATGTACCCCATTATGTGGCACAAAGTTTCTCCGTATTTACAGAACCATGGTGCCTCAATTTATATAAAATAAGAACTTTAAATGTTTTCCAACTACCATTGTTCAGCATGTAGGGTTCAGAGTGCTGTGTCTTTTAGGTTGTGTTGTGTTACAATATTTAATTTTAAATCCTGTTGCTTGAGTTACTGAGTTCATTAAAAAAAAAAAATCATCAAATGCATGTTGGCTTTGGATTCAGACAGAATTTCCAGCAATTTCTGAAATGGCCCCAAACAGTTTTCTGCCACTTTGTGCTACCCATCAATACAAAGTGGAATTCTCAGCACTGATGCTTGTAAAATCAAAATACTGGCCAAATGACTGGAGCTGAAGATGTTCCTCGTCCTGCAGTATTGCACATTCAGCCCAGATTTAGTTCCCTAAACTAAGTGAGTTGAACACTATCTTTGTCCCAGGTTTCCTAGGTGACTGGTGACTTTCCTCTTGATGCATGCATGCTCTTCCTGCTAACATGCAAGCAGAGACAAGGTTCAACTGCCTCCCTGCCTGGCACCCCACAGGTAGGAGCCCAGAGTTAGGAACTTGAAGGGTATTGGAGGACCGTTGAGTGGCTGGTCTGAATTCGAGAGCCAGGGCAATCTCTCCTTCTTCCTACTCCAGTGCTTGTGAGAAATTCTGTCCCTATCCGGACCAATATGCATTTAATGACATTTGAATGAACTCAAGTCTGTAGCACAAACGGCAGTATTTAAACCCAAGCACTCCTTCCCTGCCCACTTCATGATGCCTCCGGCTGTAATTTCTTCACCCAAGCTGGAAAGTCCTCCTGTCAAACAGACAGCACCTAGCCAAAGTGGGCTTGGAGCTTTTGCCTTTTTCTGCTTGGTTTTTCATTAAATTCACCTTGGCTCTCTGGTGAGCTACCCAAGGTCACACCGAGTCAAACAGTAAAGCCAGAAATAAAATTCAGATCAGCTGGCTTCCCAATTGGTACCTGATCCAAGTGGAGGAAACAGCTTTACCATCGACTCTGAGAGTCTTAATCCAGTACAGGCTTATTGTGCTTGCAGCTTTCCTGGTATTTAAGAGACAATACGACATAATAAGAACCACAGGAAAAGGTATCTCTAAAAAGAGATGGAAAAGTACAAGGCGTGCCATCTGGATGTATAATTAACACTGCACAGCAATTTGAACTCAATTCTGCATTGGGACTCTCTTGAGCTACACCACCACGGTGAAGTCAGCAGAAGCCAGGCAAGAGGCAGCCTGCTGTCTGATGGCTCATAGAGGGCCCAGCAAACCTCGGAAGCTGCAGGACATACTAATGTCTTTGGCATAAAACCTGTGTTCTGCTCTCATGGGAAGCCACTTGAAAAGGAGCAAGACCAATGCTAAATTCCAAGTTACACGGCTGCACAGTGAGAGTTAACTGAAAGCCAAGTCCTTATAGCCTGCAGCGCTGAAGAGCGGGGGAGCCAGACAATTAAAGCAGAGAGAAAGGATTGTGCAACCTTACAGCAGGAAACTTAGATCAGTCACAGGGATAAGCTGCCCTGTGGTGTTAGGAACCCCTTAGGCACTTCCTACCTGGTGGAGCAAGTGCAGGTCAGTAAGGAAAAGGCAGGGCAGAGAGGGAGACTGCTTAGACTCCCTGGGGCTCCCCATCCTTCCAGCAGGTTGTGTGAGAAGGGAAACTACCTTGAGGAAAAGTAAAGATGAAAGATGACCCATGAGAGCCTAGCTGCCTGTATTACTCACACTAAACCTGAACTGAGTTCAGTTCCCAGACCCCACATCACGTGGCTCACTACTCCTGAAACTCCAGAGGATTCTAATGCCCTCATCTGGCCTCTGAGGACACCTGAATACATGTGGTATATATTCAACACAAACACATAAATAAAAATATCTCTCTCTCTCTCTCTCTCTCTCTCTCTCTCTCTCTCTCTCTCTCTCACACACACACACACACACACACATACACACACAAACCCCAGTTTGCTGAAGTATCCATCAAAACGATTTTTGTCAGACATGGTGGTTGATACCTGGGCAACACAGTGAGACTCTAAGAATAAGAATGTTTTACTTTCTTTCTCTCTTTCATGACCTTTTATGTTTTTGCTTTATTTATCTGAAAGCATAATTTCACTAAGACGTCATCTTTATATTAAAGTGTGTGTGTGTGTGTGTATCTGTATACAAACATGCACACATCTGGAGGCCTGCCAGAGGCACACTTTAAGGTGTCTTCCTCTATCACTCTCTACCTGATCTTTCAAGGCAGGGTCTCCTATTGAACCTAGAGCTCACTGCCCAGTGTCAGGTTTCTGTTTCCCCCAATTCTGGTAGTTAAGACAAAAGCCAGCATTCCTCAGGAAACTTGTGAAGCTGGCTCCCCTCTATTAGAAAGAGCCATGTCCCCTACCACTGGCAAAAGGGACAAATAGCTACCCTCAGTGCCTATTATTGAACAGAAGCACATGCTGGCCTCAGGCTCCCTCAGTGTCACAAATACCTGCTACCCATTTCAAAGTCCCTGTTGGCACCCTGGCCCTTCTCACCTCCTCCCCAGCTCTGGAGCGCCTCTCCCTCATCTCCTGATAACCCTGCTAATCTGGCCAGGCTCCCTCTTTTACCTACACTGTCTCCATCCCTCGGTTCCCCTCAGTCCCCCAACTCCATCTCTCTGCTCTGCTCTCATGGTCTAGTTCAGTGTGCTGGCCAAGTTCAGTCTACTGCTTTTTCTCTGCTCTGGACTCTTCCCAGATGCCTCTGGCTGTTCTCTCTCAGACCTACAATAAAAGCCTTTCCCTTATCCACACCATGGAGTGGTCATGTTCTCAGTTTATAGAATCAGCAAATCCTAGGGATCCTCCTGTCTCCACTTGCTCAGTACTGGGACCACAGGCATGCAGCACCATGCCTGACTTCGCACATAGGTCCTAGGAGTCTAAATTCAGATCCTCCTGCTTGTGCAGCAAGTGCTTTATTAATCAAACATCTCTGCAGGTCCCCAAAGTATTTCTTTAATTTATTTTTATTTTTATTGTGTGTGTGTGTGTGTGTGTGTGCATGCATGTGTTTACATGTGTGTGTGTGGGGGGGTATGGATACAGAAGTACAGATGCCTCTGGATAACAACTGCCCATGGAACTGGAGTTACAGGTAGCTGTGAGCCGCCCAGAGTTGGTTTAAGGACCCAAATTCAGGTCCTCTGGAAGAGTAGTAGGTATTCTTAACCACCGAGCCATCTCTCCAGGCTCCACAAAGTATTTTTAATATTAACAAAAAGCATATTGGGCATGGTTGTATATCCTGTAATCGGATGATCTGTGAGTTAGCTAACTAACCTGAGCTGTGTACGAAGTTTGAGGCCAGTGTGGACTATCTTAATGACATTATCTAAAAAAAAAAAAAAAAAAAAGAAAGAAAGAAAGAAAGAAATGAAATGAAATAAGGGTGAATAAACAAGATCCCCTTTTCTCCAAGGAGAGAAGGAAATCTGGGGAGAAGCACAGCACCGGGGACAGTGTAAGATCACTTCTCAGGAGATTCTTAGATGCTCTCCTCAAACCCTTGCTGAGTCAGAAGCATCTATGGAGATGGCACACTTACTAGCAACTTAATTTTATCACAGGGAAGCTTACTACCATTGGGCATGTAGACAGACAGAGACATAGTCTTGGGGGTGGAAGTCTGGCCACAGCCACAGGTGAGGTTTATCACGCTGTCCTGTGTTCTGTTTAGCAAAGCTGACCGACCACACAGGCTGCTGGGAGTGCCAGCGAGTGGGAGTGGCTGGCATGCCCCTAGATCTGATCCTCTGAGCCAGGAACCCTTAAGGGAAGGACAATACATCTGCCAGGCCTGGATCTAGTCATAATTCCTAACAGTAGAGAACATGTCTGCATCCCCAGGTTACTTGATCAGCCACTGCTCACAACAACCAAAACTAAGACCAAGAAGTTACCCCCAGAGCAAGGTCTACTGAAATCTCCATGACGGTCTATGAAGTTTGAGAGGATAATTCAGGTTGGAACCAAGACCCAGAAACCAGAAGCACACACATAACACACACAGGCAGCCAAGACCTGATACAGAAAACTTTAATCAACAATTGTAGAAACAATACACTCAGACATTGAATATCAGGATTTGCCATCATCATCACCACCACCAGTCTAGAAATAAGTAATCCACTAATCTCAAACATTCCTGGTGGGAGATAAGAGATTTAGGAAAATGTTTTCCCATAAACACATTTATTTTTACCCCGAGGCTAGACTCCCCACAGAGAAAATACAAGTTTGTACTCAATGGAGTTTATTCAGCCAGCTTTGTGGCAGGCTCACCACTCTGTACTGGCCCCTTTACTCTCCCTCCCACTCAGTTTGATGAGCAGAGGGAATGATGCTCTTCTGTACATGGAACAGACGAAACAGTAAAACTTTAACACGAGTGAAGTCTATGTTATTATATTTTAAAACACATACTGAAATCACTTCTTCCTTATGAAGGGGGGCTGGCAGTCCGTTCCAACAACAGCAGGGCAGTGCTTTCTTACGGTGGACACCATGACACACCCCCACCTTCCTCATGCAAGCCAACAAGGGAGAGTGATTGCACAGACTGCCTGTGTTCTCAGTCACCTTGACACGGATACACAAGTCTAAAAGGAAACAACCCCCACTACAACAGTCATTCCATTCAAGTATTAAGAGAAGTGTGCCTGGAACTGGGCAGAGGGAGACAGCCACATAAGAGGGACTTTAACACACTGCATGCCAGTTTGGTCTACAGAGAGAGTTCTAAGACAGCCAGGGCCACACAGAGAAGCCCTGTCTTGAAAAACAGACACAAACAAACAAACACACAAAAAAGACCAAACAAAAATAGAAGAAAAGAACTAGAAGGGAGACTGTTCAGTCCGAACTCCTATTGCCTCTAACACTGATTCTTGTGAGTGGGCAGGCCGCCTATCTGCTTTGCCCTTCAGGAACTTTTGCAGGGACCACTGTTGGTTTTGGAATGTGTCCTTTCTATCCTCTCTTAAGCCAATTGTGGGTCTACACATTTGAGCCAGGAAATCATTACTGCCACAGTATGCCAAAGCACTGCACGTACGCCTTCCTGAGTGCCGTTCATGTACTTCCCACTGCACAGTTACACACATTCCCAGCTACAAGGAAAACCTGATGATTTACAAAGCTGAAAGAACTGTTATCCTTAAAAAAAAAATCACTATCCCTAATCCTGTTCCACACATATATTATTTTTAGATGCTTCCCAATTTGAGTGACTGAAGAGAACAATACAGGCACAGGCACTAGAAGCCAAACTGTGCTCACTTCCTTGCACCCAAAGCTGGATGGGATACCAGAGACAAGATTCAATATGAAGAGTTAGGCAAAGGTTCTGGGTGAACGGCTGGAGGAATGATCTTCCCCATAAGGAATCATGGGAAAAGGAGACAATCCTACAGGCAGCTCCCTGGCTTGAACACCTAGACATCATCACGCCTGAGTGCTGTCTTGTCTCTGCTAGAACACCAACAGGCAGTTAGCTGGTACAGACCACTTCATCTTCAGGACAGAACAGCAGGCAAGCAGACAGGTACACAAAGCCATGGACACAACTCTAAGTTGTACATAGCTGCTCAGGGGTTGGAAGTTGTCCATCACTAGTCTAAAGAAGAAATCAGACTTCTTCCCAGCATCTCATGTTCTCCACAATCATTCAAGAGACACCAACTACTAACATGTGTGGATCTTAGGAATCACCATGGAACGGCTATGTGTGTCTTGGGTTGTGGGAAGGACCAATAAAACCTTTAGAAGTGATAACTGCAGGGCTTGGAAAACAAAGGAAATAAATAACTTGGGGCAGGGACCAGAGACTGCTGTGGGCCAGGCTGTGAGCTAGTGACCCTCAGCAGCAAGGTCAGCTCACCTGTGGGAGGTGAGTGAGAATGGTGTGCACTGCTCTGGGGCTACAGACCATCTTCCCACAGCAGTGGGAAGCAGGCTCTGTCCTGGTCTCTCTTCTGCTAGCTTGTCTCCTAGCATAGCAGATAACGTCCTTGTTTCTTGCTCCACTGAGCACCAGGGGCTGTTCCAGGGTTTTAAATGCCCCCTTCAGAAGACCAACAAAGTCACATGCTCATTGATAGATAATAATGCCAAAATTCAATTTATAAAGGGCCAGTTCTCCTAATAGGGTACAAAACTAAAATCATTTGACCCGGTCACATGCATGTGAACTTTGAAGACTGCCTGGCCATGGTAATGAGATTCAGCCTATTCTGTTTTGAGAAGTGTCTCTCTCTCCTGTATGTTAAGATGGCAATAGCATCGGTCTTTAACAAAACCGGAACAGACAGAAACAGAACAACATATAACCAACCTGACAGCCAGTACTTCTTTATATACCGAGGCCGCATTCTTTTCTGTATCTGTTTCAAAAGTATCCAATATTTATATTAGCGGCTAGAAGACAGGGGGCCAAATCCTCCTGCAATGAGAGAGCAAAGCTTTGACCACTGAGCCTGGGAGGCAGGGTCAGTGGAAGTCTATCAGGTACTCAGGGTAGATCTGGTTGGCATCAAAAACCACAAAGATCTTTGGGTTCCAGGTGTCATCCACACAGCTGTCATACAAATTCACATAGCTCCCGTCTTTGGAAGGAGGTCTCATGTATTTCGAGTCTCCGTTTATGTAATCACCAATTAGCACTCGAGCAAGAAACATGGATTTATAGGTTCTGAACAGATGTCGCTGCTGCAAGCTGACCCCATGAATCTGGAATGTGTTCCCGTGCTTGATGTCGTCTTTGCAGAAACGACTGGAGTATGCAGCATCTCTAGCGAAATAGGTTCCTTCAACAGAAAGGGCCAAGGTTACTTCGGAGAAAACATCAAACTTGGGAGACAACATTCTGACTGTCAGGGGAACAACATTCTGACAGCCATGAGTCACACCACTCCCTGGAGCGAAGCCTGGCGGGTCAGAATTCCACCTGGAAGCCTCCTCCTAAACTGTGTTCTCCCTCAGCCCCCTCCCCACTGGCCTCACCCAGCATCCAGTCAAGCTCTGGAGAATAGTGCTCTCCCCGAGGAGCTCAAAGCCAAGAAGCTGCTGGCTACGACATGGGGCAGTCCAGAAGTAATTCTAGACCAGGAGCTACACCGAGGAGTGAAATTCTGAGACTATAAAGCTATGGCCATGGTTTGGGTCTGCAGTCTCCCTGGAACCCATGTGTTAAAAGGCTGTTTTCTGGGAGCATGATGCTAAGGGAGGAGTGGGGACTTTAAAAGATGGAGCCGAAAGAGAGGATATGCTCTTAAAGGGGGAATGCACATGACAGACCTCCTTCTTCACAGTCTTTCATGGTCCAGCTGCCAGGAGACATGGCTAGTTCACCTTATACCACATACTCCCTGCCTCGAAACAGGCTCCTGGACCCAAGGCAACATGGACTAATATTTCTGAACTGTGAGTCAAAGTTTAACTCTCCTCTTCCTATGCTGTCTCTGGTGTTCTGTTACAGTAACAGGAAGCTAGTAGGCACATCTATTCCTGCCTGAGTATTCCAGAACACTGTCAGTTATTGTCATGGACACTCAAGAAAGCAGTCGCCACTCTGGGAATGAAATGATTGATACTGTCAAGCAAGTACTTAATTCTAAAAAAATCAGGACATGAATTGCAAAGTCTCATAACTGCCCATATTGATGAAACTAGTGTCAGACCTTTTTGACATCTTCCAGCTAAAGTGAGCAGCTTTTTGCTACTTATTTTTAAATTAACTCACTGTTTCCTAATCCTAATCCTATCTGGGAGTCAGCTCTCTTGCTGAAAATAAGGCACAAAGGACAGACTGGGAGAGCAAATGCCCGCCCCTTGCCCTCCTCATCCTTTTCCTAGCTGCTTGAGTCACACCACGATGCAGAGAACAGAGACTCGCACTGTACTAAGAGTAAGAGGGAGCTTCACCCACTCCCCTCTTTAGTTCACACTGGTATTCTTGCCTATCCCTCTTACCTGTCATTTTCTAACAAGCAAAACCAACCAAACAAAATATCAAAACTGCTAGCATCCATGCTAGAGAGTGATGAATGTGTTTCTATCACTCTATGCGTTTGCTGTAGCGCAGCTGGGTGGTAGGCTCATCCATGGCAAGGGCTGACTCAGCACTGCAGATACTGTAAGCCTTCTTTAACACACAGCATCCCACCTGGAGGACCACAGCTACTGAATATGGCAGATGTGCATGTCTCGCTTCCACCCTGGGTGTGGAGCAAGTGTTCTCGGTGGCTCAGAAGCTCTGTGGTTTGTCTAGAACTCTTAGTCTGGTAACTTTTAGCTTCATTACTGCTAACTCTGAATCATAGAGCAACCAATTTTCTCCAGAGAGGGAACTCTCCCCTATGACTGACCCTGGACTGAGATCCGGATATTACCTTTTCCAAAGACAGCACCGTGTACACCATTGATTCTCCAGTCAAAGTTGTGAATGCAAATTGCTTCCACAAATTCACTGCTGGTGCCATGAAACAGCATTTGCTCATTGATTTGAGGGACACCTCTCTTTTTCTTGAGCTGAGCCTTTTTCCTAAAATCATAAAACATCCAGATACAAAAGCACAGAAAAATACACCAGTGAGCAGTATTTATCAATTTAAAATGTTAAAGGCAAAGATCAAAAGAAAGGATGAGACAAAAATATAAATAATATAAATGAGTGGGCAGAGCAATTCTAGCAGAGAAACTATTTTAAATGCTCTTGGGTACATAAAAATCAAATATGACAGCTATCAGCTAGGTATGGTACTTAATGCCTGTGATCCCAAGGTACAAGACACAGAGACAGGAGGATCAAGAATTCAAAGCTATCCTCAGCTTTTAAAAAATGATCTTGAATTTAGTCTAGGTTGCATGAATTTCAAAAAATATATAACTAGCATTGTGATTAAAGGCTGAAAATTATATTCAAAAAGACTGGGCATGTAGCTCAGTGGTAGAATGATTCTCTGGCATGTGGGAAAAGCCTGGGTACATACCTCAGCACTGTGGAACAAAGATGAAAAGAGGAAAGGAGAGGGAGGGAGGGAGGAAGGGAGGAAGGGAGGGAGGGAGGGAGGGAGGGAGGGAGGGAGGGAAGGAACCCATGGCTTAAAGCAGCTAGGCATTACAGATATCTGAAAATGAGGCTATAAGCAAATAACCCAAAGTCCCTAGGTCTTAGATGAAGAAGTCTTTCTCAGAGCTGGGACCACATCTTATTCTTTTTAGCCCCAAAGTCTGATCAGCTGACTAAACTTTGGACTTCACAGAACAGCAAGCTCCAGCTGAGCATTCTTCTCTGTGAACACATCTCCAGTATACAGAGATAGAGGGCTGGTCAAATTAATATCAGAAAAGAAAAACAAAAGCCTACAAATCTTTCATAGAATGGATACTTATCTATTTACATAAAAAATCAAAAGTGGGAGCCAGGTATGGAGGAAGTTGTTTTTAATTCCAGCACTTGAGAGATAGAAGCATGAAAATCTTTGTGAGTTTGAGGCCAGACTGGTCTACATAGTGCATTCCAGGCCAACCATAGCTACATAGTGAGATCTTGACTCATAAAAACAAAAGTTAAAATAAACTATGTCCATGTGCACTGTAAATATAAAAGATAATAAGCCTAAATAGAATCAGTAGAAAAAAACCAGTGTATTTCACAAAATAATACAGTGTATGAATTATACAGATCTGCATGCCCACCCAGGAAATAAAAACATAAATCTATAGGCAAGAAAGCATCTCCTTTTGAGAGGACACAAGAATGGGATGGAATAAACTGGTTGCCTCTGTCAGAGATGTGAGATGAAGATGACGAGTGAAGGGTTAAAATGTCAAATCTGATGATGGCCATGCAGGGGTATGCAAGATGTCTGTGGCATTGGGGGTTTTGAAATACTTCACCAAAATGATACTTAAAATAGTGCACTCTCTGATTTCTCTGCTAGCTCACCTGAGCTGTGCCAAGCCTTTCCTCAAAAACACAATACACGGAAATGCAAAGCATGCTCAGAATATAGAAGTAAGTGATGTTTATCATCTTAAAGAGCAGGGTCCTGTAGGAAGGCTGAGGCACAGAGCAGTTCTGTAACATGACCATGAATGGGCAGGCAGTACTTATCCATTCCCATGCCGAGGACTTGTAGCCGGCTCGCCCTGTGATCAGCTGGAACTCTAACAAAGTACACGCAAGCATCCCAAAACTGCACTAGAATCCACCTTTTTGTGTTCTGACTGGCCTATGACATTCTTCTAAACACAGAGCAGCTCTTTTCTTTCATAAAATAACTAAATAAATAGCTGACCCCCCCAAACTGTGAACAATCCCCTCAGCTTCGTTCTCCAGGAAAAACACACTATTCCCCCAGCTCTTCCTCACACTTTAGTAAAGCTTCCAGATCCTTCTCCACAGCAAGACAGATTTTCTTAACCAGATTTTGCTGGCTATCTCTTCGTTTACAACCAGCCCAGCTCTCATCAACACTGGTGTGACCAGAACTAAAGGTACCATGAAATGGCTATCATACTATGTGTAGTCAAATAAAATTCTCAAGACTTCACATCAGGCCTCTCCCAGCTAACCATATCTGCATAACTGACAGATAAATCTAATTCTGTAGGCTTATTTCAGTGTAAAAAGTAAAATTTAAATAACAAAATAGAATACCCACATTATAAACTGACAAATTTAATCATAACAGGCAAAACATAATAGGTTCTGACATACATTCTAATGATGTCAGAAATGAAATGTGCATTCTTCAGAAATCATTGAGTAATATGTATCAAAATTCAGTGTATGGGCTTTGATCTGGGGCAACTGTCCTTCCAGACCACTGCTCATGTTAGAGGGGCATGCAGCAAGCAACTCTCATTCACACAACAAAAGCATGCTTTTCACTAAGAAATTTTACCAAGTTTCTTTTTCTAGGACTGTGTATAAGAACTGTCTCATTGTTTCAGAACAACACACATACATTGCCCGTTACCAGCTAATGGGAAAGAATACTTCAAGTAACCAGTTCTGGTTTTGGATCTATCCTGAGGCTGACAAGCAAACCTACCTTTTCATCTATGTACCTGGTATGTTAAAAGGCTCAAGAAGCAAGCAAACTTGACGTCCAACTCTTTGCAAAGAGCTTCTAAGAACCTATTACTCTTTCTTTTTGCACCATCACCTGGAAAATATTGCTCCCATCATAAGAAACATTCTCAACCACTTTAGAGAGGCCCAGTTAAATTATCCAAAGGGTTTTTCCCACATATGATAATGGTCAACTTATTAAGCTTGGCATTCATTAATCCATACCATGGTTGTTGCTTTGTTAAAGCAATCACATGATTAGTATTGACTTCTAAGGTCAAGTTTTATGAGCAGTAATGGCTAGATTCCCCTCTAAGAATCAAGTATCTGGGGATGGAGAGATGGCTCAGAGGCTAAAAGCACTTACTGCTCTTGCAGAGGACTTAGGTTCAGGTCCCAGCACCCCATCAGATGGCTTATAATCACTTGTAACTCAAGGTCCAGGGGTTCTGAGGCCCTCTGACCTCTGAGGGCTTCTCACACCTGTGGTGTGCACAAATTTATAACACACGCACGCACGCACACACACACACATGCACACACGCACACACACGCATGCACACACATACATTTTAAACAGATGCTCACTTGTCATTACTTCCCAAAGTGAATTTTGGACAGGGCAATCTGCCACAAGTCCTCAACACTGGGATGTAATGACCAAAGTGAATCTTGGTTTGGATGTGCCTCTCATAGGTATTATATCATGGAGTAAAGAGTCTGTCGGATATTGGAATAGAGGGACCACAAATACCAGGCAGAACCAGAGTAGACAGGGTGTTTAAAGGTTTGCACCCCTACTAATACACCCAGGAAAGGTGGGCTCACAGACCACGCTTTTGGTCTTCCAGAAACTTGAATTGAATTAAACTTGCCAGGAAAGACCTAAGACTACAGTAAATGCTCACCAACCTTGCCCAGTGGATCAGACCACATCCACTTCTGGATCCACAAAAAGTATGGTACCCAGCTCTCAAAGATGTCTCAATATCCCCTTCCTCTGAGGACCAATGCTCCAAAACAGCTCAGTGTCTGGCCCACACACTGTCTCAGAGCGGTAGTGTCTCCATGCTTTGGATGTTCATCTGAGTTTAGAATCACTGTCTTCTGTTTCAGATGAATGCCAGAACCACCATAGAACTCTTTATAGATATAAATAGCAGAAACAGGGGTTCGGAGTCAGTGGATCTGGATTTGGGTGACAGACCCCTCTACTTGTTCAAGAACCCCAAAGAGGACTTGGATACGAAGCCAGGTCTGACATCTTCTGCTTGATCAAAACCCACATCCTTATCAAGGCAGGCCTCCCACTGTTCTCATTGTCTGGCAACTCTGACTGCTCCAGCCATCTCTCCTCGCTGCTCGTCCAGCTGTCCTTGTCATCACACACAACTTCCACAGGACCCCTCCAGACTCACACACTCCACTTCCACCCGTGACTTAGCCCTCAGTGTAGGGAATCCTGTGCTGGGAAGCTCTTCTGCTCCCACTTCCTATGGTGGCTACTCAAGCTTCTCCCTCTCCTTTCCCTTTGTCCACATCTCCAGTACTTCACTCCATGTAGGTGACTTCACTTACTTCACCATGGAAACTGAAAGTGTCAGAGTGCTGCAGGCTAGCCAGGCTCTCTCCTTAACATGTATCTACCTCATTTCTGGCACACAGCCACTGAATCTCATCCCATCCTGCTTCCTTGAGAGGTTAATCAACTTCCCTCCCCCTTTATCTTCTTGCCTCTCCTTGTTTATAGGTTTCTTCCCATTATAATGTTAACCATTACAGAATAATAATAATAATAGTAATAATAATACCAAAACCACTCTTCTTTCTACCCACTTTACTTATTTCCTTTCCAAGCCCCAGTGCCAAACTTGCTACAGGAGTTGTCAACCTTTACTTATCCACATGGCACAACATCCAGCATTACTTTCCCTTTCATCAAGGTTTCCTGCAAACCTGAGGACACGCCCAGTCCATCTTCCCTGGCACTTCTTCAGGATGCAGACAATCCCTCTGGTTCCATTCGCTTCTGCAGCTCCCTGCTTTACTGTCTACCTCTGCTCATCCCCTCTAGTCTGCTCTGTCTGTCTAGAGACCATGGGAGGGAGTAGCAACGGATACTCAATGCTTGCATCTGGAAGTTGATTTAGACTAGTGATGAAGGCTAGAAGATACAGGGTACTAGCATCAAGGGTTGCTATGTATATGTGTGTATGAGAGAGACAGAGATAGACACAGAGTCTCTGTTCTTCAATTTGAAAGTCTCTGAATTTTTCTGTGCCCATTTTAATATAAATTTTGGGTCATGATATCCCCATGTCTAAGATGCTCTCCTGTCCCCAGCCTAGCATAAATAACAGCAGCTTTAGGACGTTTTCCCAAGTACCCCCCATGCCATGACACACATCCTCCGTTTATGGGCAAGAGTGAATTGATGCCCTTTGTGTTTCCATGATAACTTGTGCTCACCCATACATCTCAGGTTGGCAGCAGCCTGGTTCTTTGACCTATAGACCTATACACCATCCAATCCCAAGAACCTACAATGCTGTCTGTCATAAAGTGGAGGGTCAGACTACCTGTGGGGAAAAGGAAGGACGGAGGGAAGGAAGAAGTGATGCCCAACATGTAGCAGAGTGGACTCACTCAGGGCCTGGCTATCCAGACGGTGAGTCATAGCCTCCCTGTCAATGAAACCAATGAGGCTATTTTCAGGAAGATGTCAGAGTGACGGGCTGCCTTTACCATAAGCCTCAGTAGTTTGCACTATCATGGCAGGTGTCTGTGGGCTGATATTACAGAAGGTCACAAAGGGCATAAACCAAGGAAAATGTCTAGTAAACTCTCAGTATAAAATAGCAGGACTCAGCACTACACTACCACATGGTTTTATTGAAAGCTCTGACGTGTGAAAGAGACCAATGTGAACTCCAGTTCAAAGGCTTAACTAAGAACAATAACTAGGGGCTGGAGAGGTGGCCCAGTGGTTAAGAGCACTCACTGCTCTTCCAGAGGACCCCGGTTAAATTCTCAGCACCCAACTGGCAGCTCACAACTGTTAACTCCAGGATCCCACGTTCTTACAGACATACATGCAGGTGAAACACCAATGTACATAAAAATATTATTTTTAAAAAGAAGATATAGCAGGTGCTATAGAAATGGTTCAGTAGTTAAGGTCACTTGTTGCTCTTGCAGAGGACCTGGTTCAGGGCCTAGAACCCACATTGTAGCCCACAATCACCTGTTAACTCTAGTCCCAGGGGACCTGATGCCCTCTTTTAACATCCATGGGCACTAGGCATGCATGTGGTACACAATATCTACATGCAGGCAAAAACTCAATACACATAAAATAAATAAATCTAATTTTAAAAAATGAATACATAAGAGTTTTGCCAACTCACTTTAGAAAAACTGTTCATTCAAAGAATAAAATCACAGGGAGCAAAATAAAACCTTCTAAATTCAGGTAAAGTCAGTGACTATCAGAAATAAAAGGTATTTGGTCAAATACTCAAGACTATAAAAAGCAGAAGCTGAAAGCCCCCACTGCTATTATTATAAATTCTTTCAAGACTATCTGGAACAAACTGAGGCCCAGAGAGTTGAGACTACAGAAGAACTCCATGTACCCTTACTGTAATGGAATGCTTAGCTTTGATCATAGAACCACCTGGGGATGGAGTCTCATTGAGGAATAGATGAGACTAATCTGTGGGCATCTCTTTGAGGGATTTTCTGGATTAGGTTAATAGGGAAGGTCCACTGTGGGTAGCACCATTCCCTAGGCAGGAGAATTTGAACTGGGTCAGAGTGGAGAAAGCAAGCTAAGCACTAGCACGCATGCATTCATTTGTAATGTGACTGTGGGCGTAATGTGACAGGCTGCTTTAACAAGCTTACCTTCCTTACCACTTGATTTTCCTGAAATGATGGACTATAATCGGGAACTGTGGGCCAAATAAACTTTCTCTCTTAAGCTGTTTTGGTCCAGATATCTTACCATAGCAACAGGAAACAAAACTATAACAATCACCAAAGGAAAGTCAGTCTAATTCTCAAGTACACGCAAAATGGGTGATAGCCTGGGAACTGCTTTAAATATTTTTTTCAGTAGTAAAACAACCAATTATGTGGTTAATCTTAGTCTGTTTTTGAGAAATGTTTATTTGATAGTCTCTCTGAAACAGGGTCTCACTATGTAGTAGTGTGAGCTGGCCCCAAACTTGCTCTGTAGCCCTTGAACTCAATCCTCCTGTCTCAGCTTTCTGTGTGCTGGGCTAGCTGGATATGCCTCCTCACCTGGCTTTTAGGGTAAACCTTAACAGACACTGAACAAAATCACAAGTACAAGGGTGCTTATGATGGTAGAATCCTACTTCTGTGTTCATTTGACATTTTTTTTTTTTTTTGGAATAAATCATTAAAAGCTTATAATAAAAATACCAGAAATCAAATCACATCTACAAATGTTTATTTAAAATATTTCAGAGAACCACTTATTTTAAGTAATATTTATTACAAAAGTACAACACAACAGGTTAGTTTGGGCAACAAGTTAAATTGTATGTAATGAACTTTATTTTTAGGTTAGAGGCACGTTGGGGATTTTAACAGTCATTTCTAACTTAGATGGAGTAAGGAATAGAGATTGAAAAATCCACAGCATAAACTCTGAATGAAGCAAGAACTCTGAAGGTAAATTACAAAGTGTTCTTTCGAACAAAACAAGCAAAAAGCTACAGGAAGAAAAGTGTAACTCTTTGGTTTTTGTTTGTTTGTTAAGTCAGTATTTCTAATTTAAGTCACAGATGTCTAACTCTATCTAAGGGCCGAAGCAAGCAAAGCCATAGGAAATCGAACGGATCCACCTCAACCAAGATGCAGTTCTGAACCTAGCAAAGAACAAGCTTCTCCCACTGCACTCCACTCCACTCCAGAAAAGATCTCTTCTACTCTCCAAGGAGCGAGGAGGCCTGAGAGGCCAGCAAGGGGCTACAGAGATGGCTCAGTGGGTAACAGCACTTAGTGCTCTTGCAGGACCCACATGGCGGCTCATAGTGACCAGAACACAGAATGCTTCTTGGACCTCCGCAAGCACCAGGCACGCACATGGTGCACAGACATACGTGGAGGCAAAACAGTCATATACATAAGACAGGATAAATAAATGCAAAGTAAAATGACGGCACAGCAAGAGAAGAATAGCTTTCAAACAAAACAAGCCAGAAGCTACAGGAGGAATAGTCTCTTTGTTTTTTGTTTGTTTTTTTAAGTCAGTACAGCTAACCTCTGTGTGCCGCCGTCCCTCCTACAGCTTAGAAGAATGAGATGAGACATGGAGAAGGGAGGGATGAGAAACCAGCTTACCTGCAAAAGAACTCCCATAAGTCTAAGTTTTGAATCCTTTGAATCCTTTTAATTCGGTTCCGATCCATGGTTTTCCCAAAAAGACTTGCAACCTCATTATACTCATGCGTTTGGCTCTGCAGGGAAACCAGCTGGGAGAGGAAGATCACACAGTTTAGCAGGGGCTCGTACACAGACGGCCCCAGGACCGGCTGTCCTACAGTCTCTCTGCTCCTACCTGGTAGGGAACGTCAGGATTCACATTCTCCCAGTGTGTTGGCATGGGGATGGCCTCGTTTTCACAGATGTAACTTCAAACAGCAAAAGACAGAGCAGAACGTCAGAAGCAGGTTATAATCATGTCGGGGACTTAGCTTTTCCTCCACAGCTGAGTTTTCTGTTTGCAAGGCATTATGACAAATGTGATTAAGTTTAACCCTTGGCTTCACGTAGAAATTTTACTGAATGACTATGTTTCCTAATTTTAACATGCCGAATTATAAAGGATGATGGGAGTACACAAATCTACACAGCTTCCACATTTCAAAACCAGGCGACTCAATTTATTTTGTTGAAATGTCTATAAAATGTGAAGAATATTTTAGCCAAAGAAAAGGAATTCTTAAGAAAAATAAGGCTGATTTAAAAACAAAAAACCAAAAATCTGTGTTTCTTCATATTCCTATTGAATGAAACTAAGAACTCCAGCAGCCACTGCTGTCCTCCAGGATGGCTCAGCTTCCCCTTCCTCTGTCCCACAAGACTGACCCGGCCCTCCCTTCTCTGCTGACTGTTTCCACAGACAGTGCATCCTGACTTGCTCAGTGCAGATGCCCAACAGCAAATCTTAAAAGCCATCAGATACAGTCACACTACAGAACACAGGCACAGAGACAAGATGGTGAGAGGTTCAGTAGCAAATAGTCAACAGGCACAACAACCTTCCTTGGAAACCAAAAGTTAGTGGAAGAAATTTATAAACTTCAAACCTATCTTTAGTTCCCTTTTGTCAAATTTCACAATTTTTTTTAGAAAAACCCCCAATACCATATATAATTTTTTAAGATGTTATTTGTATGTGTGTATATCTGTGTACAAGTGTGCTACACATGTGCGGGCAGCTGCAAAAGGCAGAGGAGCTGTAGTCACAGTTGGGAGGTACATGTGTGGGTGCTGGGAACTAGTCAAGAATGTTCTACATGTGCCAAGAAGGGCAGACTCGCCCTCTCTCCAGCTCCAGCCAAAGTTCTGTCAGTTCTTATGCTTCACCCCATCTCCACGCACTCTCTGTGTCCACTTTTGTTTCTTTGTTTGACAGAAGGGGTTTCTCTGTGTATTCCTGGCTGTCCTGGAACTTGCTCTGTTCCAGGACTGACAGGCTAGCTTCAAACTCACAGAGATCCACCCGCATCTGCCTCCTGGGTGCTGGAACTGAAGGTATGAGCAAGTCATTGTTTCTAGACCCAGATGTCCTTTCAGAGCGTCCTCAGTTCAGGAAGCCAATTTTTACCCAACACAAATGGCAACACAAAACACCCATTTTTGTTCATTTGATCAATTCTTAGCTCTTTATCAGTATGTATCCTCTTCTCAGGGCCAAGGGGAAGTGCAGCACATGACCCTTAACGCTCAATGAATAAGTGCCTGCTCTGCTGCAGACACACACAATTCCACCCATCTGCGCATGGCTGGAGGGAGCATAAAAGAGAATCCGCATGCCAGGCCCAGGGCAGGGGAGCTGAAGTGCTTCTGTCTGGAGTATCTTCCTTAGGCCTCCTTTACTCACTAGGGGCTTGGTGTGGCATCTAGAGATTGCCCAATGGGGCTCTGCATTGGTGCAGGAAAAAGTGGGCAGTTCCTGAAGATTTGGGGTCCACATAACAGGAAAGCTTGGTAACAGGACCATCATTTATTTAACTGCATGCTTCTGGTGACACTTAGTCTGCTTCAACTTCTGCTACCCATTCAGAATGCTGTGAAGAACCAATCTACCATTTGTTATGTCATGTGCCCAGTAAGAATGTCTCTGAAGTGGGATTCCAGAACCAAAGGATGCATTTATTGACAACTATGATGAAGAAATGCCCAAATGGAGTTGGGCATTATTAATCTGCTGTACTTATTAACCTTCTGGCCAGCAACCTCTCCAGAAAAACACGATAGCCCACTTGTGCATTTCAGTCTGCTAACAAAAGAGTCTGGCATAAACTCATATTTATCTTCAGTATGAGTGTGATAGTAGGAACATTCAAACTTTCTTAAGGGAGTTCTAGAACTTTAAATACTACAACAGTTATTATTTAAATTAATTTCAACACTGAGTTGTTTTTTAAAGTGATCCCATTTCCCCCCAACTTTGTTCCAGCTATAGGGAAAGGTTTAAATAACAGGTATGTACCCATGATCTTAACAGGGCACACATTCAGCAGGCTTGTAATGAGTGCCCAGCGCCATCCTGCAGCTGACCTTGCTGCATCAGCGTCTCCTGACCATCATCCCCCAGGGCTTCCCTACTTAAATTCTCCCTTATCATTACTGCCTCCATTGCTGTCCTCAGCTCTGATCACACCCCAACACACACACACACACACACACACACACACACACACACACACTACCCTCGAACCCCTGTCTGTCTGTCCTTTCTGTCTTTGTTGTATAGTTTGTATAGTCTGGGACAGAAGAAAATGTTTGGTTCAGCATGTACTTCTCACCCCCATCAAAGGGATCCCAGCTATAACAACACACCTGCTAATACTTCCCATTATTGTGTCTTAGTCCCCAGATGACACACCTCAGAGGGCAACAGTGGCACTGAGGGATGCATACATGGTGCAGCAGGTAGGAACATATTCTCTGTGTCCCAGACGCAGGAAAACCATCATTATCTTTTAAATTATGATTAGAATGTAAGTCAAACATCTTGATAAAGGAAAAAAATACTTTCTAGTTCCTCCAACTCCTTTCTTTGCTCTAAATTTCCAAGAAATCCCTGGAAGGAGTGCAAGGGGACTCCTTACAATGTACATGCTGATATAATGTTTCTGAGCTGCATCTAAAGTTCTCTGAACAGAAAAAAAAATCAATATTTGCTTGAGAGATCGTTCTAGAAAATAGGAGATACACTTAAATTTTTTCACTTGTTTTCCATTCCCATGTGCAACAAATAAAATATTTATTGCCTCTGGCACTTAGCAATTCTTTTTTCAGTCTATATATGGCAAAGGGAACCAAAAGGAAATCAGGCACCCCAGTTCCAGGGAAGATGCTGCACTGCTGCCCACGGTGGGCATGCTGCCCCAGGCCTTTGGTCACTGTAGACTGGTGTTATATCCAAGAGATACAGATGTACAAGTAGATGCCCAATGGGGGTCAACATTAGTGCAGGTGCAGGCCAAGTGGGCAGTTCTCAAAGATTTATGGTCAAATATCTGGAAAATTCTATGCGCATATGTCCAGTTTAAATTCAAACATAAGCCCGATAGGCTATTTTAAAGAAAAACCATATGGCATCTTCCCATTATTGTATCTAAGAATTGGGAAAATTATACAAGACAAATGACAAGGAAAGGAAACAGTGACAGAAGATAACGATTACTCTATCAGCAAACGTGAGGTTTAATATTGCTACGGTTACTCCAAGACAGGAATGTCAGTCTACCTGGGTTTCTGCCAAAGAGTAAGAAAGAGCAGGGAGAAGGAAGCCCCGCCCTTTGTCCTACCCCTTCACAATACCTGAAGGCACTGATGGAGAAAGGAGCCCTTTTTATCAGGCGCTGCTTTCCAGTGACGAGATTCATCTGCTTCATTTCTGAAGACAAAGACAGACAGATTAGCCACAGAAGCATACAGTGCTCTCAAGTGTCAAGTGTCGTGCACATTAGCGGCCACAATACATAAAGGTTGCACAGCTTTGGGGAGAGCTGACGGCTGGTATGTGACCTTTTTATCATGTTGCAAAGGTGCCAGGGCAGGGCTCTCCTTCAGTGCTTGATCTAAGGCCCACACCAAGATGCTCATCTTACAGACTGTTCCACATTCACTGGTTGTATATCACACTGGGTCTGTTTTGCCTCCAAAACTGTGTTTGTACACAACACTAGTACAGAACTTGAGTAACATCTGCAAAACACCTTCTGCCTAGCCCTGAACAGAAACATCAATGGCAGCTTCCCCCATGGGCAGCCTGTTGGCCTGATGCTAGTTTTTAAAGTCAGGACTGGTTGAAAGTAAAAATAGAATGGTTTTCACTTTTTAGGTTTAATTTATCCATCTATTCTTTGATTTGTTCTTGACAATCAGCAACTTCAAGGAACACGTGGTTGTGGATGGCATTTCTTAGCTATGTATCTCCACCATCGGTCTGAACCCTTTCCACTTCTGGAAAAGCATTGCAGGCCTTATGCAATCCTCAGCACACCAGCACCACTGGTTGGAAAGACACAGGTCAGCAACTGGAAGAGAATAGCTAAAGGCCGAGGGGCAGAGCAACTAAATGCACAATGAAGAAGCTGCCCCACTCACACCTCCTAGGCATTAAAGCCAGAAACAGTGTGAAGGCAGCCTGGGACTTATGGACTGAATTCAACAGTGCTCTTGTGAGACACCTGACAACATGACCCCACATGGGGTGAAATATAGAGTGGCATGCATCCAAACTGAAGCTGATCTGCACATCAGCTGGGCTCATCTATGAAAGAACCAGTGAATGAGGAACCACCACAAGCAGCAGCCACTGAAGTGGCAGCCATTTGACTTAAGTAGCAACAGGAAGGTCACATGGTTTTACTTTGCCTTGAGACAGTCACCAGCCAACAGTGACTTTCTCTTTTATTACCAGTTTGATCTTTAAGATAAAAAGGTTCCCAATTCAAATCGATCTCCAGGATGCTGGGGTGAGGAGTAAGCCTTAGCTATAAGCCAGGCTCAGCATTATAGGCCTGCAATCCAGCTCTACCAGAGGCTGAGGCAGGAGGATTGTGAGTTTAAGACCAACCCAGCAATACATGGAGACCTCACCTCAAAAAAACAAAACACAGAAACAAGAGTTATAAAGAGCTTTACATGAACTCAAAACACACGGCCAACAGCATACGTGTTAACACACAAGAACACAGGAACATGCTTTTATCAAGGCAGTGCTGCCCAAGAGTCTAACAGTGCAGTTTTCAATGAGCTACTTCTTCAGAGAACAGGAGCATTTACTTCATGCTTCAAGATGCCTGGGCTAATCCTGTGCTTCAGAGCTGCAGACTGCACTGTACCGATAGTCTAGGAGTATTCTAGAAACACACGACTAGGAGGGGAAACATACCTGCAAAGTCTATCTTGTAGCTGAATTTGGAAGTAGTAAAGGAAATGGAGCCACAAGGGTTTGTTTTGAAGCTTTTTTCGATATCTTCACTGCTAACTGAACATTGAATGTTGGTATCCGGCTTTAAGACAAACCAGAAAGTTGCATTTACCAGCTGTTCACAGGAATGGGTTGGCCGCAGAAGTGGAGCTGAGGTCACAGTGACAGAGACCAAGGGATCCTACAGCCTGCTGCTCTACATCCCACACACGCAGGGAGAGGCACACCAAGACTGCTCTGGGAAGTTATTGATGACTCCAGGGGGAAAACAGCTATGGACAATGGTCTCTGTAACAGCCTTTTCACAAATTCCTCAGGATTACTCTAAGTGGCTCAAAGTAAACCTTTTCACCAGTCTAGTAACCATAAAATGGGAGGGAAAAAAAAAAATCCCCAAACTACATGCTCTTGCGTGGGCATTAAAGCCTTAGCTGCTCCATGAGTGGGGACAGGCAGTACACTTTCCTAAGTTTCTGTCCTTTGACAGAGATGGAGAAGAGCCATCCTCCTCAGAGCTGTGGTGAGGATGCATACCGTACCTAACATAATACCCCAGAGCAGGTTCTGAACATGGACCGGCTCTTCCCTCCCTGTTTCCACCAGATCAAGCCAGAGTCCATCACCCAGACCTGCTCCCTGTCTAAGCTCACCACTGCTCCCGAGGTTACAGCCGGGAAGGACACAGACTTCTAGCTACTCTGGTTCCCATTAGGGCTGGCTCTTTCCAGGTTTCCCTGAGCATGACTCTACATACCAATGCGCCCTTGCCTGTGACGCTCGGGGCAGGGTACCTGAAACATGTGCCACTTCCCGCATTCCGCCAGATAGAACCAGCCCCACTGTGTGTCCGATGTGTCCATGTCATCCACATCACTGTCTGTCTTCTTGGGAAAGAATTCCTCTGTCTTATGAAACATCTTCTGGAAAGCCTATGGGAGGTGGAAAAGAAAATACCCATTAATGACCAATGTTCTTACTATGGAACATTTTATTTCATTTACCAAGAGTCACATCCCATCGTCTTTCCCCGTGTCACCTGACAGCTATCTTCATCCTGGCCCTGGAAGCAGCTTAACCAACACATCAGGCTGCTGACCCTCCTAGGTGGGATATGTCAGTGCCCACAGAGCCCCAGGAAGGAGCCCATCACCTGCCTGTGGCCTTGTTAGGAGCCCCTGCATCACTACCGCTTAAGATCAGATGCACCCGGTTTTCTACTTCAGTCATCTCATTTAATGGCATGCAGAGACATTTCTAAAATGTGACATGAGGCATAAAAAAGGCTATAAAAGTAAAGAATAATAAAGTTTCAGTTCAAAGCACATGGATATATGCTTGTGTACATGCACACATGTACACAGTTAAGTTTGAATAGATATGATAACCTGTCACAGTGTCTTCTAAGCACCAAGGTGACCAGAGTGTAAGGGCAGCAATGATGACAATCTCTAACTCTTATATGGCCCTTACTAGGTGTCAAGTGCTCGCCTAAGAACTGCGGAGGGAACTTCTTTAGGCTTAACAACCTATATGAGACAGGTACTTCTAGACAAATTAGGAAACTGAGGCAGAGGGGTTGCACAACAGGAAGCTAAGCTCAGGCACGCTGGCTGCAGGGTCTGTACATGTGCACAACATGTTACGCTGTTTTATGCCTCACGATCCAGTGATCTACTTTACAGTGTTGACGAGAACATTAACTGATACATACTTAATCTTTGAAAAAAAACTTGAAATTCTTGGGTAGAAATTGTGATGAAGTAATCAGAAAAGAGACCCAGTGGCTGATAAAAAACAATGTAACTTCATTTTGAATTTGACATCCTATCATCACTCTTTAAAGGTTTTGAAATTATTGATTTAAATTTGAACAAGTCTAACTATGGCCATACCACCCTGAACGGGCTTGATCTCTGAAGCTGAGCGGGGTCAGGCCTTGTTAGTGCTTGGATGTCGACATCCCAGTGTGGACTGTGACAGACAAGCTCTGTAGTGTCTTAGAAACGGGGTGTAGAAAAATCAACACAAAGCTCTGGGCCCAGTGGTGCATGCCTTGAGTCCCAGCACTCAGGAGCCAGAGGCAAGTAGATCTCTGTGAGTTTGAGGACAGTATGGTTTACCTAGAAAGTTCCAGGACAGCCAGGGCTATTGAGAAGATTCTGTTTCAAAAATTCAATAAATGAATATATTTAACAAATAAACGAACAAATAAATGTGCATGACTAACATGACATTCTCCTTGAAAGAACTTAGTACTTCTGCTAAAGTGTGCCTGCCCATCACTATAGAGTACTTCTGCTACAACGTGTCTGCCCATCACGCTTTGATTCTTGCCAGTGAACCGATGCTATCACTTTATAATGTATCTCTCAGAGGTGTGTGTGTGTGTGTGTGTGTGTGTGTGTGTTGTGAAATCTTGTATAAACACATCTATACTGGGCATATGCCAAAATATGATCCCTTATGCCTTTGATTGTTTTTAACAAAGAACCTGTATTGCTTGACAAGCTGAAAAATATTTTTCTGTCATTACATAAAATGTAGAAGCTGTGTAACCTGGGGTAAAGCTTTCCTTATTCTGTCTGGGTCACATTTCCCCACACAAAGCAGAAACTGAAGTTCCTTGCTCACTGAGTGGTTACTCTGAGTGCCTGAGCTCTGTGAAGGGGCCTAATTTATTTTGATTTTATATTCATGTCTAGAAATTCTCCAAGGATTGCTTTTCTGATTATGTCCTTGCTTTTACTCCTTCATGTCTTAAAAGTTGATTAGCTGCTAAGAAATGAAAACACAGAACAGCCTGGGATTGGGGGCTTCAGGTTCAATGAACCATTTACCTTATCTGTCTTGACCAGATAATAAAGAGGATGACTTAAAATGTAAAATCCACTGTCCCGTTAGCTATTCCACACTTCTGCTTTCTTCTTCCAGCACTGTTCACCCCGATTGGCCATTTCACTGCAGGAGAGGGGAAGGAAAGCCAGGGGTGGGGGCAGGTTTACTTTTTTGGAAATACAAGCAAAAAGCAAATACCTAAGATAATACTGTGCTATAGGTCCCGTACTGCCTCTATTAGAAAAGGGACAGGGTTAACAGAAAGGTTCCTTCCAATGGCTACAACTCAATGTGTGCTTTGTCCTATGACTCTGTGCCTGAGTTGTCATGGCAGGCCAGTCTATAAGCCAGCCACCGAAGCCCATGTCCCAGCTACTGGGGCTGGGGTAAGAACTCCAGGAGTTCAAGGTTAACCTGAGGAACATAGTGAAACGGGAGGGAGGGAGGGAGAGAGAGAGAAGGAGAAAAGGTAAGGAAGGGAAGAAGGGGAGAACAGGACAGAGGGAAGAAATGAGGGAGAGAAGGAGGGAAAAGGAGAGAGGGAAGGAGGGAACTCCTTGCTGTAAGTAGCTTTGACTGGCTAGGGCAACTCTTGATTACAATTCATACTACATTCTCCTTCACAGCTTCATGTATAGGAGAGAGAGGTCATTATTTTCCAATTAAAATCAGGGAAAATACAAAGCAGAAAATAATATGATTATTTTGTCTATAATCACAGAGTGTACAGTACAAAGATGAAAGAAGCCCTTGAGGCCCACTAGGATTCTGTCTCCTCCAGGTACCCACCCCACGGTCTTATTTCCACGGACAGCCAGTCCTTGACTCCTCTGCTGCCAAGCTTCACAGATGTGCTAGCTTTCTTTCAAATAATTCATTTCATCCCATAAAAACCATAGCATCTTTTATAGTGAGTTTCCTCTCCAAAGGAATGGCTATTTTGTATAATTTGGCTTAAATAAAATAATTTAGAATGCTGTCACCATAGTAACGACAGCTCTAGTTAGGACATGTCTACAGGTAATCAAAAGAACACATGCAATTTATCCAGCACAAAGGCAGCACTTAATGCATGATAGATGATGGGCCAGTCACTTACAATGCCACATCTGGCCCGATTTTCCTGTTCCTGTGAGAAAATGACACTTCCTGTGCAGAGTGCTGCAAATAAGAAACAGCTACCATCAAGTGGCAAAGCATCTCCCACGTTTTCAAATGTGCATACTGGTGAAGCCTGTCTCTAAGGACATCCATCCATATTCACAGCACCTGGGTACACTCCATCTGAATCACACAACCCTCATCAACAGGGTAGATGAGGTCAAGTCAAATCCTGGTCTGTATCCCAGAATGCAATGCTGCATTCCAGACTTATCACTTCTAGTAAGAATGTTACTACAAATGTATGTCATTTCATAAGCAAAAGCATACTTGAGGAAGCCACACTTGGTGATGAAGACATTTTTGCCTCTCTATAAAGAAGAATCAGCACTTGGTATCATGGCACAGCTGAATTCCCAGGACTTGTGGAGCTGACACAGGAAAAGACAAGTTCCAGGCAAGTATGTTGGGCGGCACTGTCTCAAAACATCCCCATTTCTGTGTACATACACAAAGTAACACTTTATTTGTTGCATTTACGTAAGCATTCACAGACCACAGCACACGCATGCCACAGCACATGTGTGGAGGTCATCAGACAACTTGTGGAAGTCAGTTCTGTTTTAGTGGACCCTTTACCAGAAGATCAGCTGTTCAACTAGTAAATTTGTTTTCAAAATCATTTAACTCTGGAGAGCATGCTCAGGAGGTGCCACAAGTGATGGCATATACACAAGAAAATGAACATCATCTGTCCTGCTGGCTCTTCTGTGCTCAGCCAAAGATGGGATCTCTGTACTCCCACACTGAGGAAGGGCAGGCTGTTGGTGCCTGTCATTTCTTCAGCCCACAAGACAGCTCTAATTCAGAGAGACAACAGTAGAAAACCCCCTCTCCTACCTAGAGTTCCCACAAACGGTAGAAGGTCTATTTAAATCAGGGACCCAGAGACACTGTACACTGACCATCACCAGTCCAATTAGCTTCCTGAGAGAGGTTTCATGCCAAGAAGAGAAAGCCAAGAGGGTGAGGGGCTGCTAGCTTCCTTCCCAAGGACTACAATGTCACTCTTAGAAAAAGAGGCTTCCATGCTCAGCTGCAGGTGCAGTGACATGGGGACCCTGCCCAAGGACGAATGAACACAAGGAAGGAAGTCTACATCTCTGTCTGAAAGATGTTATGTGGACGAGAGAGTAGAAGATCCTGAGACTAAGGGAATTCTAAGAAACTGAACAGCTTCATGAAAACCAAGGAAGTGCGGTGTGGACTGGAGCAGAACCGTCAGCCCATCAGATCATACAGAGAAGAGGAGACAACAGCAAAGGGCCCTCTTAGAGCAGTAACTGATGGAGACAAAAGGATTGTTAAGAGCTCTAGGCCTGTACCCATCTAGGAAAGAATGGGACAAGACACTGGGCAGCCTGGAAATGCTTCTACGTAGCAACTATGCCCATCTACAAAGGAGGAAACATAAGGTAAGCAAAGGCCTTCAACATCACCCCTATAAACACTGACTACAGAGGAAGCTATTCGGATCCATGGGCATGTTCCAGGTTAGCTTGGACTACAAAAACGGACTTTGTGTGTTAATTAATTATCTGAAGTTAAAGAAAAGAGACAGTGTGACAGTAGCCGTTCCCTTGGGAATTGCTCTTTGCAGGGTCATGTCCTCTCCCTTGTCTAGCATTCTAAATTCTAAAGTCACACCCAAATGACTAAAACATTAACACTTGCTTTGGATTTATGGAACCCAAAACATCTGGTGGCCTTCAGATAACATCTGGGCATGCACTGACACAAAGCAGGTAAACTGCCCTGAGTTTTAGCTTGCAGGAAAAAGTGTTTGTGTAAGGAGTTACTGAAACTGGTCCCGAGAGTGAAGGCTGACTGTCATGATAAGGTCAGAGCAAAGAACAATGCCCCCTGAGCCCCTTTCCCTCCTTATAAACATCTGCTCGTGTGACTGAGCATTCATCCCCTTTCCTCAGTTAAATAAAGATGATTCTTTTCCCAATAACTCAGCCCTCAAGTACTAGCTTTGATTATGAAATTATGGGGATTATGAAAACTATAAATTCTGGATTTGAAAAGTGTTAATAGCCAACGTGGAAAACTTACTAGAGGAGCTGGCTCACAGAGGGAAGCCACCAGGAGCAGTCAGCACAGCTGCAGACACACGGGCAGGTGCTCTGAAATGGGGGAACAGCAGTGCGGCCTCAAAACAGGGGCATGGGCTGAGAAACTACCTGTGGGCTTTACTTCTTTCTCCTAGCGCTGAAATATCTCTTCCTATTCTTGTCTTGCTTTCTTATCTTAGAACTTCGAAAGTAATGTCTAAGAAAGAATGGGCATCCCTGCCCTGTTCTTGACCTTAAGGAGAAGTGTTGAGTCTTCCACTGAGGTGTACATCAGGAGCCACACATGGTAGCACCTACCTGTAATTTCAACATTAGGGATACCAGAAGTGGGAGGATTAGCTCAGAGCCACCCTGGGCTACACAGCTAGATCTTGTTATCAGATGTCTCCTGCATCTCTGAGGCATTCCTGTTTCAGGGTCAATGATTTTCTAGGACTCAGAAGTTGTTGAAGTTGTAGGTGTTTATTACGGAACAAGGATAGAGAATACAATCAGCAAAAGAAACAACAAAAGCACAGGAGATAAAGTCCAGATGAAAGCATGTGTGAGCTTCAGTGTCCCCTTCCCAGAACACAGCACACAGTTGCTTCTCAGAAAACACTGCAGCCATAAGGTCACCTGAGCTGAGGGGGCAGGACTTCTACTGAGAATCATTGGATCACAGTCCCCATGTGACTGACCCGAGTGAATCTCCACATCTCCAGGGAAAGGAGACAATCCACCCCAAGTATAAATATCTAGACAAACTGGTATAAGGAGGCGCACACCTCGGACACACCCCTGTGCTCCTCTCAAGGCAGACATCAAAAGCTCACTTCGTCAAGTTCCAGACCACAGTGGAAACAAGCTGTAATCGCCTCTCTTGCATACAGCGAGTTCCCTTCTACCCCATGTTGCCTATAGAGTTTTAAAGAACCCCAACCTCCAACTTCAAGGCCCAAATACTCCATTTTTTAAGACAGGATCTTATGCAGTTCAGACTAGCTTCAAACTCACTATATTGTAAAAGGACAACCTTGGACTTCTGATCCCCCTGCCTCCACCCTGCCAGCCCAAAGATTACAGGTATGTACTACCATGCCCAGTTTATGCAGTTTTGGAGGCCCAGGGCCTTGTGTATGTCAGGCAAGCTCTTGACCAGTGAGCTCCACTTCCAGGTCCCCCCAATACTCCAAGTTTTAATGCTGAGAAGAGATGGGTTTTTCAGACCCTACCCCAATTGTTTCTCTTTCCTGACACTGAGGCAGCCAAGAAATGACTGAAGAACCCATTTGCCCCTACACTTGGAACACACCCAGGGCTGTTTAATATTGTTAAGTCTGTTTAGTTTGACAGAGCACTACAAAGAGTCTTCAGGGAGAAATCTTCCCACGGCATCTCAAGCTGTGTTTGATCTTCGGTCCAAAACACCTCACACAGCAAGCAAATGTAAGTCTCTACAACTGGCACTTGGGGCATGGGACCTTTAATTTAGTAAAACACTCGGGGGGGGGGGGGAAATCAAAGCATCTGGGTCTAACCTATACCTTGGGCTATCCAGAATCAAATTAGACATAGGCATGTTATAAGAGGCTGCAAAAATGCCTTTTTCAATAATAAAAATGTTAAGTGAATTTTATTATCTAAAATGTAAAAATGGTAATCTAAACCAAATAGAATAGCACAGTACTTGAGAGGCTGAAACAGGAGAATTGCCACAAGTCTGAGATCAGCCTGGGCTCCAGAGATTTTTTTCTCAAAACAAAGCCAAATAGCAATAATAATAACATATACACATACATAATGTTATTTGCAGGCATGCAGAAAGTTTACAGAACACTTTTCCCAGGATCTCGCCTACTCTCTAATCTTAGGGGCTAAAACGTTTATTTCAATTTCCAGCTCCTGTCATGACTTGAGTTCTTGATGCCATGTGGGCACATATAACCTGACTGGCTACAAGCTCAGGGTTCAGAAGGTTCAAGGGCACAGCACCTACATCAGCCTCTTGGCTCATCATGGTGGTGGCAGGTGACAATGATGAAGGCACCTAAAGAACAAGCAGGCATCCCAAATGGGAAGCAGAAAGGACAGGTGGAACCTGGCTTGATCCTTTTTTGCAAGACCTCAAGGGGCTTATGGGAGCTTCTCCAAACCCACAGTGACCTAAGAACGCCTACTAAGCTCTGCCTCTTAAAGTACCCACTATGTCCCCATAGCACTGAGGGGCTAGGAGACAGACTCCTTAAATGGGCAGACATGTAAGGGAGAGGAACCATAACAATGTAATAAAGATGGAGAACTTCCAAGACGGTGACTTCTTCCTCACCCTCCTGACCTGAGACAGAAGCCTGGCAGCTTAAAACAAAGGCCTTCTTGGCTTTTACTCCCACCCACAGGCTCCTGACGATGGACTGGTTCAACAAGTTCAAGGCCAGCAGGAATGTGACACACTGTTGTAGGCCATTCGGCCACTCAGTCTCTCTTCAAATTTGATGAACCCCAAATTAGAGGAGAAAGACTCTTCACGGTCTTTAAAACAGCCCAGCCCTAAGCAGCAGGCTCTGGCTTCATGAGGGCACCCTCTATGTTGTGGGGGATCTTTCAGTGTGCTTGCTGCATGTGTGTCTCCTCACCACTCATCAAAGTTTTCTTCCCCACAGGTTGTGTCTGCTCCTTTCTGCTATGTCAGATTTTCCCCTGTGCTACATGTTGAGCTCCAGAGTCTTCAGGCTTTTAACTCTTTAACTGGCAGAAAAACCCAATCAATCCCTAGACCGGTGGTTCTCACCCTTCCTAACACTGCAACCCTTTAATATAGTTCCTCGTGTTGTGGTGACCTCCAACCATAAAATTATGTTGTTGTTACTTTGTAACTATAATTTGCTATGAATTAATGTAAATATTTGATATTCAGGATATCTGGTATGTGACTCCCAAAGAAGTCCTGACTCACAGGTTGAAAACCACTGGCCCTAGACAGTAATATCATCATCTAGGGGACCAAGTTTTTAACACATGAACCTTTGAGGAACATAGTATGACTTCATCTAAATCATATTAAAATTCTTGGGCCAAAGACACAGCACAATGGTAGAGCACTGGCATGGTACGGTGAGACCTTGGGGTCAATTCCTAGCAACTGGCATCCATCATACAAAGTGTAGCTTGAATCCCTCTGTTTCTCTTTCTGTCTCCCCAACACCACCTACCTAGTACTCTGCCCCATCTCTGAACTGGTCTCTAACAGGCTCTTGGATCCTCCCTGTTCATGTACTTCTGCTGCTCCTGGGAAAGCTGACTACAAGCTTCATGGCTTAAAACAAGATTCTCCAACTTTGGAAGCTAAGCCAACAACCTTGGCTTGTTGCCCCTCCCTTTCCTCTTAAACCAGTGCTGAGCCTCCTTGACTCTCTTGTTAGGTGTCCTAACGTTTCTTTGCTTCTGTCTTGAACTTAGAAGGCCCCTTGTGATTACATCAGGCCATACCTGGATCAAACAAGCAGCTCTCCCTATTTGTCTGAGTTTGGTTTCTTTCTTTTTTTTTTTTTTTTTAAAGATTTATTTTATTTATATGAGTACACTGTTGCTGTCTTCAGACACACCAGAAGAGGACATCAAATCCCATTCCAGATGGTTGTGAGCCATCATGTGGTTGCTGGGAGTTGAACTCAGGACCTCTGGAAGAGCAGTCAGTGTTCTTAACCATTGAGCCATCTCTCTAGCCCTTGAGTTTGGTTTCTATTCTTCAGTAAAAAACATGATCAAAAGCAACTTGGGGAGGAAAGGGTTTGTTTCATCTCACAGCTTACAGCCCATCACTGAGGGAAGACAAGGCAAGAGCCTGAAGCAGAAATTATGGAAGAATTACTGGCTTGCTCCCAGGCTCACACTCAATTGCAGAGCCCAGGCCCACCTGCTGAGGGTCAGTACAGTCCACAGTGGACCAGTGGACTGGTCCTCCTTTGTCAATTAGAATAAAAAAAAAAATGCCTCACAGACCAATCTGATGGAGGAGAGTCTTCAATGGAGGTTCCCTCTTCCCAGGTATGTCAAACTAATAACCAAGATTCGCTATCATCGAAAACTGATTAACTGTTTAATTTTTGTTCAAGGTGAAGTTGAAAGTTCCAATCATGTTCCACAGAGTCACCACGTACAGCTTACTCTTACTGGGCCCTCTTCCTGCTTCCCTGTGTTCCGGCCTCAAAGACTTGTCTGGTTTTCAATGGTCCTGTTCCATTCAGCCTCAAGGGCTTCTCATATGCTATCCCCACTGCTCTACTTCCCAGGCAACCTTCATTTGGTTAGCTCTTCATCAATATCTCTACAAGTCACCACTCACAGGATGCCCTCCCTGATTTCCCAGCCTACCCCTGAGCTCTTTCTACACTGCCATTCTTTTCCCCTCATCTTTTTTTTCTCCACAATTGGACTTAGGGTTTATCTGAGAATATTTATGTTAGGCTTGTCTTTCTACATCACACTGAAAACCCTTATTAACCCATAAACCCTTGCAATCATCAACTAGCTCCTGGATCAAAAGATAAGCAAGTGCTAACAAAGGTTATTTGAACAGAAGATTTAGTTTGTGGAGTGTGAATTGTATAAACCAAAGACTTTCGCATTAGCATTTTAGACCCAGTGGGTCAGACTCAGACAGTTGGCCACTCATTGCTCCAAGTCTCTATCACACCAACTCTTGTGCCTGTAGCCTAAATCTGCCACCCTCACTACACTGAGAACTGCTAGGCTCTTTGGTGCTGTTCTGAATCTGCCATACCAATCCTGCAGACAGACACATCACTTCCCTATTCATGATCATGTGACAGATCACTAGGAAAATGTTCTAGAAACATGAGTGTTGTACCACATGTAAGTCTGGGATTGACTGTAAATGAGGAATTCTTCCTTAACCTCTGACTCCCAAGGTCTTTTCCTCACAGGTCCTTTTTCAACTCAATGAATATCCTACATTCTGGAACCAGTCAGTATTCTAGAACTAGAAAGTTCTAGATTTCAAACCGGAGTTTGTACTTAGAGCATTTACTGAGCTTTGAGCCGCAGTATAATGATGCACACAGCTCAGGATAATTACTTAACAATGCTTACAAAACCAGGGTATTAGATAATCCAAATGCAATCCTACGAAGCAAGGCACCAGCCGCACAATGCCATTGTGCGTGTTCTGCTCCTGTTGTGTTGACGGCCCTGATCCAGGGTTTCTGTTTCTTAACAACCACTTTGTTCTGAGTCTCAGACAAATTCAGGTCATCCTCTAAGCTTAACTAAATACCATAAGAATAATTATAAAGAAAGTCAAGAATACAGAGACAACTGTGTTATTCCTAGAATCCTGGGAGACCAGGCTACACTATCAGGATATCCATCTTCACCCCAACCTGTGAGTATATGTATAAAATGTACTTTCTGACTCAGGGGAAATAGCACACATGTCTGTTGCCAGTGCCCACCCATCCCTTGTCGTTGTGTGAACAAGAATGGCCCACATAGGCCAAGGACAAGGAAAAACCTAAAATGCAGTTTGAGGAGAAAAGGAGCAATGTTTTGTTGGAGCAAAGTCCAGTGTTCACAGAGATAAAAAAGCTTAAAGAAAAGCTGATGCTAAGTAGAATACAGGGAATGGTGCCCTCGGGGAAAGACCCCACCCAGCTAAGATTCCAATTTGTGAAAAGGAATTAAAGATTAAGCAATGAAGGACTTGTTACCAACAGAAACCTAATGCAAATGTAACTGAAGGGGGCGGGGGTGGGGGTGGGGAGTACCAGCCCCATTAAGCAGCAGAACTTGAGAGGTTCAGTCATGTGGTTCCAGCTTTAGAGTCAAGAAAGGGGTTGTGAAATCTCCCTCCTCAGCTAAGGAAAGCCACTGAGACCAAGTGTGTGTCAAGGGTGTCTCTGCATGGAGGCCCAGAGAGGTCTCTGAGTGAAACTGTGAAGGTGAAGTTTGGATTTCACTGGAGACACCTAGATGTTGGAGATGCTAATGGGATACCTGCCAATGGCGGCTGCATACCAAGAGTGGAACTAGCCAAAGACAGAAGAGTGTGATGTAGTCAACAGAGCTGAAAGGAACTGGAGATCTGAAGAGCCCTTTGACAACAGACATAGTGATGGAGAATTTGGAGTTCGCCCTTTCTGTCTTGCAATTCCTCACTATGCCCCCCTTTCCTCCCTTTTGGAACAGTAACATATATATTGTGCCATGTGGTCTCCTTTTTTTTTTTTTTTTGAGTTTTATTTTACAAGGGGTTACAATTAAGAGAATACCATGAGTCTCAAAAGAGACTTTGAACTCTTACACCATGTTAAAACTATGATAGACTATGGGGACTTACTGATGTTGGGCTAACTGCATTTTTACATTGTGATATGACTACAAGCTTATGGGGGCAGGGAGTAGAATGTAGTGGTTTGAATAAGAATGACCCTTATAGGCTCATGTATTTGACTGCTTAGCTACCAGGGAATGGAACTGTTTGAAAGGATTAGAAGGTGGGGTATTGTTGGAGGAAGTGTATCACTGGGGGTGGGCTTTGAGTTTTCTAAAGCCCATGCCACTCTGAAGGTGTAAGCAAGACCCAATTAATTGCTTTCTTTTGTAAGTGCTGCCCTGGTCATGGTGTCTCTTCACAGCAATAGAGCAGTGACTACACTCCCTCCTCGGTCTTGGAAGCACTTTCTCTGTTCCTGGCATCCGCTTTTCATTTCTTGGGTTTGAGTCATTTTTCTAGCTTCGGCCTTCTCACATGATTCTACCTAGAATGATTTACTCAAGTGTAACTTAGTTCATGAGGTCCTCCCAGCAGCCCAGACTCCCTCAGGTACCACTTTCTTCCCACAAGTCACACTGCAGACCCTGAAGGTCCTTACAGGACAGGCTCTGACTTAATTCACCATTGTACTCCCCTCTTCCGGTGTCATAATCACATTTATTTAGTATGTAGGAAACATTTCTGATGACGTGCCAGGTGAAATGAACTAATGTTTAGTTTCATCAGAGGGAGAAGCAGCGAGAGAACTCAAGTCTAAAGATGACCCTTACCAGGCTTGTTCATAAGACAGCCATGGAGCTTACCAAGAAAAGCATGTGCTGATGAAGAACCAAGCAAGCAACAAGAGAGATGGAATGTTTCAGGAGGCCATGCAGCTTAGCCCAGAATTATAGCTGAAAAACTAATCTCAGGGAGAAGAAATTCAGAAAGCAGGAAGTAACGGCCAGTAAAGGCACTTACCACCAAGTCTGACAACCTGCGCTGGATCCCCAGAACCCACATACAGGGTGGAAGGAGAGAACTGACTCCCACAAGCTGTCCGGACATTTTACTGTGCCCTGGTATGAGTGTGCATACAACCCCACGCAATAAACAAACAATAAACAAATAAATAAGATGCAATAAAAATAAAAAGGGGAAACAAGAAACCCAAGTAAGTGTACAGTCCAGGAAAATAAAGAAGGTTTAGGTGAAAAATGTAACTGGCATCCAAGCTGCTGAAAACGAAATCAGCCAAAGGTGCCTAAGATGCCACTCTATGTGGTGATTTGAAGACTCTTGCAGAACATTCTAAGTAGTGTTGGCAGAAGCCAGCCTGAAGGAGGGGACTATGGCTAAAAATGACCAGTATGTGATCAGTCTTTCAAGCAGCCTGACAGGATGAGAGACAAAAATCACAACTCCAAGGAAATGGGAATCGGCTGTGAATATAAAATAGTGAAAAGGTGGCTCTGCAGACAAAGTCATCACTGCACCAGGGACCAATGAGGAGCAGAAAGACGACTATGAAGAAACCTGTGACGTGTGAGCCTGGGAAAACAATTTTCTAACTCAGATTATTCTAACCGTCTGAGTCAGTATAAACAGAAATGACTTTTGGAAGAATTTAACAAGTTCTATAAAGATGTTGTCAGTGTACTCCTGTGGTTTGAATGAAAACGGCCCCCAGAGGCTCATAGGGAGTAACACTATTAGGAGGTGTGGCCTTGTTAGAGTAGGTGTGGCTTTGTGAAAGGAAGTGTGTCACTAGTGACGGCTTTGAAGTTTCAGATGCTCAAGCCAGACCTAATATGTCTCCCTCGTCTCTCTCTTCTGCTGCCTGCCAATCTGGATGCAGAACTCTCAGCTCCTTCTCCAGCACCATGTCTGCCTGTATATTGGCATGCTTTCCACGACATGATGACAATGGACTAAAGCTCTGTAAGCCAACACAACTTAAATGCTTTCCTTAATAAGAGCTGCCATGATTCTGATGTCTCTTCAGAGCAATAAAACCCTAAGATAATTCTTTAAAAAAAAAAAAAAATGTCTGTTACTTTTCAGTACTCTTTATCTATGTTTTATATATATCAAAACTTTTTGTTACACACACACACACACAACAAAACTACAATGGAAAACTAGACAAAATCACTTAAAAAACTGTCTCTCATAACAAAAAAAAAATTTGGTCAGGAATGCAAATGCTATCTGCATGATGTTTAGAGTACACAGTGCTTAGGTTTTGCTTTGCTTTTCTACTTGGATTTTAAATCTTCCCAGACGTTCATGGCTTAGGATGTCAATCTTACTCCCTGGGCAAAGCTAGGCAAGCTTTGCAGATGCCCCCTCTATCAAAAGAAACTCACAAATTAGTGAAACCCATGAATGCAAAGTTTATTTTTAAAAAAATAAATGAAATCAAATCAAAACGATGCTATGGTGGCTGGAGAGATGGGTCCATGGTTAAGACAATGGCTGCTCTTCCAGAAGACCAGGGTTTGATTCCTGCCACCCACATGGCAGCTAACTCTGGCTTCAGGGAATTTAATGCCCTCTTTTAGCAACTGAGGGCACTGCATGAATGTGGTACACAAACATACAGGCAATCAAAACACCTATAAACATATAATATTTTTTTCAAAACTTAAGCTGTGTTTATTGACATTTCATGCTCACAGGAAAAGAACGAGGAAAGCAAAACCAAAACAAACAAACAAATAAAAAAAAAACCCAGTATCAACAGATAATAAAACAAAATAATATCACTCGGCCATATGGGGATGGCACAGAAGACAAGAACACAAGGCTTTGTCCTCACTATGATTAACAAAAGTCAGCTTGCTTAGCAAAACTTAAAGGTCTCACATATGATTTCACAGAAGAGTGCCCCCCGTTTTTTTTCCAAGAAAATAGTTTCATTACAAGCCAAATACATGAGACATTCACTAGATCCTTTGTAATTCTCACCAGGATACAAATGGCCCAACAGCACAGATATTAAGTGTGACCCTGAAGGAAAGATGAACAGGGTGAGCAGAGGACGCTCGGTGCACTCCTGTGCCAGTCACTGTCAAGAACTCAACAAGCATTTGTAGGCAACAGGATCTGCTCTCTACTTGAATATTCAATTCAGAGGCGTTGAAGTATGTGGCCTTGAACAGAATATATACACTGCTGCCATGTGTTTGTTATGGGGTAATCAATAGAAAGGGGTTGCTGGTAAAGATCAACTCCAGTCATATATACACATATAGAGATGGACACTGATATGAAATGAAGATACTCAATAGTTAACAGTGAACAGAGCGTATGTATGAACAGCTATAAGCAAGTTTTATCCCAATGCTAAACGTTTTGCTAACATCACATCCAAACACGTACTTTCCTCTGCCCTGATCTGATTACAGTATTAGTGTATGAATCAAAACTATCCGGTGACTGTCATGATAAAATGGGATGGAATGGAGCTACAATGTGGACCAAATCCCAATCCATGGGCTCATTTCTAATTAGGTAGGTACGAACTTTTAGACATGGGGGAATTTACTGATAGACTTAACTGGTAATACATTTAAGTAGGAAGTAGGTTACTGGTTTTGTGAGGTAGAGCAAAAGGGTTATTTCAAGTATTGACTTGAAGGGTTATTGAAGTCAAGTTAATGGTTAGCTCAGCTTCCGAGGTAGTTTCAAAAACTAAGTCCACAAATTTCTTGAAATGCGATTCTGCCCATCAACTCCATAGTTTTGATTTCAGTGTACATTTTTCTCACTACTACGTTCCCATAACAAGATCTTAATATTCTTGACAAATAGATCTGAATCCTCATTCGTGGTGGCTTGGAGTTTGAATGAATGAATGAATGAATGAACGAAGAAGGAAGGCAAGTTTAAAAAAAAAAAAAAAAATGCCTGCAGACATAAGACCTAATGAAGGCAAACAAAGAAGGATTCCAGATCATTGTTCTAACCACAGAAAGAAAACATTTAAGAACGTCATCCCCTGAAACTCATAAAGAGGATCCTCAAAGCTCTGTAGCTCCAAAAAGGGGGAGGAGCAATGAGGGTGCGGGAGTCGAAAGGAATTAGCAGGTTCGAAAGCCAGTAACTTCAATCGGAAAGCAAAATACAAAATACAAAATAATGAGGAAAAAGCGAAGACCGAGAAGCCCCCGGAAGTAAAATCAACAATCGGGAAAGGAAAGCAATAGCGTGGAAGCGGCCACCGAACGCTCCCACGGCTCAGGGCAGGGAGACCGCGGCCCGCAAGAGGCCTCGCGACCTGGGACACCCGCGACCCCGGAACGCAAACCCCGAGCCTGAGGCACCGCGGGGGCGAGTTCCCGGGAACGCCTCCCCGCCCTTCTCAAGCAACCCCGCCCACTGGGCCCGCCCCATCCCGCCGGCTACTCACCGGATTCGCTTCCCACATAACGGTGCGAAATCGAGCGGAGAGAGCCTGGGGGAGGGGCTAGCCGTGGGATCGGTATGGTGGGCTTTTTCCGAGGGTCCCCGGGAGCGAAAGGACCGAAAGGCACCCTTTACGGAAGCCTTCCTTCTCCCCCTCCCCGTCACAAGCTGGCGTCTTCGGACCATCGAACCTCCCGACTTCCGCCTGGATCCAGCCAATCAGTGGTGGTCCCGCCCACCACAAAATCGCTCCGCCCCTACAGCGCCTTTGGAACTTCCGCGCACGTCGTCGCGGTTCGGCCTTTACCTGTGTGGAAAAGCTGTTTAAAGTCATCCGTCCTTCCCACCAGGTGATCCTCAAGCTTGGAAGGGTTGCATTTCCTCCATGCTGAGCCTACGTTTATTATGATCACCTTATACTGAGTCTAGTGGCCAAGTAGTAGGCCTGAAAAGTCCAACTCGACCAATGGCAATTGGGTTAAGCTTCAAACCTCTTTGTTGTTTCTTTCTCCCTTGAATTGGGCATGATGATAGGTCTACCTAAGGGTGTGAATGAGCATGCTGAAATCAAGTACTTAGGTGTTTACAATCTAGAGAAAAAAAATGTAAGCTATTGGCCATGGCCTTGGAAGTGAACGCTGACCTATAGGTTGTCCCTGCCCTCGTGGATTTTAGAATCAAGAGAAGGAAGCAAAAAGTAATTTGGAAATGGAAGAACGTATAATGGGAAATTTTAGACAGCATAGCAAATATAGAGGTCGCCAAGTACGTTTACCTAGAGTGCCTTGAAAGCTAAGGCCTCAAATAGGGTCTTACACCGAAGTCACCTGGATAAAAAGAGGTAAGATGGAAGAATATTCTTAAAGGCAAAGAAGTAGTGTGAAAATATAGGTATATTCTTAAAAATAGGTCAAAGAATACTCACAGATTTAGAACCTGATTTTTTTTACATTTTAATATACTTTTCCATTCCCATATGTATAAATCTATTTCTTTAGACTGATGGTGTCCCATAGTTTACTTGTTATGTACATATCTTAAATAATCTACTGTGATAGACACAAGTTACTATCAAACAAAAACTACTATAATCACTATATTTGTTCAGACATTCATTAATCTCTTTGGAATGAATTCTTGGAAATGATACTGTCCAATAAGAAGATTTTTTTAAAAATAGCTGGTTAACCAGTTGCCCAACTATTTATTGCATAGCATAATTATTTCTTACCTACTACTTTGAAGTACATTTGCTAAATTTGCATGCATATGCATAGATACATATATTTCTGAACATTCTTATCTTCATCTGTTTATTCCTATGCTATGCCCTGCTGTTATAACATATAGATTCCTAATGTACTTGCTCTTCCATAAGGAGATATCTCCTAATTTTCTTTTTCAGTTTTTTCAAAATAATGAGTTCTCATCCAGAACACACTTCTTCCTGTATTCAGGCCGTGTGTCTGGAGTCGGGGTGGTCTGGGTATATGAAGCCGAGACCTCAGACATGCCAAACACCTGTTCCACCACCCAGTCATGCCTCTACCGCCTAAGTCTCTGGTATCTTTAAATACATTAAAGATATTTTTTTTTTTACAACAGTCCTTATGTGTTTGTTTTGGATACTTTATAGCTTTTTTCCAAGTGAAATCATTTTTACTGCTCTAATTTAAGAGAGCTATTGACTTTTGTAAACTTACCCTATCATATCACCCTGCTAACTCTAAGGCTTCGAGGGAAATGAAGTATAACTCTCAACCTACCAAAGATTTTGCCCTAACTTCCCTAATTAACTTGCCTTGTCAAGACCCACTCGACCTTCGAAAAAGACTAGCCCACAGTTGCTTCAGTTGCTACTGCTCCCTTCTTCTCAAGGCTAGTATCACCCTGATACCACAGCCTAATGAAAGCAATCAGGATCTGTTTAAGTAGCTCAAGGGCACCTCAAACTTTCCGTCTCCCAAAGGCTGAGATTACAGTCATGTGCCATCACACCCAGGATAAATTTTAATCATAAGTAAAAGATAAATTAAACTAAGAAAGTCTTATAAAACTAATACACTATGACAAGTACAGTTAATTTCAGGAATGTGAGGGCAGACAGAAGATTAGTAAATCTATTCATATCATTCATTATATTGACGACCCAGTTTGAAATAGATATAACAGTGAAACAGAAGAAACTGATAGCATTTAATAGCCTTTCATGTACTAAACCAGGGATAGGAAGAAACTGATTTATAAATAATAGTATATTTAAAGAGTGTTGTGGATCAGCTAGAGACTATTCTTACTGCATTAGAGTTGAATGAATATTATCCTGTTCTATACTCTCTGAAAATTTTCCAAGGTTTTAGAATATTAGAATTTTATTTAAAATTCTAATATTTAGAATATTAGAATTTTAGAATTTGCAAGCACCATTATTGTATGATTAAAATTTATAGATTGGCTTTTTTTCTCACTGGACCTGCCTGGGGCCTTTCAGGTATTTGGAATCATGAGTTAGGATGACTTACCTCTTACTTTGCTAGAGAATGAAATGAATCTTAGACTTTCTAAAATATTCCAGTGGAGAATGACTTCATTACTGTCTCCCAGTTTCTGAGGGGGTAGGAGGTGCTAATCACTGGGGTTCAACTGCTCAGAGCTTTCCCAGTGACCACCTTCCCTGTGGAATGTGTGCAGTATCCTTCTTATGTCGTAGCATAACAGCCAGCAGGGGAACACTTCTCTGTTTCATTGTACCGTGGGCCCAGAGCCAGAGCGATGGCAACTGTGTGCTGATCACATGGTTCTACAGAAGACTAGACTGTTCTTTCTATCTCTCAGGTTCCAGTGTTTATGGAGATATCATAAGCCAACCCTAACCCAGCCTGGGGATTACTGTGTGATTGGAAGATGTTTTAGGTCTTTGAATGCCAGGGGGAAGGTAGGAGAAAGTGCAGAATGGGAAATGATAGATCAGAAGTAATGAGTAGGGAAGAGGCCCCATTAGAGAACCTGAAAATTATCAGACGCACTGGCAAATATGCACACTCAGACTGAAGTTATGGGGTTGGGGAGTACATTTCTCCTAAGTCAAGAAGGAGAAAAGAGAACCAAGCAAATGGTAAGATACAGGCTGCAACACTGCATATTATTTTAATATTATTACCATATTTTTATTCCTTTCATTTCCCTCCCTCCCTTTCTTTCCATTTTTCCAAATCTAGATATTAGGCATCAGGGTCTTCAGAGATTTTGCCTCCCACCTGAGTGAGCTGTCCTACCTTTGAATCTCAGAATGCTTTTTAACTTGATAGAATTAAAGAGAAAAAGTATTGATCAGCAATGCTATACAGGACTCCCATCCAACAGTTTAGTTTCTCCAATGCTAAACACTATAGCTTTACTACCACACATTAGCTGGATTTCCTTGTGATAATTTCCCACATGCCTGTAGTATACTTTGATTATATTCATGCCTAGTCCCCTGTCTCACCCCCTCCCCCTGGTTGCTTTTTTAATGGCCACATTCATAGCCAGAACTTTTGAGGGGCACTAGGAAAGGAGATGAGGAACAGATTCTTGTATCAGAAGGGAGAAGAGGGGCCTAGAAGAAGGCTCAAAGGGAGAGAGGAGGGGCCAAAAGAAAACGAGGGGGTGCTGGAGAAAGCGCATTTGCACCTACTGAATGTAAAGACCCAGCCTCTGTCTGAGAAGGAGCCAACAATGGGGCCAGGCCCCAGAGTCTGCCCTACTGTTGAAGTGTGACAGTTAACAACCCCAACAGGAATTAAGAGGTGAAAGAAGCAGGTGAAACATTTGCAGAAGCCGAGATAAGCATTCCTGGGAAGGAATTCTCTTTTTAAAACATCAAAATGCAATCCCCACAGATTTTTTAATTAGGAAACATGACAAGGAATTAAAATCGACCTTTAAAAAAAAAAAATGAAGTGCTAAGTAACTCCCCACACTCACTGGAAGGACTCTATTGAAAGTACCAGTGATTATTAGCTTTAGCTGCTGGGGGAAATTATCCAAGCACAAAGATGGGCATCAGCATTCAGCTCACAGCAGCAGGCAAAAGCAGCAGCTGAGATGTGTGTCTATCCTAATTAGAGGATGCAGCGCTCTGAAAAGACCCTGGAGCCGCCACATTCCTGGCTGGGGCTTTCCTTCCAGGAATGCCACATTCAGGTTTTGGTCATCAGATGTCGTCGGTTCTTTTTTGGACTTAAAAGGAAAGACTGGAGCAGAGATAGCACACAGGACTCAGGAAAGGCTGCCTGAAGCTTTGATATGGAAAACAGAAAGCTTGCAAACACAAAGCTAGCCTGAGAAGGGATCTAGAAAAGCGTGTGAGAAGGTGAGGGACAGAAAGCTTTGAAGAAAAGAGCAGGTGGGAGGTGGACTGCCCACACTTACGCCTCCACTCCAGGTCTGTGGGGCCAGCGTCTTCCTTAGGAGCACACCTAGGGACATGGAGAAATTGCAGTCAATTATCTAGTTTGAATTATTCCTCAATTCTTCATTCTCCAAATATTTATGGGGTGCCATGTCTCTGTCTCTCCTCTCCTCTTCTCTCTCTCTCTCTCTCTCTCTCTCTCTCTCTCTCTCTCTCTCTCTCTCTCATACATCAGTAAGCAGTAAAAAACAAACAAACAAACCAAAACCCCTACCTTGGTGCTACTTACATGTGAGGCTTCAGAAGGCCTTGAGATAGAGCAGAGAGTAAGCTAACAACATGTGTGATAAAGAAGTAGTTACGGAGCATAAATAATAAGAGGTAAACAGCATTGTGATGACCCAGGATAGGCCTGGGAAAGGAAACATTTGGGAACAGCTCAGAGGAGATAGCAGTGAACGATTAATCTTACCAATGTGTTCCAAGCAGAGGAGAGAGGAGGCAGTCAATGTAAAACTCCTACACAGTGACAATGCAGAGAGAGAGAGAGAGAGAGAGAGAGAGAGAGAGAGAGAGAGAGAGAGAACGAGCGAGCTTTGGGAATAGTGTGTGTGTGTGTATCCATGAATTTATAAATATATGTGTAAGGCCCAACAATCTCATGAAATAGCACCTGTTCTTTTTTGCAAGGAAACCAAGGTACAGAAAAGTTACTGAGCTCAAGGGCAAGGAAGCTTAACCTTAACTTCATTCCAGAGCCCCAAACTCTCACCTCCCCCTTACAGGATTTCTCTTTCAGTGTGATTTTAAGCCATCCTCTCCTGACTATTCAACCCCAAATGGATTCAGGTATCCTCCCAAGAATAACATATGCTTTTTTTTTTTCTTAAAGAAATTGTGTCCTTTGCTGTGGTGTGGCCTCTGACCCTTACCCTAGCTCTTTGCTCCTCTTCCTGACTCTTGGCTCGAGGCGCTCTTTCCTGCTAGCTGATCCTTGGTGGCCAAGACCTCCACTTGCCAAGTCAAGCACACGTCTGTGGGAGGAGTTTTGGCCTCCCCACCACCACCAGTGGGGTTGATGAGGGTGCCTCTGTTGGTTAATAATGCCAACAGGTCAGAGGCAAGAAAGCATGACCTGCATTTAAAACTGTATCTTCCTGTTACCCCTACTATAAAGGATACCACATGGGGCTGGGGGGTAGTGTCCCTGCCCCAGCTCCTGGCTTTCAGTCCTCTTTAACCTTTTCTCTCAAGGCTGGGTACCTTCGTACTAGAAGTTAGGGGACTGAGAACTGTGAACAGGCATGTTGTAGGGTGAGTGATTACTTTTTAAAAGCTAGAATCTTGTTTTTTTCTCCTCCTACTTGTCCTCTCTCTGGTTCTCTTCTTCCTTCCCAGGGCTTCCAGGAGTCCAGAGCCCCACTCTGAAAGCTGCCCACTATTCCCAGAACCCATGTACTCTCCTCATAGTTACAACTCTGTGTTGACTCTAGTGTTGGGTGGGGGTAGGACTTTTTTCATTACACTTTCAGTTCCCATTTTCTTTGTTAGAAAAAAAATCTAACTTTTCATGTTTCAATAAACCTGTCTCTTATGACACAGAAGGCCACGTTCACCTCCTACTTTGAAGCCCTTTCTTGCATGTGACGAGCTGCTTCAGGGAAAGGGGAGGAAGAGATTGGGATGTATTGTTAGTGAATAAAAAGGGTCAGGAGCCACCAGCAATGCTGGGCTGCCCAACAGCACCATATCCAGCCAACCTAATTCTACTTTGGAGCCTCCATCTCTGTCTAAAATGAATGGTTTGGTTTTGGCGGTCATCAAGGTTGCTGGCAACTCCGTAAGTCTGTAGCAAGATACAATCAGCTGTAAAGCTCAGACACATCCTTACCAAGGCTCCCACAGGTGTGCAAAAGTTCTTTTCCCTGTCTCTGAGGAGTTTTTCACAGACAGAAGACTCAAATGTTCTCACACAAATGGCTTACAAAGGCACAAGCCAAACAAGACAGATGACAGGAAGCTGCAGGAATGAATAGGCAGATCTCTGGTCTAGACCAACTTAGGTTAGTGCAAATAAAGTGACCTGGAGACTCTTACCCCACCACCTGCTGGGCCCTTTGGGCCAGGTCACCATAACATAATTCATGGATGGCCCCAAGTCACATAGAAAAGATCTTGGAAGTCACCCCATCCACCACCTACATGTAAGAACTGGCATTAACTTCTAATAGACAATTCTTGACATTATTCCAGACCCTGAATAAAATTAAAGCTGCGGTAGAAATGTATATAATAGTGTACTCCTCAAAGCCAAATAAAGAGAATACAATTTGGAATTGTTTGGCATGGCATTGAACAAGACTTACCTGGTAACCAGTTCTCAAAAAGCGTTGTGCTAAGGGGAAAACTCAAACCCTTAGCCTCTACTGTAGGGTATTTGATGCAGCTTATGGTCTCGTCCTTGCATCATCTCCAGTCTTGCCCTGCCTGGCAACGTATGAGCTCTTCCAAAGGTCTCTGGTCACACTTTCTCTCCTGTCTGAACATGCCAGGGGTTCTAAGGAAACGAAACTTAAAGGAAAAAAAAAAAAAAAAAAAAAAAAAAAAAAAAAAAAAACCCTATGATCTCGCACACTGAATGCTTTCGTTTTCATTCATCCAAAGGGTGTTTCCCACAGCTCTAGTTATCTGGTCTTCTTCTCAGAGAGAGGACAAAAAGCATCCATGTTTGGAAAAGGACGTTGTATAAGTCTTGCCTAGATGACTAGGGGCACACAATATTTGATTTGGAGTTTCCTCTGGGTACAGAGAGGGTAGTCTCTTTTGCTCTGTGGCTGGAAATAATCTTGCTTATTTCCAACACAAGATGGCGATAGCACACAGGCAACGGTTTTCCTGAGAGGAGGACAAGGAGGCCAAGCCAGAAGCACAGTCTGTCTAATAAGCCAGAGGATTCCTGTGGTTTTGGATGGGCAGGCCTAACTTTTGTGAAGGCCATGCCCAAAGGATTCTGCTGTCCAGATTGCTTTATCCAGAATGGTGGGAATAATAATTCTGATGTGTACTTAAAAGTAAAGATTTAACAATTTAAACTAGAAGTCCCTTAAAAACAGTTAGGTGGTCAGAAACAATCTGTCAAAATCAGAGGTAGGCGGTCAGGAGCATTTGCTGGGTTACTATGATCAAAGGTGATGAGTCTTATATTCTGACATAGGATGTGTCTTAACCACTTCATGCCAAAGTAGACTCAGGTAGTAAGACTGCTTTAATGTACAATGCAGTCATTTGGAAGTTCCTTGATAGATAGTTCACTGTTTGATCTATAACCACCAACCAAGTTCTGATACCTTAACATCTAAGGACAAGGCTGGTATTAGAAACGAGTTTGCCAGTCCTCAGTCTCCCTCCCTAATCCTACATGAATCTCCACATTACAAGTCCCCCCCCACACACACCCAATGTGTTTAAACTCTTTCAGACATTAAAACTGTCCACTCAGAGAAGCAAGTAGCCCACTGAGTTTCTAGATGTTTCCAAGAGTTAGAATGTTCTTCCTTAGAGCCAAAGTGTGCCTGCTTTACTATAACATGTTAGGGTCTTGCCAACAGTGGCATGTTTATTGCTATGTTTCTAGGATTGGGGCCAAAATATGATTTATGCCACACTGATTTTTCTTTGGAACTGTTGGTCAACTAAAATTCCAATGTCATTCATGTTACTGTCCTGACAAGAACTGTTCCCATTGCTGTATATGACATTCACAGGGAGTGTGTGTGTATGGATGTGTGTGTGTGTGTGTGTGTGTGTGTGTGTGTGTGTGTAATGTATTTTATACATGAGCATTGCGTGTGTGTGGAGACCAGAGGTCAATACTGAGTATATTCCTCTCTTGTTCCCTAGTTTATTTTTGAGACAGGGTTTCTTATTAAACCTGGAGTTCACAGATTCAGCTAGGTTAGCTGGTCAGTAAGCTACAGAATCACTCTCTTCAGCCTCGGAGGGCTCGGGTTGCAGACCTGTGCCACTGCATTCAAGTGCTGTGGATCCACACTCAGAGTCTTACACAGTAAGCCTTTTCCCCACTCAGTCGTTTCAAAACCCATATGAGTCCCTTCAAAAACCAAAATACAAGAGTCAAGCCTGATGTGATCATAAGGTTTTAAGTTGTGGAAGTTACTGAGAACCAGATATTCGGGATACAAAAGTCTGCTCTTTCCCTCACACACCCATCCTGTTTGTGATCTTGAACAAAAAACTTAATTACTTCAAACTTTCTCTAAAATGGAGAGAGGTAGTTTTGCTACCTTCTTGATAGACTGGTTACAAGTTAAATGTGATAATTATTTAGAAAAATAAAAGTCTATTTCCCATAATTCATAGCACCTAGTAAGTGATTGATAACCATTTGTTTACTGTTATTAGTTATCTGCTTAGGCCTCATGGCGGCCGTTCTCCTTTGAGTCATAAGAAAATCTGATGATTATCTTCTCTAAGACAAAAAAATAAAATATTCTCCTGAAATCGTAAAAGAGAACTCACGCCCCCACCAGTTTCCCTTCAGGCTGCTCCACACACTAATCAGCACTCTGCAGGTGTAAGTCCCAACCCAGCCTTGCCTGTCCTCATGGCCAGCAGCCAGTTCCTGTCTTATCACACTGCAATTATGATGGGTCTTGCCAAAGGCCAGGCTGAAAGCAAGGATAGTTTTGATGTCTCCTCTCTCTACCAATCTAATATCCCTATCAAAAAAGGAATAAATGAAGACATGTTTTGTTTCAAAGATTTGGGGCTGGCTCGGAGTGATCTCTGCTTTTCTAAAGACGTACAAAGAGTCTACTTAATAGTCTGTTCAGTTGATGGGTTAAAAGTGGTGAAATTGTGGGTTATTTCCCCTTCGTTTCTATTATTATAATAATGTTTGTGGAGTAAATAGCTTTTTAAAATTCTGTTCTAGAATTCTGCCAGGAGTAATTGTCGGGCTGACTGGCTTATAGTTTTTATAATATGCCCCTTCCCCCCTTTTGAAAACGGGGACAACTTTGTCCTTCTCTTGTCTGCTAACAGTTCTCCCATTCTCCATGCTTTTTCAAAGGTTATTGACAATGGTTCTGGGAGTTCTTTGAACAACCTGGGACGTGATTTGTCTAAGTCTGGAGATTTGAATTTATTAAGGGGGGTGAAAAGCGCGCCACACTGGTTTCCAGCCCTGGCTTTGCCGTTTGCTATCCCAGAGAGCACAGGCAGCTTTTGATTTTGTGTTAGTCTGCTTTGGCCCCATCTGTGAAATAAGGCTTTTGGAGCAGATGAAGTGGAAGGTCACATCAAGGTCTAATGGCTTCTATGTTCTGAGTCAGCAAACATTTTCCTACTCACTTTTCTTACTCATCTTGGCTCTCAATGTCCTCTCAATAGAATTTTTTTTCCTCTCCTCTTTTATTCTGAGCACCTATTATTTTACAGTCATTCGTTTATTTATTTTGTACGTGTGCTAACATGCCACACAGCAAGGCTGTGGAGGTCGGATGACAACTTGTGGAAGTCAGTCTTTCCTTCTACCATGTGGGTTCAGAGACTGAACCTAGATAATCAGGCTTGGTGGCAAGCTCCTGCCAACCCACCTCAACAACCCTGCATACCATTTGATTTAGAATGCAGAGACGATACCTTACTTGGCACTTGGGAGACCATATAATTTGGACACCGTGATTCATTACAATTGTTTCTTCTATTACTCTGGAGGACAAAACCTTGCATCACTCCCTGGATATGGGTGTCCTCTGCATGGTACTCGGGGGCCTTTTGCTAGGTTCAGCTCCCTAAGGTGGCCTCTCTCAGCAGCTGTATCACTCCCTGCACTCAGGCCCCGCTGAGTTCTAATCCTCCTATAGGAAAAGTTGTGTAGCCAGCCTGAGCTGTAGCACTCGCCTTACCCCACACATCTGTTCCATGCACATCCCTGATAACTGATCATAGTACCTTGTGGCATCTGGGTGTGGATGCTCTATGGGATTTTCCCCTTATAGATTCACATGTCTGAGACCTGTCCTTCTGCCCTTCCCCTACTCAGAGATGATCAGTGTTCTGGGTGACACTCAATAAATCCTTGGAGGAACATAGCATGAATCTGAAGGCCCTATCAGGATTTTGCCTCCTAATCGGAATGTTCGAGTGATTAACGCATAGAAGTTTTTGTATTTTTCATCTTAGAATTGATAGAAAGTAGAGCCAAGGCAAGGTGAGTTAAGACTACAACAAAGAAACAAAGACACAAAGTCGTCTTATTTGGAGACAAGGAAAGGATTTTAGTATACAAGGGAAAACAAATATCAAATTGGGTCACTGCCCTCCCTGTGAGATGGACCCGAGAAGAGTTCCAGAATATGCAGAAATATGAACAGGTTCAAGATTGAGTCTAACTCAGTGGAAGTTCACCCAGCTTAGCCTTCCTGTAGGGTCAAAGCAGCTTAATGGATGATCTTCTTCCCACCCACCCCCTTCTTCTCAGACCCAGGCATCAAACTTGAACCTTACGCACAATAAGCAAGCACTCTCTCCACTATGCTGAATACCTAACATCATAGTAGCTTCGATCTGTAGATTGAAGGCCAAACATATTTTATTTAGTGAGTGGTGTTTTAGTTGGTTATTCATATTTTATTTAGTGAGTGGTGTTTTAGTTGGTTATTCATATTTTATTTAGTGAGTGGTGTTTTAGTTGGTTATTCATATTTTATTTAGTGAGTGGTGTTTTAGTTGGTTATTCATATTTTATTTAGTGAGTGGTGCTTTAGTTAGTTATTCATATTTTATTTAGTGAGTGGTGCTTTAGTTAGTTGAGTCATCAGGGTCTCTCGTGCATCTCTGTCTTCCCATGAATTCATCGTGTAGCCAAGGATGCCCTTGTGCTTGTGACCCTCCTACCTTCTAGTGCTGGGATTATAGGCATGTGCCATCACTACCGGTTTTATACAGTGCTGCAATTCTAACCAAGGCTTTGTGTATTCTGAAGCAGCAGTCTTTCACATGAGCTACATCCCTAACCCCTACTTACATTTACTAATAAGGAGAAATGACTTTCCAGTGTCCTGTATTATACCTTGTATTAGTCTCAACAAACATGGAAAGTATAAATATATTACTGCACAGAAAGGGAAAATGACCACCGCCTCCACAACATTCATAAAGTTATAACTTACCTAAGTCAGCTTTAATCTTTTTCTAATTCCTTTAAAATGTTATTTGTTGAGTGTTTTGCATGCACACGGGTTTGCATGTGCATCGGCTGTGCATGCGGTGCTTCAGAAGTTCAGAAGACATTGGACCTCTTGGAACTGGAGTTACAGATGGCTTCATGCTACCATTCATGTGCTGGGGACCAAACCTGGGTACTCTGCAAGAGCATCAAGTACTCTTAAAAGCTAAGTCATCTCCTCAGCCCCTGTGAGGACTCTGAATACTTAGGCTCCCGCCACTGCTATAACTTTACCTAGGAAATGACGGTCCGGTCTGTAAGACTAGCATGGTGGGTGAGGGGGTGCAGCAAGTAGTGTTGCTCAGTGGTAGGTGCTTGTGTGACTGATGGTGTGAGGCCCTGGGTCCAGCTCTCAGAACCAGAAAAAGAAAACTCTCGTGCACAAGAAAAAATAAAGTATTGCAAAAAATTCAGCTACAGGGGGCTAGAGAAATAGCCCAGTGGTGGGACGGTTACTGACCTTGCTGAGGATCCAAGTTTGATTCACAGCATCTACATGGTGGTTCACAACCATCTGTAACTCAGTTTCATGGAATCTAATGCTCTATATGCAGGCAAATCAGCCATACACATAAAATAATGGTTTTTTTTTTTAATTCAGCAAAAAAAAAAAAAAAAAAAAAAAAAAAAAAAACCCAAAAACCAAAAACCAAAAGAACCCAAAAACCAAAAGATCCTGTAAAGATCCAGAGACCTGGACACAAAATGTTGGCAGCATTAGGGAAGAGACAGGTAAATGGGTCATACCTTTCTGGAGGCTTTTGCATCCTTTATGACCAGGGCTGGCTGCCACTAAAATGTAAGAGAAAATGATGTGTTACTGTGAGGTGTGTCCTACCCAGCTTCTTTTTATTCCAGGGACTTCCATCCACGTACAAGAATAAAGAATAGATACAGGAATAGTCTTCAAGGCTTGTCTCCAGCAACCCACAGCACCAGCACCTAGCGACCAAGTGATCAAATACACAGACTTGTCGAGGACATTTCCTATCCATTCATAGAACAGCAGAACTACTGAGAGGCCATGAAACCTTCAAGGGGTGTCCTAGTAAGAGGATTTTAGATCCAGGGGACTTGAGGGAGGTTGGGGCTGAACCCTTGAGGGAGGTCGCAGAGCCCCAGCTGGTGAAGTCTGGTGAAGTCTGGCTCGTCAGCCATGAACTGAGGTTTTACTCTGTTCCAGGTTCTTCCACGGTGTCCAAAACACTAGGGAACTGTGAGCCAAAATGAACCTCCTTTCTTCTGAGTTCATTCTCTCAGGTGTCTGTGATAGCGTCAGAAAGCTGAGCTGCTGCGGTCAAAACAAAATAGCAGCCTCATTAAATCCCAGCAGACACTCTTATCTCCATAGCAACAGGCATCTGAGGAGTAGGATTCGGACTGAACCCAGTGCGGCTTTCCAGCTCTGGGTCTCCAATCTATGACTATTTCTAGGGCTTTATTTCTATATTTTAAAAACCTAGCTGATAAATACTAGTTTGTCTTAAACAGTAACAGGGATAAGCATGTGGGCTGATGGCTGGCACATGTCAGGTATTGAGCAATATCTGTTTTATGACACAAAACGGTATTTTCCTTAAGTGAATGTCTGATTTTTAAAATTCCATTTCCTAAACTTTATGCATGAATCAATACATCTACAAATAAGTAACTAAATAAAATGTATATATCCTTAAAAATAGAAAAATGGGATGCAGGCTGTCCCACTTTCATGGTGTAGGCAGCAGGCACTGCTAGAATGAGCAAATACATGATGGAGAGACGGGAAAGACAGAAAACCCGTGGGGGTACCTACGTGTACTGTGGAGAGAGGCAGAATGGAAGCCGAGACAGTGTGTAACAGCAGTGAGAGCCAGGCTTACGGGAGTGTTCTGCACTGTCATCTAAGACCACGGTGATGTCTGGATCTGTGCTACCACCAAGGGCCATGTCTGGGGCTGAGGCCCAGGGTCCATGTGGATGTCTATGGCTCATCTTACCACCAGAGGCCATGTGGATGTCGTGGGTTGCACTGACTCCCTCAACCCAACCCCCACCCTCACCCCCAAAAAAGCAGCCTAAACAGGAAGCCATCAAAGGGAAATACTATAAAGTATGATAAGGTTGCTCTTATCCTTATCTGAGGTGTGATAACAAAGTAAGCCCTCCACAGTTGATGGCTTCTGGTGAGAGCATGGAGGGGGATGGTTCAGCTCTATTTCAGAGAGTTTGACCATGCTCCAGAGAATATGCAGATGACACAAATTGGACCTGTTTTCTGTTTTGTTTTGTTTGTAATTTTTCTTTTGTTTTTTTGGGGGGAGGGAAGAGGTAAAGGACTGGGAAATGAGCGTGACTGGGGTTATGATGTGAGATTCCCCAAAGAAGCAATACAAATATTATGCTTTTTAAAGATGGAAGTTTTCTTTTCCCCCCAGAGTTAAAGACAAAACAAACAAACAACATGTTACTGGCACTGTAGCTCTGAGGACTTCATAGACTTTGTCTAAGGCTATGCGAGAGATCAGCAGTAGGAAAAGTAAGGTAAAGGATGCTCTGGGTAAAGGCTTGGCCTCTGAGGGTTCAGACAGGTTTTTATTTGGTGGGTCCAAGGAAACATATCAGAGCAAAGTGATCTGTTACTCCTCAACACATCAGGCCGTCCCCGAAGTCACTGACACCAGGAAATCCAAATATCTAACACCAACTAGGTTGGTTGCATGCTCAAGTCTCAGAGAAACATGTGCATCCAGACTTTGTGGACCTCAGAAAAGTTCATAAGAAGCAAAGGATACAAAGAAGATCTGATAGCTACATTCTACTTCAGTGTCTTCCAAGCCACCAGAAGTGCCCACCCTGGCAGATGTGTGTGTGTGTGTGTGTGTGTGTGTGTGTGTGTGTGTGTGAGAGAGAGAGAGAGAGAGAGACCTTCACATTCCATACTATACAAAGTCTTTCAAAGAGTGAACTGAACAAATGAAAGTTCTAGAAACATCTCTTGGCCTGTCACATGGAATTTACAGTTGTGCTTCAAGGAAAATCTGGACAGAAGACCCAAGAAGAACAGATTCATTGCCCAAGTGCTTGCCTGTTCTTCTCTGTGGGTCCTTTTCCTGATGGCATCCTGGACTTCCTTGGGGTTATTTCCTTGTTTCTTAGGATCACTGTGTGCTTTTCTTTTGTGTCATGGGAACACCATTGAAATATGTAAGACCTTAGACCCATTTCCTGTCCTTACTTTCTTCCACCACATCTCAAGCCCCAGGATTGGGCCCCTGCCCCAAATCTTCCACTGATCCTGTTCTCTACAAACCAGGGATCTTTCTCTAAATCTCATGATGGTTCTAAGCCTTACTCCCCACTGGGCCTCCCTAGGTGGATGGCTTTTTACCCATGTTTTGGTTTTGGATTTTTTTTTTTCTTTTTTAGATTTAATTTTGATTTTATGTGTATTATTTAAATGTATGACTATGCAGCATGCACTACCTGCTGAGACCAGAAGAGGGTATCAGATTGTCTGGGATTGGAGTTACAGATGGTTGTGAGCCATCATGTTGGTACTGGGATTTGAACCTCGGTTCCTTACAAAAGGAGAGAGTGCTTTTAACCACTGAGGTATCTCTCCAGCCATGGGTGCTGAGATCTGAGCTCCTACCCTCTGATAAGGCAGTAAGTGCTCTTCAGCACTGTGCCATCTCTCCTGCTCTCTGCTCATAGCTTTGTCCCTTGGGACATGCTCTGTATCCTATTCTTCCACACAGGTATGGTTGTTTTCACTTTTTTGTGGGACACAAAGGGGTAGGGACTCATAAATCCAATGCCTTATCTCTGTCTTTACTGCCTCTTTTAGTCCTATGTGTATGCACTTGTAAGCGTGCATGTGTACACACACACAAATGCACATGCACATAAACACCACACACATACACACAAGGTGTGTGGGGTGTTACTATGTGCAACTACCTGACAAAAACAACATAAGGGTGTAGGAGTGATATTTAGAAAACAGCACCCAGTCTGGCTTGTTCCCATGCAACCACCATGTTCCCGCTGCTCCTCAGCTCTGGCCGGGTCTCCGGCTAGCTAGATGCGCAGGCCCTGGTACCCATGAGATGCCAGCATGGGGGATGGCTCTGCCAATCCACCACACTGCATCCACAAAGCTCGGCTGAATCCCAGACAATATCTACCATCCTTGCAGTGCCTGTAGAAATGAGACTCTTAATGCTTAATGATTATCTAAAGGATTTATATATTTAGAAATGCTCAATCAACAAGATACCCACACAATTAGAGTTGTTACCCAATATCTAACCTTTTGATAGAAGTTGCTACACAGGACAACTTTCAACCCATCTGTGGTTCTCCATGGCTGATAGCCTCTTACTTCTCCTCCCCTTCCTCTTTATCTCCCCTCCCCTTCCTCTCTTCTTCTCCAAGCTCCACCTCCTCTTCTACTGCCTCATCATCGAGCTCCACTATGAATACAATGTAGCAGAATAAATATCCTGCTACATAAGGGTGCACATTTTTATTTTGTCCAGTGGTCTCAGAGATTTTGTTCATTATGGGCTATTTGAACAGTTGTGTCAGTGGGGACATGTGTGGGAGCTTGTCCACTGAATTTCCCAAGAAAGAAAGCCAGAACCAGAAATACACAACCTTCAAAGTCTCACCTCTAGTGGTCTACTTTTACCAGTCAGGCCCCACCTTTTTCTTTCTGTTTGGTTTTATTTTTGTGGTGTGTGTGTGTGTGTGTGTGTGTACCTATATGAGTTTATGTGTATCAAGTTCATACAAGTGCCCATGGAAGCCAGCAGATGGGTCATAACCCCTAGAATTGGAGTTACAGGTAGTTAGTTGTAAGATGCCTGATGTAAGTTCTACAAACCAAATCCATATCCTCTGTTAGAGCAGTAAGTGTTCTTAACCACTGTGCTACCGCCCCAGTTCCCAGTTCTTCTATAATCTCTATAGTACTTAAAATAGTACACAGTATTTAAAATAGTTAAGTACTTCTGGTTCTGGCTTTCTTTCTTGGGTAATTCAATGGACAAGTCCCCACACATGTTCCCACTGATACAACTCTGTTCTAGTAGCCATGATGAACTGAAATCTCTGAAATAGCTGTTTTCTGAGCATGTAAAACACAAGCCTGTTGAAAATGTTTCAGTTCAAACCGTTACATTCCTCCTCCACCCTCCACGACCCACATGTATCTGGTAATTTTAAAACACATTTAGTTCACCTTCAAGAGTGGCAGAAGTCTTCCTAGTTCCAACTTTGTTAAAAAGCTCAGAGACTCTGCTGAATGTGACATGAACATCCCCAGTTCTGTTCCTAACAGAGTCCTTGTCCCATCTGAAACCTCAAGAACGGTCTTTACTGCCCAGATTTCTGTTGGCACTCTGATCTGCTGAAGTCCACCAGAACCACCTAGGAAACCTGAGCACAGCATCCCAGCCTTATCTTCCAGTCTCTTTACTAACATGCAAGTCCTGTGTAGTAAAGATGTTTGTCTATCTGCTCATACACCATCAAGATCTTACCATCAAAATCACTTGAGTTGCCTGAGTTACTATTGCCTAGTTGCATTTGATAGTGGGCACAGAATAAAAAGGTCCAGCAAGATATCATAGATATCAGAGAATGAACAAATAAACAGTGTTTCCCTTCACCTGGCTTTTCCGATTCTGCCTGTCCTCTTCATTCTACAGAGCTTCATTTTACTCTCACATCTTCAGGAGTTCACAGTAAATGCTCTCTTTGCTGGTACCCTGCCACCCTAGAATCCACTCTTAGAGGTTCTATGGCCTCCGGTGGTATTCTCATTAGACTCTGTGGTTTGAGGACACAGTGCTGAAAGTGGATATGTCATTGGGAATGAAGGGGCCAGGGATAAGCTGAGGAAATGAAGCCCAGTCATTTCAGAACCTCTCAAGTTTCTGGGCTGCCATTTTCCAGGGGGAATAACAAAGCTAACCTCAGCGGTCGTATAGTTGACTTTTGCTGTCCTTGCTTTCTTCTTTTCTATAAGGCCAAAGGCTTTGTCCTGAAAACCACAGAAAGCAAGGAGTCGTCCATGGGAATTGGAGAAGCAGCGATCCAAACTCAGATGTCTATCAAGGCCCAATAGGGAATGTAAATAAACAAAAACATTGGAGAATGTTAGCAGCTAGAGTGAGCCCACTCTCTGAAGGGGTTGAGCACGATGTTAAAGGTTCCTACCAAGCAAAAATGTGGGTCCTGAGATGTTCAGAAGAAGCTATCAAGTAAAATCTGAATTCTTGAGTGATCACAGTGAGCCTCATTTCTGGGTTGACTGGTGCCATCAGTTGCCTGTTAGCCACCTGCAAGAGTGAATGGTTTAATCATGCTGCCTGGGCCTGACTCCTGGCTCTAGGTACTGTGTTTCTAGCAAAGCTATCAAAAGTCACTTAACCTGTGCTTTGTTCCCTCCTTTAAAATCAGAACAGAGCTTCAAGGATTGATCCAAAGATGATTCAGTCGGAAACCTAGCTCCAGTTTCCTTCTTCCTCTGGTCTCTCCTCTCATCCCTCTTTCTTCTTGTACAATATGCGGAAACTAACCCTTTATCCACATTCTTGTTTAAGGCAGCTATTTTTTTTTAAATCACTTTTCACAGTTTTCTGGGGAAATTGAGCATGTTCATGCTAAAAGGCACAGTGCTCAGCCAGCTGCTCACCTGCTTCCACTTGGAGTTTCTTTGACTTCTTACTGACGTATTCTTCCAAAGAGTATAGTAGCCATATTAAAGCAACGACTTTTCCAAAATTAAATCCTGGCCATGTATTCATCAGTGATCCTGACTAGAAAGTGAAGAGATGCTCTCCAGAACCAGCTCTCGAGTTTTCAAAGGGGAAAGAGGGAAACATAACTAAAGGAAAAAGGGAGGTGTCCCGGGCCTGTAACATCACAAGGCTGGGGCTCAAAACAAGCCTGAGACTTGCAGAAACTGCCCGGTGACAGCAAGTGCAACCTTGTGCAAGTGTGTTAGGAACAGGAAGCAGCAGGAAGAGCCAGGGCCAGGGCTCGGAGCAGATGGTGTAATGTTAGCAGATGACAGACAGACAGACAGAGTTACCCAAGACCTACCTAGCTTCCATCAACTCTGTCTCCAGGACGAATGTTCCAAGGGGAAAGGGTGATATAAATACGGGGAAGAAGACCAGCCCTGGATGTTAAGCTTCATGAAAAATGAATACCCACCTTGGATCTAAGGCAGATTCCTGGGAATGGAAAGAACTCAGAGATTTAATCACAGAGCCATCGTCAGGAATTTTCCAGGAGTCTTGGTATTCATGCCAAAGGATTAGTGATGGGCAACTCTCCGAGCTGTTGAAAGCGAGGAATGTGTAGGTTAGTGGAATGCTGCACTGCACAGCTTAGCTTAGCTTAGCTTTGATCCACAGCAAACTCTAACCTGCATTATTAAAGAGATTGTAATCACTTAGCAAAGGAAGTGGTGATCTCCAGCAGCCAGGGCAAGCAATGTAGAACAAACCACACCATGCTATCATCGTCTCATGTTTTTCTCCTTTGAAAGCTATCCAAAACTCACAAGGTTGTTTTTAGCGAGTCTCTCAGCAAGGCTGTGGACAACACATTTTATAAGCTGGGTAGCTAGAGACTGAAGGACCTACTGGTTGAAGGTGTTGTTGGACCAACCACTATATCCAGAAAGCCAATAGAGTCTCATTAACTCAGGGAAGGGCTGAACAGGATGCCACCAGCCCTTGTTTGGGCCCAGTGACACAAATATGTCAGCTTGCACATACAGATTGACACAAAGCAAGAAGAGTAACTAACACAGTGCGATGCGTCAGAGGCAGGATGGGCTTCCACCAACAAGAAGCCAAAAGAAGCACAGCATGGTGGAATGAGAGGAAACAAAGGTTCTTTATTGTGGTTAAATAAGAAAAAATAAACTGAAAAAAAAAAAAAAAAAAAAAAAAAACCTCAGCTCTTTGAAGCACTAAAGCAAAACAACATGAAAAAAATCCTGAGAATTTTATTAAGAAAATTTCAGCATGACCAGAGAAACAGTTCTTGGTCTAGATGCAAGACAAATGAACAGACAAGAACAAAAATAAATGAACAAACCTTAAGATTTGCTAGGAATTTGTTCAGAGTGAGGGTGGTGAAGCTGAGACGGTTGTTGGCCCTGTTGGCATTTGAACATCATGGCTAGTTATGGGTAGGTACCGTGTTTCTCCTGCACTGTGAAATCTGTCATGTTTTTAAGCCATGAAAAGAAAAATACAGTCATCATCACAAAGGGCAGAGTGATAGAAAGAAAAGTTATTGTATCTTTACCATGTAAACAACTGTTGTCTTCTTGCTATATATCCCTGAAGGTTTCTTTGATTGGTTGGTATTTTTTTATTTTGCATACCTCAAGGACCTACATGGAGAGAACTCTATAAACTGAGATTTATGCAGTTACATTCTGCACCAAAGAACCTGGCACTGGAGCTAGGGTTATAGCTCAGAAGTAAATAAGTTGCCTAGAGCATGCAAGGCCCTGGAGTTGATTCTCTTGCATTGTAGAATAAATCATTTCCTCATTAGACAATGACCGTCTCCCTCATGTCACTATAGAGTCTTTGAAAGCACAGCTTTGATAGATACGCATTGCCCTATGTTACGAACATGCTTGGTTTCAAATGCTTCCCTCTTGAATATTTACACCTCTTCTGTTTAGAAGTGGCCGCATCAAGGTGACACACTCATGTTAAAGAGGATACTAATGAAGTAATGGGCAAACCAGGAAGAACACTGGGTTAGGGAATTGTCCCAGAAATCATGTCACAAGGTGGGCAGTTCCAACACCACACCTGTGAAGGCTGATACAACAAAGGAACCCTGACAGCCATTTGTCAACTCCCATAATACTGTCAAATGGGAAAGGGAGTGAGTTCATTTTGTGTGGCTCCAACAGGTCAAACTATGAACAGAGATAGGGTGGGAGGGAGTCTGATTTCATCCCCATGGATAACACATTTCTGCAGCCCAGCAAGCAGACTAAGGAACCTTACAATGGAGAAGTGAAACAGTCCTGTAAAGTGGACAGTTGGAGACAAGATGGCCTCTTGGATGAAGACTGTGTGTAGAAACTCCTATGTTTCCTCCATCTGGAAGACTGGGTGCTTCTTCCCTCATTTATAAAGTGGTCATGAAGAATGTATGACTGACAAGTGGCAAAGATCATTCATTTTACTGTTGGCATAAGTAAGTGTTGTAGTTCAGAGATCTAAGACACATCACTTAATTCTTAGAACAGCTTTGGGAGCTAGGAATGGACATTATCCCACTCTGACAGGTAAGAATTTCCAGTTCAGGATGGCATGAAGGTTCAGCAGGTAAAATCTCCTGCTGCGCAACCCTGCCTAGCTGAGTTTGATCCCTGGAACCTACATAAAATGCTGAGTCCGATGCTGTGCGTCTGTAATCCCAGAGGTGCTCTGCTGACGTGGGAGACAGAATCACCTGGAACCTCAGAAGCCAGCCAGCCTGGAATACGCCGCTCAGCGGGAACGAGAGAGATCCTGCCTCGACAAGATGAGAGGAGGAATCAGATTCTTAGAACTTGTTCTTTGATCTCCACACATGCTGTGGCATGTACACACACACACACACACACACACACGTGCCAAATAATTAATTAAAAAGAAATTTGAGCTCCTCCCTAGAAGTTTCCATGAAGCAATGACCCCCTCACCTCCTTCTCTCTGAGTTTCCAGGCTTTTTTTTTTTTTTAATTGTGAGCCAGCAAGCACAGCTTTGTGTTCTTCTTACTAGGTATATTCAGACTCCATTCAGGTATGTTTTTCAGCCCTTGAGGGTAGGATTATCTGTTATTTTGCTTTTGTATCCTATCCTCTTGTGGCCCAACAATCTGTATAAAAGGCAGATGTGGTCCTGCCAGTCTCCAGGTTTGAATTCTTCGTAATTTCTTCATCCCTCCCACAGTGACTCTTAACCCGGTTGAATGGGAACTGGGAACAAGAGATTGGTGTCCATTTCCAAATCCTGGGAGGAAATGAAACATGGTTGAAGCAGCAGAAGCAATGCATTCATTGAAAGGAAAGCTTGAAGTAGCTGCTTCCAAAATGCACTTCCTTTCTGGCAGGGGACTGAGGCAGTCCTAGAACTTATGGCCTGTGGGAGAACGTAGTATGTTAAAGTTTTGGAAGAGTACATGAGATTTTCATTCTGACCAATGGAGTCAAAGTTTTGGCTATTTTGTTTCTTTTTGAAACTCTCCCACTTAGCTTTCTATTGCGATGATAAAACACAGACCAAAACTACGTGGGAAAGAGAAGGGTTTCTCTCCTCTTAGAGATTTCAGCTTATTTTGAAGGGAAGCCAAGGCTTAAGGCAGGAGCTGGAAACAGTAAATATGGAGAAATGCTGCTTCCTGGTTGCTCCTAGATTTACAGTCAGCTACTTTATATAATCTAGGCCAAATGCCTAGGGATGGCACCATCCATTGTGGGCTAAGCGCTTCTATATCAAATAGCAATCACTAAAAATTGTCCACAGTCATGCCCCTAGGGCAACATGGTAGAGGGAATTCTTCAGCTGAGGTTCCTCCTTCCCAAGTGTGTCAAACTGACAAACAGAATTAGCCATCACAGAAACATTGACCTAAGGAATAAGATAATGCCACCTCTTGTCACAAGCCAACTTTCAAATATTCATGGCCCTGTGCCTGCTCTGTCCTGTGCAAAAGCCCTACCATCTGTACCAGCATGGCTCTTGCATATGTTTGATCTCTGGTAGATCAAGTGCCCCTCATTTTCTCTCTATAGAACTGCCTTAGCTATTCTTGGCTCTGTGTTCTCATATGTTATTCTTAGTATAAATATCTTTGAGGAAATCTCATTCCACCTATTGGCTGCAATTAGATTTAAGTCATAGACTACAGTGAGTTGATAGCGACTGTGATTCCTTTATCTCTTATTTGCAGGGTCTAGGGATTTGCAGGGTCTGGGGATACCCAGCAGCAATGATGACTCTACTCTGCCCTCTTCTTACCAGCAGGAAACTCCTCTCTCTGAGTAGATACTGTGCAGGTATGACTCTTCTCTCTGAATAGATACTGTGCGGGTCTGAGGTACTCTTCATCGTCTTTTGATGACAGACTCGAACCAGGGCAGTGAGACAGTAGTAGACTTTTATAGGAAAGGCTTAAACTTGAGTGGATGCATGACAATAACAACCATGTGAAGAGGACTCCACATGAAGTCCACCCTACTGGGAGGACAGACTTGGGGATATAACCATGGGAGAGACTGAGAATAAAGTTGGAGACAGCCTGAAAATTTGATGGCATATCTGAGTTGCCAAAGTAACTGATCCTGGACCCAGATAAGTTAGATTAGACTTCTTGCTGTGTAAAACAATTGTTCACATTTACTTATTTGTGTTTTTGTATGTATGCATGTGCATATATTTAGAGATTAGGGGACAACGTTGGCAGTCACTACTCTCCTTTCACCATGGGTTCCAGAATTTGAATCTAGGTCATCGGGCTTGGTGGTTACCATGTTTACCTGCTGAGCCATCAGGCTGTGTGTACATTAGTGATTGATTGATTGATTGATTGACTGACTGACTGACTGACTAATGATTGACTGATCTTATATCAATTGAGATGGAACTCAGAACCTCATGTATGCCAGGAAAACTCTCTATACCTAAATGTAAAAATATTCTTTAAGACATTTCATGTTGAATATGTTAACTTACCTGTAAAAACATTCTAGTTAACGTGTCAGGTAATTTTCATTTCCTTCAATAATCTGTCACCACTTATTTATAGAGACATTTTGTGCATTTTTGTAATCAAGACATTTTTACTCTATATTTGTAATTGTCCTTTTCTGGGGACAGGTAAAGTACTGATTTCTTTGTTGGTCTAAGATTAAGTCCAGAGAATACTTGATGCTAATAATTTATGAAGTCCAGTATAGGATGTCATGTCACCTGTAAATAGGGCAGTTCTCCTTTAAAATTCTCATAGCTATTACTAATTCCCATGTCTTACTGTATTAGCCAAGACTTTAAGCACAGCAGCTCTACTTTCTTGGCTTAGGTGTAGATGTTCATCCTAGACCATCCACAGCGTGGGTTCAGCAGGGATAGTGCATGGTGTTGGGCATCACAAGCAATATTGCAATGTACTTTTTATAAATATTCTTCATTAAACTAATGTGTCTTCTTTGTACTAGTGGGCTGAGGCCTGGTTGTGAGTATGACAATAGACTGAGAAGCAACAGACATGAGTGCAAGCTTACTTTTCACCCTGAAGATGCTCAGAGGTAAGCAGTTCTGGGTGTAAATACAGTGCCATAGTCGAGCTGTTCCCCATGCTCTCCTCCACATGTCAAAAAGAGGCACACACTGAAATCTACTGTGGGGCTGTAAAAACTTAGTGATGGAGGATGTGCCTAAGGCCTGAGATCCTCCTGAGCACAGTGAGAGCCACCGCACTCAGCTTACCTTGCTTTTTCAATTGAAGGCAAATATAGAACTTCTCGTCTTTCATAATATATATATATATATATATATATATATATATATATATATATATTCCAATTTAATGACATTGCATGTTTTTATGTGACTCTTTTATTCCACTCAGTTTAGATTATTTTAGGCTTCCCATTATGGTTCTGCTTGGATCCAAATATTAACTGTGAATCTATTTCTGTTTTGAAGACATAGTTTTCTTTCATGTTTTGATTCACTTGCTTTTAAAACTCTCCATTTTGTTCGTAGATGTCTAAGTAAGTGTACAATGGCTAAAATGTGTGTGATGTAAATTATTAAGAAAACCAGTCTTACAAATGTCTCAATATGAAAGTTTAATAATCTTAATGTGTTGCATGCAGGAGTCTATATAAATCTAATAAATAGAGTTATGATTACTTTCTTCAAAATTTATAGATTATTGGGCTCATATTTTCTGGTAGAGAAATGTCAAGACTATTTTTTATAAATTTATTAACTTCTTATATTATTACAAATATATTGTTAGATATGGGCAATGGTGGTACACACCTTTAATCCCAGCACTTAAGAAGCAGAGGCAAGTTGATCTCTGTGAGTTCAAGGCCAGCCTGGACTACAGAATGAGTTCCAGGACAGTCAAGACTACAAAGTAAGATCTTATCTTGAAAAACCAAAACTAAAGAATTGCTACATACATGCAATATTGCAATTGCTTCATTAACTTGGAGGATCCGTTTTTTTTTAAATTACCTGATATTTCTCTTTTTCTCTGTCCTTTTAGATAAATTAACATTTTTATCAAATGTGAAGGTTGCTGCTCAACATTCTTTTGGGAATTGGAATTTGTTTTTCTCATCCTTGATCTTAAAGCTTTGGCTTCATGCTGTCCCAGTGGGCAGTTCTGGTGTGGATTTTGCTCATCGTGTTAGATGATCCCATCCTCGATTGTTAGCAAGTGCTCTTCCTGGTCTTGTGTGGTTTGCCACGAATTCATCCCACCCCTACCTGTGCATCCTTTGCAATGTGACTGCCATATGATATATATATATATATATATATATATATATATATATATATATATATATATATATCTGTCTCTCCCTACTTTATTCTAGTCTTGTTTCTGAGACTTCCATTGACTTCCATTGGCCAGTGGTCATTGGTAGATATGATTTCAGCAGAGTCCTGATCATTGTACTTGAGTATTAATTCATTCTTGCTCTCTCTCTCTTTCTCTTATTCTCTTGTACATGTACTTTTTATTTTTCAAATTTTTAAAAATATTGTTTTATGTGTATGAGTGTCTTGCCTGTATATATGAGTACCACATGTGTGCCTGGTACCCACAGAGGTCAGAAGAGGGCATTGGCTCTCCAGAAATAGAGTTAGAGATAGTTGCAACTACCACGTGGGTGCTGGGACTTGAATCCAGAGCCACAAGTGCAAGACCAACAGGTGCTCTTAACCACTGAGCCATCCATCACTCCAGCCCCCACATATTTTTCTTGTCTCGATTAGCAGAGCAACACAGAAGACAGTTATTTCCAGCAGCATCCCCAGGGTACCAGTCACAGTCTAGAGGTGATTTAAAGTGTGGATCCCATGGGTCTTGGTTCCTTCATCAGACGTCATCTCATCAGGGATGCTGGCTCCCGATCCTACATGTAAGCTTGTGTATTTCTTCTCAGGGAATATACTATTGCATGCTACCATGTAGCACTTCCTAGTCTACCACTGTTAATTTTTCCCATTGTGTATGTCATCTAGCTTCAAGTTTTAGCTCTTAATATCTCCCCAGTTGGGCTGAGCGCTTCCTGAAGTCAAATGCTATTCAAGCCATAGCCACATGACTGGAGGTCAGAAAGGGCTTGGCACGAGCTAGACACGCTGTGTGGATGCAATGGGGGAGAGAGGGAGAAGGAGAGAGGGAATGACAATGTGGAAATACATGGAAAACTGAGGAAACACATGCTTTATTGCTGTGCAGCAACTGTCACTATGCTTCCTTAATGCATTGTCCTGACCCACTGCACTTAGAAACGAGGACACAAAACAACATGGTTTTCCTGGTAAAACTTCTCTTACTCTCTGGACAGTGAACAAATGACACAAAGCTAGTCGTGTTCTCCTAAGAAACCCCTCATAGAAGTGCAGTGTTTGTAGCTGTTGGGGCACAAGAGCAAACAATCGCATTTCGTTCCACAGGCTCACGGTGCTGTGTGCTTTATGGAAGAACAGACAGGTGTCAGCACCAACTCTCTTATTTTCAGAGAGCTCAAAATATGATAGAAAACACTTAGCTGCTTCAGGCTCCAGTGTGTTTAATAGCTTTGATAGTTATTAAATCCCAAATGTGTCTCTCTGTAGATTAGAGTTTGATCTGGGGTGGGGGGGTTACTTATTAGTCCATTTTTGATAAAGAAAAGGTCAGTTGTCAAGGACAATGGTACGCCGTGCTGTAGCGTGTAGGCAGCAGTGTTTTCCCAATTGCCCAACTTCCTGAATCATTCTGGCTCTTTTTTCCCCCACAGCCAAAGAAGCAAAAGAAGATATGGTAGCCTGGGACAAACAGAAGAGTTTTCTTTTTTATCTTTAGAGAGTAACCAGAGTCACATTTTCTCCAAGCTCAGCTCAGTTGCAGTCATGGTCAAGTTAGTTTGAGGTCAATTGAGTCAGATTTTTGCAAAAAAAAAAAAAAAAAAAAGCAACCAACCTTAATTTCATCTCAAGTATGTGAGTCTTCTGGGGAGAGAACTTTAGTGCTTTCCAAAAAACTAATTAAACAAAGAAGCAAATCCCCTAAAACCACAGCCTCCTTTTGATGCCTGTCTGCATCCCTTCTAAAGGCTTCTCCCTGAATTACCTGGCCAGCAATCCCCCTACAGCACTCCCACCAGGCCCAGTGGTCTTACTGGGAGAGCATGCCCTGTGCAAAACAAGGGATGTACCAGGCAAAGCTTCCAGGCTGGAAACTTGGGCAGAAGAGAAGATTAATGTACAGTTCTCATCCATCCAGTAGAACGTTGCTCCTTGCTTCCAGGAGCTCACTTCTCTGAAAACCTGGATTTAACTCCTGAGATTTTTGTCTCCCTCACTGATGATCTAACACATCCAGACTTAAAATTCTCCAAATTGCTATTTCTGCACATGTCTAATCAAAACTCTCAGCTTTATTTCACATTACCACATTTAATGGATAATTATTAATAATTTGCCCCCCCAATCAATGTTTTACTTCCAAGAGACAGATTTTGAGTCCATGGTTAAGCCCCTGCATTTAACTTGAGACCCCTTAGAATGTGGAGAACCGACCTCTACATTCTACATAATGCATACTCTATGCAACACCAACGTAACACTAAAGTCAGCAATCTGCCTTTCTGCCAAGGCTGGCCATCTGTCCCATTGAGCTGGAAAGAGTGGGCACACCCAGAGTATGGAGCAGGAGGAAGAGGGAAGAATGCTTAGGCTTTTAGAAAGAAAAAAAAAAAAAAAAACGGAAATGCTTTGGGCTTACCATTTTGATCTTTAATGCTAAGCATTGAAACAGAGAACAATGGGCAGTGGTGGTTCACGCCTTTAATCCCAGCACTCAGGAGGCAGAGGCAGGTGGATCTCTGAGTTCAAGTCCAGCCTAGTCTATATAGAGAGGAGAGGGAGGGATGGGGGAGGGGAAGAGGGAGAAGGAGATAGAATAAAAAGGAACAAAATAATAACCACTTCAGAAAGACTGTAGCTGTAAGGAGAGGCACCAATCACAGCTCCCCACACAAACCATTGCCATGTAGCTTCATTTTATATCATGCTTAGTAGCTCTACTATGCACTAGGAATAGAGTTAAGTTCTAAAACAGCGGTGTTCATCACAAATGCATACAGATTAGCCGTGTGATTTTAAAATTATATATTTTTAATGCATTAGAAAGAGAGCTAGGGCCTTCCTGTCTGGGCCAGAGCACTGAGCAGACCTTGGGTGGCAGCTCTGCCTCCAACATCCAAGAACCCAGAGGAAGCAGGGATCCCAGGCACTCGAACTCAGGCAGTATCTTAGGTAAGCAGACAGCAGGGCCCGCCCTAAACAGGGAGTAACTGGGAACCAAAAGGACCCAGGAAGTCACTCCCGGCCGGGAACACTGGTTCCTTCCGGTCTGGGCCAGAGCACTGAGCAGACCTTGGGTGGCAGCTCTGCCTCCAACATCCAAGAACCCAGAGGAAGCAGGGATCCCAGGTGCTCGAACTCAGGCAGTATCTTAGGTAAGCAGACAGCAGGGCCCGCCCTAAACAGGGAGTAACTGGGAACCAATAGGACCCAGGAAGTTACTCCTGGCCGGGAACACTGGTTCCTTCCGATCTGGGCCAGAGCACTAAGCAGATCTTGTGTGGCAGCTCTGTCCCCAACCTCCAAGAACCCAGAGGAAGCAGGGATCCCAGGTGCTCTAACTTGGACAGTGTCTTAGAAACTAGTTCTCAGATCTGAGGCCTAGATCAGACCTCTGCCAGGTCTGCTGTTGTGTGGACCCCGGATTCCACCTGAGACATATTGGAAGGTCCACTCAATTCAGATCCACAGAGGAACAAATGAACTCAGAGCTTCAGACAACATATCCTGAGATATTCTAGAGGAGACACTGCACCCAGAACAGCAGACACCTAGCTGGACTACTACCTTGGAGGCACCATATCCTGAGGCATCCTAGAGGTACCACTGTAATCAGTGCAGCTGGAAAAGATCACAGAGACATCTGGACCCCTAGGAGATCAGACACAAGCTAGATAACTAGAAAGACAGGCTTCAGTCAGAGACAGCAAGTACAGGCAGCACTAGAGTTAACCAGATGGCAAAAGGCAAGAGCAAGAATGTAAGCAACAGAAACCAAAGTTACATGGCATCATCAGAACCCAGCTCCCCCATCAGAGCAAGCCCTGAACACCCCATCACACCAGAAAAGCAGGAATCAGAATTAAAATCACTTCTCATGATGATGATAGAGGGCTTTAAGAAAGACATAAATAACACTCTCAAAGACCTTAAGGAGAGCACTGGTAGACAGATAGAAACCCTTAAAGAGGAAACACAAAAATCCCTTAAGGAATTTCAAGAAAATGCAACCAAACGGGAAAAGGAATTAAACAGAACCATGCAGGATCTAAAAATGGAAGTAGAAACAATAAAGAAATCACAAAGGGACAATACCCTGGAGATAGAAAACCTAAAAAAAAGATCAGGAGTCATAGACACAAGTATCACCAACAGAATACAAGAGATGGAAGAGAGAATCTCATGTGCAGAAGATACCATGGAAAACATTGACACAACTGTCAAAGAAAATGCAAAATACAAAAAGCTACTAACCCAAAATATACAAGAAATCCAAGACACAATGAGAAGGCCAAACCTAAGGATAATAGGTATAGATGAGGGGGAAGACTCCCAACTAAAAGGACCAGTAAATATCCTCAACAAAATTATAGAGGAAAACTTCCCTAACCTAAAGAAAGAGATGTCCATAAATATACAAGAAGCTTACAGAACTCCAAATAGTTTAGACCAGAAAAGAAATACTTCCCGCCATATAATAGTCAAAACATCAAATTACAAAACAAAGAAAAAATACTAAAAGCAGTAAGGGAAAAAGGCAAAGTAACATATAAAGGCAGACCTATAAGAATTACACCAGACTTCTCACCAGAGACCATAAAAGCCAGAAGATCCTGGACTGATATCATACAGACCCTAAGAGAACACAAATGCCAGCCCAGACTACTATACCCAGCAAAACTGTCAATCATTATTGATGGAGAAACCAAAATATTCCATGACAAATCCAAATTTACACAGTATCTCAACACAAATCCAGCACTTCAAAGAATAATTGGTGGAAAACTCCAACACAAGGAGGGAAACTACAACCTAGAAAAAGCAAGAAAGTAATCTTCCAAAAACCCCAAAAGAAGATAGCTACACAAACATATCTCCACGGATGTTAGCCCAAAAGCTTGGATTATAGAAGACTCAACCCACAGACCACATGAAGCTCACGAAGAAGGAAGACCAAAAGGGGATGCCTCAGTTCTACTTAGAACGAGAAATAAAAATGCTCAAGGGAGCAAATAGGGAAACAAAACATGGAACAGAAACTGAAGGAGGGGCCATCAGGAGACCTTTCCACCTGGGTATTCACCCCATGTACAGCCACCTAATCTAAACACTGTTGTGGATGGCTGGAAGTACATAATGTGAGGAACATGATATAGCTGTCTCCTTAGAGGTCAGCCAAAGACTAAAACACTCAGAGGACAATGTTCACAATTAACCACTGATATGATCAGGGGTTTCCCAATGGAGAACTTAGTGAGAGGACTGAAGGAGCAGAAAGGGTTATTGACCCCAGATGGAAAGCAACAATACCAAACAACCAGAGCCTCCCCCGCCCCCCCCCCCCCCCGGGTCTAAACCACCAGCCTGGGAACACATAGGGAGGGACCCAAGACTCCAGAGGTATATGTAGGGGAGGATGGCCCCGTCGGACATAGGTGGGAGAGGAGTTTCTTGGTCCCATAAAAAAAATGAATGAAAAATGAATGAATGAACACACAGTGGGAGGGGGGATGTGAGGGCGGGGAGGGGAAAGTGAGGGGGGTAGGTGTGGTCACTGCCCCATAGAAGCATGAGGAGGGGGATGGGATAGGTTTCTGGGTGGTGGGAGGAAGTAGGCTAAGGGGATAAAATCTGAAATGTAAATACTACAACCAATTTTAAGAAGCGGGGGGGAAAAAAAAAAGTCTTCAGAACCAACATCTTTAAAAAAAAATGTCAGGCCCCTGGGGGTGGGAAATTTTTTTTTTCTTGATACTAAAACTTGTTCTGAGAATTGTATATTGCAGAATACACAGCCTTGGTGTATCTACTCATCAAGCATACTGAGCAGACCTGCCCAAACCTCTGATGTCCTGGAATTCCATCTGGATTCAGTGAAGACACTGCATCAGAGGCTTATCAACTTACTCTCCCCCCCACCCCTCTTCTAAAATCTCAACGCCCTTAATCAGCTTGAAGAAGTTAAAGAAGAGTCAGCGCCCCTATTCCCTGAGCTTGGGGACTAATGTGGTTAATAATGGTCTGTCTTTCTAGGGACAAGTAGTGGTTTTGTTGGAACAGGGGGGATTAGCTAGGACTTACTGCATAGCCATAACCTACTGGTAGAATTCTGTATAATTATTATCAAGATGAAGTTATAAATTCTTAAATGGTACAAAATTTACTTTGATCTCAAATTTAAGGTTTTCATTGGTACGAGCTCCTTATTAATATAAAAGTGAGATGAATATTGATACGCTCATGGGCATTGTGCCTGTATAACACCTTTAGGAATACAGGGCCTAGACCCAGCCCTTTTTTAACTTTTTTAACTGATTTGGGACGGTTAACCTATGAGTTAAGGGACTATAGCAAATTCATATTTTTGAGTTTATTGTTAGGGTGCTTTCCATATTTTACTTAGAAATAGCTGAGAGGAGTTAACAGAAAACAGTCCAGGTTACCTTACATGGATAGTTGGTTTTCAAAACATCAGAAGTCCATAGAACTGATGCTACAAATATTTATATATTAATGTTCATATTGATTAGAGACCTGTCTGCTCCTGACAGCTTCCTGTCGTGGATTCTAAGAAGAAATTGAGCATCCTTGGAGTTATTCCAGTTGTGTGGTAACAGCCACTAGGCAAGAATTGCCTCTCTCCATCTACAGACAAATTACTGTCCAGAAAAGGACACACATGCAGAATAGTCGACTGATTATATCTGCCTAGACAGTCCTTAATAATCCTGCATCACCAAGGTCTGTCAGATGATTCTGGGCCAGAAGGCTGAAGATTTGATGCTCCAACGTTCGGTAGTATAGGGGCTTTTCAGGTGTTCAGAGGTCTCTATAAATTGGCTAAGTTTTAGAAGCTATAATTTGTGCTTCCCACAATTATAGTTAACTCAGTCATTCTGGATTTCTGACGGGGTTGAAAACTTATAGCTATTTACCGTAAGAGAAAAGATTTGAGTGGATGGTCGTCAGCTGACATTCATCCTAAAGCCAGGTTCAGAACTAAATGTTTTAGTTAGGATAGATGACAGAGGTGCTGGTTAGTCAACAAAATGATGGACTGGGTATTAAGACTATCTTGTACCTCACTGGTACAAATTGGCATAATTATGCTCTAATTGTATTTTGAGAGAAAAGTTTTATTTTAACAGGAAGGGTGATGTGTAGGAGGAGCTAAGGTAGGAGGAGTACTGAGAGGAAGAAAAGGAGTAAGAAGAGGAGGAGAAGAAGGATAGGAGAAGCTAGGTGATGAAAGAGAGAAAGAGGGGGGAGACAGGGAGGCAGATATTCATGTATCTCCACCAGTCAAAAATAGTTGTTATATCTAGGTCGGTCAGTGGGTTACACCTCTGATTGAACAATTCCAAACTTATAACGCTTATGATTAACATTATTTTTAAAAAAATGTATAAATGCAAAAAGGAAAAGGGGGCATGGGATAGGAGTTTTCTAAGGGGGGGAAATGGGGAAAGGGGATGGCATCTGAAGTGTAAATAAAATATCTAATAAAAAAAAAAAAGAAAGAAAGAAAGAGAGCTAGGCCAGAGCGTAGTTCAGCACTAGAGCCTATGCTTTGTACAGAGGATGACCAGGGGTCCACCCCTAGTACCAGTTAATAATAATTTTTTAAAAGTATGAAATTAATATACATGTTTGTAGTTGACCCATTACAATCAAAATGCTCGCACATTAGCATTTCAACGTGTAAGTATACAAAGATAGTTAACTTCTTTACTTTATTCCCAAGGTATCTTCAAGGTGTGTGTGTGTGTGTGTGTGTGTGTGTGTGTGTGTGTGTGTGGTGTGTGTACGCATGCACATACACATACACGTGTGCATGCATAAGGTTGTTTGTTTGTTCACTTGTTTGAAACAGCATCTTACTCTGTAGCCTGGGATAGCTGGCCTGGAGCTCATTATGTAACCCAGACTAGTCTCAAACTCTTGGCTGCTCTACTGCCTCAGTTCCTCCAACCCCCTAAACGCTAGGATGAAGGCATGTATCATCACACCCAGTTTACTGAATACTATATACAACACAGCTTAAGTCTAAGCCAGAGTCAGGGGTTCAGGAGCCTGGTGCATCTCTGCCTACCATACTGGATGCCCAGCACCAGTTACAGGTAGCACCAACTCTGTCAGTTGTGGTCTCTTATGGGCCCTCATCTAAGAACCGGAGCCTTAAGGAAAGAGTGAAGACTCTATAGGGTGACAACATGAGTATGAAAGTCAGGTGTCTGTGTTACAGGATGCACACAAGGAGATGGCTTATCATCCACATAATGGCAGCCATCTTGCCCGAGGACTGTGGGAACCATAGCTTTTAGAGCTGCTGCCCCAGCCCAGGTCCTACACCCCAATTCTGGGGCAGTAAACAGAGACTCATGATGCTCCAATTTCCATCTTGTTGGGAGCCTTGATCTCATGGACAACTTGTTATGTAAGAAGCAAAACATGAAATTTGTCAAAAAAAAAAAAAAAAAAAAAAAAAAAAAGGAAAGGGAGATGGCAGCAATGAAAGATAATTCATGAAAAAATAATAATTGAATATTCTCTTTAAATTGTTTTACTTTGTAAAGAGTCCTATTTTCTATTCCAGAGTGACCTCAAAATTCCTTTGTATCCCAGGCTGACCTTGCACTTGCTTCAGCTTCCCAAGTGCTAGCATCATAAAGATGTACCATCACCTTCAGCTTCTGAAAGTCCGTTTTTTAAATAGCACAACGTAATAACTGTCTCACTCCCACCTCACCACAGGTTTCTACCTGCTGGATGGGAGGGAAGGGCAGGCTTTATTTCCATTAACACCATAGTACACGGACTCATCACGGAGCATGGTTTTCTCAGTCTCCACATCCCACAGTGATGTTTTGCTCAACAAAAGCAGAGGGTTTCCATTCACAGAGACCACATACAACCTTTAAACATCACAGAGCATTCTCGGGTTTATGAATCGCCTAGCTCAGAACCCTTCCCCATACACCTTAGACTACCTGTTCATCCATGGTTGCTTTTCTGTTTCTTCTTCCATACCAAGTCCTCTCTGCCACCTGCTCATAGACTTGAGCTTGTAGAAACTTCAGGGTCCAGCTTTGAGGCTCAGGAATAAGACGGTCAGGTAGAGATACCTCAGGAAGTAATGAACTCCAGAAAAGAAATCTCTAGAGATGTACACCTGAGTCTCCTTTCTCAGATTTAAGGTGGATCTCAGACTTGTCAAATAGTATTCTATTCTCTTTTACTGTGACCATTGTTGTCTGTGACATCTGGTGGCCTACTAAGTAACTCTGCCTCTATGGGTGACACTGCCACCCTGCTCATGCTTCTTGCTCTGTTATTTACCTTGCTGTCACCAAAACCTGGCAGAAACAACTTGGAAAAGAAAAGGTTTCCTTTGGTTCACAGTTTCAAAGGTTTTCAGTCCACCATGGTGGGACAGCTCAGTTCACAGGGACAGGAAGGCATGGCAGAGGCTTCTCAGAGCATGGTGGACCAGGAAGCAGAGAGAGACTGTGTCACAAGAAGTTGGCTGAGAGAGCAGACCCCCAAAGACAGACTCGCAGTAGCTTAGCTCCAGCAGCTAGCTCCCACCTCCTAATGGTTCTGCAGCCTCCCCAAATATCCCCACCAGCCATGAAAACAAGGGCTCAGAATGTGAGGGGATCCATTCAGATTTAAATAGCAACACTTCCTGTCTACTTCTTTGCTAGTTCTTTGGTCACCGCCATTACATACAATATATAGTATGTTGATTGCTTAAAGGAGCTGAGTGTATGCTCACCTCTGAGTACCCAGGGGTGCCTTCCCTTCACAGAATCAACTGCTGGGACAGTGGCCTCCAGAACAACAAGACTGACATTGCAAATGACACCTGAGGCCAAGGCTGTGAGTGAGACTATAAAGTCACTGTCACATTACTCCTCCAAGTTCCACCCCAGAGTCGTGTCTTCCTAGAAAAAAAGCAGGCCTCCTCCCCTTCTTAAACACATTTTGCAGGCAGGACCTTGTACTGTCTTTGTATATGTCTTGTGTAGATTGGAATGTGCACACCTATGGTAATTCTTAGGTCTGGATTCCGAGGCTTTCTTGGCGACTAGGGAAAGACCCAACAAATGAATGTTTTTGGTAGAATCTTGTTTTCAGCCCATAGTGGACCATCTCTTTCACGACCTGCCCACTGGTGTTCAAGTGTGGTTTCCCTGACAACGGGAAGCTGCAGCTTTTGGCCTTGGGCTCTCCCAGGGGTGATCTCAAGACTCAGGAGAGGCAGTCACTCCAGATGTAGGAGTAACTTCTGGGGACAGGTATCTATAATACAGCCATTAAAGTCTTGTCCTGAAGCTACCAAACCACCCTCCCGATGACACCATTCTTTAAACAAAGCACTCACTAAAAACATTACCACTAGAAAGCATCTAGAATATTCCCATTTCTTCCTCTTCTCATATGTCAGTCATAATTTAGATGTTTTTTTAGTATATTCTACATAACACAAAAGGCAATCAACAAAATTTTAAAGCTCATTCTTTAGCTCACAGCATGAAAATGTCACAACAATGCCTCTCTCCCAGGGAAATCACTCTGAACCTTGGGATCCTGCTGAGTACCCTCAGGATTCTTAAAAAATATTTGTATTACGTGTAGGAGTGTTTGTCTGCATGTATGTCTGCGCCACATATGTGTCTGGTACCTTTGGCTGCCAGAAGAGAGTGTCAAACCCATTGGAACTGGAGTCACAGAGGGTTGTGAGCCTCCGTGTGGGTGCTGGGTATTGAACCTGTGTCCTCTGCAGAAGCAGCTAGTGTTTTCATCACTGAACCATCTCTCCAGCCCCAGCTGCTGCTCAGGTATCTTAAGAGTCCTGCCATTTTGTTCTCCTTTTCATTCTGAATGAGCCATTCTCCAGGCTTTCCCTCAAGGGCCTTAATAGAGGGTCACACCCTCATTCCATTTTTGGACCAGGTTCTCCTCATCATTCCCTAGGTTTAATCTTGTCCAGAGCTGTTTGTTCATCCATCTTACTTCTATCTGGAAGAACAAAAGGTTTTCAAACTTTGGAAAACCTGCTTCCTTTGTATTTACAATCTCTAGTTTGAGCTATCCCCCTGCCTCAAGTTCTACTATAGCAAGGAGCAGCCAGAGCCTCCTGTAACCCTGGAGATCTCTTTGTCTACATCACCCTGTCTGCTAGAGGCAGCTTCTACTTCCCACATGACTTTGGAAAGGTTGTTGCCAAACTTGCTGCCACCCTATACGGGATCATCCTCTTTCTAAGTCCCAGAAACATCTTTTTCACACGTTTCTCCAGTATGTGGTAGATGATCACCTTAAGGGCAGGTATCTGCTAACAGTCTCTGTGAGCCTGCCCCAGTCCAGGTGTGAAATGTGCCCCCACAGGCTCATGGGTTTGAAAACCTGGTTCCCAGCTGGTTGTGTGTTGTGGGAAGTAGTGGGGCCAGGCTAGTGGTAGTAGGCCACTGGAGGTGGGCCCTTCAGGGTTATCACCTTATGTAGTTTCTGGCCTTGTGTTCACCCAACATCCACCAAGATGTGAGCTTGCTAGGCTGCAACTCCAACGACTGTGGATGAAGCTGGCCCTACCTCCATTCTTTCCTGATATGATGAACTTTGTCATCTGAAACTGTGAGCCACATCAAGCTTCCTCTCTTCAGGTGCTTCAGTTGAGCATTTTGTCACCATGACAAACAAAAATCGCTAATATAGAGCATTGTATATTTCTACTGATATTTTCTTACAGCTTCTGCCAACAGGGCTCCAAAGTCACTGCTGTCATGTTTAGACTATTATGGCAGCACCCCGTTTTCTCTCTGTTCCTGCATCCCTTATTTTAGACTGCACCCCTTTACATCTCCAGTGACCGCCTGCCAAACCTGCTTTTGGTTCCAGCTCATGACTTTTACCTCATCTTTGTCCCTTTGAAGCTATCCCACATGCCTGGGCTTGCTTCTGCATGAAGACTCTATGCCCACCAGGGTGTCATTCCCAACCCAAGAAAGAAACCAGCTCTGGAAGACAGATCCTATTAATTAGCGTCTGGTATACCTTACACCGTTTCTATAAGAAAGATGTGGGAAGGGAATCCATAGGATGGTTGGGAAGATGGATGGGTGGGTGGGTGGATGGACAAATGGGTGGGTGAATGGATGAATGAATAAATGGGTGTATAGGTGCCCTCCTGATGTCAAGCAAAAGACCATCAGGAAGGATCCAGTGAGGGAGAAGAATTTGATACAAATGTAAAGCATGATAAAATACAGAGATGAGAAGAAAGCAAAGTTGCAAAGTATTTGGCTCAAAAAAAAAAAATGTTCACCTTGACTAGGATCAGTACCTACTGTTTCAAGGAGAAACACACTGGGCTCCTGATGTTGTGTCTAAAAAAAATGAGGAGGGAGAGAGGGGAATAGCCAGCCAGCATCTCTAAGGAGCCATTCACCTCCCTGCTCCAGGACAACCTTCCTGGACCTCAGATGTCTTACTTACTTTCACACCCTTTACTGCATTCCTAATCCTTCCCCAACAGTGAACTGCTCCCAAGATTTCTCTCCTGCCTTACCATCCCCACTTCCTTCCCTACTTCTGCCTCACCACATTTTATAACAGCCACCCACCTTCCCATGTACATGTGTCCATATCCTAGAGAAATATGTTATTTACCCACTTGTCCAGATCCCCCACTAAAGGTGCATTGCACCTCCCTTTCTGTGTGTGTAGTGGGGAAGCACAGGGGAGAGGTAGTTGGGAGAGTGCTTGCTTTGCATGCATGAAGCCCTGGCTTCGATCCACAGCACTGCCTAGAATCCCAACATTTGGGAGAAGGAAGCAAAGGGATCAGAAGTTCAAGGTCATCTTTGACCATGTATGGAGTGAGGCCAGCCTGGGCTACATAAAATCCTGTGTCAACAACAAATAAACAAACAAAATCCTAGACTGTGAATTGCATATCCCCTGACTACCCATAGGACTCAAGTCCTCTAGTGTCTCATAGTGACACTATGGACTATGTGTGGTCATCATGCTCTGGGGAGGGTCTTATCCATACAGACAGAGAGAATGGTGTACAGAAACCAGCCAATGGCCCTTTCCTCCCTTGGCAGCAGCTGCCGCTAGGCTCCCCCAAAACAGACACCATCCTCAGAGCTGGAAGGCACCATCATGGATTTCTGTTTATTTGCAATTAAAAAACACAAGGCCTCCCCTTGGATGAACTGATTAGAGAGGTTCAAAGAGTTATAGACACCTTGATGCCTTCATCGGCCTCCACTGTGGCCCAGCTATGAAAGGGTTATATTTATTTTTGTATAATGGAAAACTCATTGCTGGACATGGAGTTCCTCATTTTGATTTGTTTTCTTTGGAAGAAGCGGTGGCGGTGGAGGCAGAGCCCCAAGCTGGGTCATTAACATGGCAGCGACAGCAACAAAGACCTTCACAGCCGCTGCCTGTAAACCGTGGATCAAGTTCAAGTATTTATTCTGTTTGAGGCCTCCCAGTGTCTATAAAAGCCCAGCACGATTATATGATCAGTGTCAAGACCCACTTTCCCCTCTTTGTGCTCTGGGATGCGTTTCCTTTGCCCTGTCCCTCCGTGTTGCCACCGCAGCTGCTGTGTCTTTAATAGCAACCCAAGGCACAGACTATTGGAGTGTTCCTTGGGCTTTGTTTTAAACATGGTTTTTGCTTGTGTTAACTACCGCCTGGCTCTCTGACACCCGTGAATGGGGCTATGCAGGGCTGTCAATCAACAACAATAATAATGCCATCTGGGTTTGAATAATACTAATGAGAAGAAGACGAAGAAGGGTACTGAGCATTTACATAGCACCTTTGTCCCAGAAGCTCAGAGGGCGTTCGAGATAATCATTTATTCAATGCTCCCGGCTCTGCTGGGCAGTAGATATTATGATCCCACCACAGGAGACTGAGACACAGAGAGGGCAAGTGGCTGGCCCCAAGGTCACACAGTAAGTCAGAGATGACACACTTCTTAGTCATTGTGAGCCACTGAGCATTGGCCCTGTGGTGTCACATTGCACTGTAACTTTCTGTGTGTCTGTTTTGTTAAGTGACCTGTCTGATTTTATGGAATGGAAAAGAAAACAATGTTCTAGGTTGAAGGGCAGACTCAAAGATCTTTAGTGTAACAGGAAAGTCCATCTAGGATAGGGACAAGGAAGCTGTGTGTCACACCAAGAGGTGTGTCATTATTATTACCATCTTCTTATTGTAAGAGGATGGGAACAAAATCAAAAACATAAACATTAAGAAAGAGAGTCTAATAGTATAGGAGAGAGACCAGACTAATCACAGACCCAAAATGCCCAGCGAAGGCAATTCAGAAGAACTTGTACTGCAATTTTACTCAGAATGTTCTTGTTTGTTCTGAAAGCTCCATGCTGTCCTTTGTAGATTGTCTCTCCATTCTCAACAACCACCACCATCATCATTATCATACAACCACCAGCATCACAATTACCACCACCACCACCACCACCGAACCATCACCTTCGCCACTATGATCTCCACCATCGTTGCTATCATCCTTTCCACCATCATCATCATCACTATCCATCATATCATCATCCACAACACATCATTATCACATCCCCACAATATCACCATCTTCACTGTCATCATCATCATTATTACCACCGTCACCCCCTCCGTCATCCCCGCCATCATCCCCATCATCATCCCCACCATTATCCTCACCATTATTCCTACCATCATCCCCACAACATCACTACCTTCACTGTCATCACCATCATCACTATCTACAATGTCGTCACCATCATTATTATTAACACCATCATCCCCACCATTGTCATCACCACCAATATCATTGTATCGCTTTCACAATCACTGTCGCTGTCATCACCACCGCCATCATCACAACTACCGTCACCATCACTACCATCCTCCAAACCACCACAATCATTGTCCTTGTTTCATATTCTACTTTGCTGTTTATCACTACAGATGGGGAGGGGAGAGCAGTCCTCAGGAAGTCACACAAGGATATGTAATTAAAATTCCTGGCACTTCTACTATGTTCATGGTGCTGTTAGTAACTGTGTTTATTCTTGCTTGCTCTGTGCCCTGATGCCATTTCTCGACACATTCTAAACAAATGCACATGGTAACACATTTATCTGCTCTTCCTACAGCACCAGATAGGAGCCTCTGTACAGAAGACACACTCTATTTTTCAATATTTACTTGAACAAAATATTTTCCATATTTTATTGAAATAACGTTTGGGGCAAGGGTATTCACAGATGTGTTTGAAAAGACCCTCATTCTGGCAGAGCATGGATATTTTATAGACAAACTAGTCTCTGTTGGAATAACTCTTCAACCTCAGTACAGGGAAATTGTCCTGGAGAGCTTGTTACAGCAGAACGCAAGTTAAGAAGATCTTGAATGCCCATCTTGTTCTAGAAAGATCCACCTTAGAAATCTGCAGAGGACAGATGAAACAGACTGAAATCTGAAGATTCTGTTAGAAGTAGTTCTAACAGTCTACATAGGTACTGAGTTAAGTCATTAGTCAATGGATTGACACTGAAGTCTCCCAAAGCTTCCCAGACGCTCATTACATTCTGGGTTTCATGTCCCTTGCAGAGAACTTCTAAATGCTTGGGTTGACACCATCTGTCGTGTAAGTTCATTATTTATGGTGTTGCCTATCCTTCGCCTTTGTCCCTGACCCAGTTTAGAGACACTTCATCACCAGGTCTGAGGCTTGAGTCTCTTTAGTTTCCAAGGCAAAAACTCCTCTGCCAATGAACAAATAATTTATAAGCTCCAGGCCTTCAATGGGAAAGCTCTAGATAGAGTGCCCTCTCCCTCTCCCAGCTTCTCACTCCTCTTTGATAGTGGGACCATGTCTTCTATTTCCTAGTACACCCATCACTTCCTAAGAACAGAGTCCATTCTGAGCTCCGTGTTGAATAGAATGCCAGATTAAAAGTGAAGAAGCTGTCAAGGAGGAAGCGCTTGAGAAACCACTACTGCAAAATAACAATGATAAACTTGTTTTAAAGTTTCTAATATTGTGAATCTACTCAACCACGCAATGCCATGTCACATGCTTGCAGCACTTCTCCCTCAGATGGGACTCACTAGACCTACATAGGAAGACATACATATATGGTCTGCCTTCAAGAACAGAGAGGACCCAGCAGGTAAGAGCATCTAATGCTCTTGCAGACAGCCCAGGTCTGATTCCTGATACCCACATCAGGTGGCTCACAACTGCCTGTAACTCCAGAGGGGATCAGAGAAGTCCTGGCCTCAAAGGACAACTGCACACATGTGGTACACATAAACTCACACAGGTATGTGCATGTGCGTGCACACGCGCAAACACACACAGAAACAGTAATAAGTCTTTAGAAAATAAGAAATTTCATTAAATGGTATAGTTTTCAAAGAAATCTCCCTCTTTCTTTCCTCTGTTTCTTCCTCTCCTCCTTCCCACCCTCCTTCCTTCCTTCTTTCTTCCTTCCCTCTTCCATCCTTCCCTCTTTCCTACCATCTATTCTTCCTAATTTTTCCTTTCCTACTTCTTTCATCTTTCTCTCCCACCCCTCATCTCCTTCTTTTCTGCTTTAGTTTCTTTTTCTGGTCACTGTAATCAAACACCTGATGGGAAAGAACTTAATTGAGAAAAGGGTTATTTTGGCTCACAGTTCAAAGAGCTCACAGCCCATAGGGCTCATGGTTCAAAGGTGACAGTCCATCATGGTGAGGAAATCCTGGCAGCAGGAGCTTAAGGCAGCTAGTCGCATCACACTCACAGCCAGGAAGCTGGGAGAGATGAAGGCTAACGCTCAGATGGCTCTCTTATTTTTTTTCCCCACAGCCTATGAGATGGGTGCAAGTTACATTCCGGGTTAGTTTTTCCCACCTTGTTAATCTTCTCTAGAAAAGCCCTGAAGAACAACCCCAAAAGGTATGCCTCATTATGCCCCGTGTCTTAATCCAATCTAGTTGACAATAGACATTAAATATCACCATTGTACTAAGGATATGGTTCAGTAACAAATGCTCACAGGACGGCTCAAATTCCAGGCCCAGCATCCACTTGAAAAAAATCTGGGTGCTGTGGTGCATGCTGAAAAGCCAGTCTAACCTAATTGGTGAGTTCCAGACCAGTGAGAGATCTTGTCCCCCAAAAGTAGACAGCATCTGAGAAATAGCACCTGAGGTTGTCCTGTCCACTGGCTTCCATGTGCACACATATGAAGGGGGAGGGGCTATTTTCCTCCCATCTTTCCTTCCCCCTGCCTTTTCCTTTCCTGATCTCCAAGGAACGATCCAGGCACTCATAACTTAATTTTTATTAGTTTTATAATTGAACTTGATTTTATTTTAGACCCTACAATAGTAAGATGTGGTTGTGCGGCGATGAAACAAAGAGAGTAAACCATGGTGTGGGGTATCAGCTGGAGAGAGGAGTTGAGTCTTCAGTAGACAGTGGGAGGAAATGGACAAACTGGAAGCTCAACACGGGGTGTGAAGTGCTGGATCTGTGAGCTGGCTTCCAGAGCAGCCATTGTTGCTGGCAGAGGAAATACAGTAAGACAGATGGAGGTAGACATGGATCTTCGTCAGCCGTAGTGTGGACACTGGACTCTACTCAGAGGCAAAAAAATTGAAGACAGAAGCTTTTGGAACAGTGACCATGAATCCATGTCTAGTTTGCACAAGCATTCCGAGTCACAGTAGCCAGCCAGTGTTTACCCTGTGGTTTAAGGTTATGTGTACTGTCTGCACCCCTTACCCCAAGATGGCAGCTGTAAGCAGCCTAGTGGGCACTTCCCTCTGTAATCTTGCATATCGAGCTTGGACAGGCCTGTCAGAGGTGGGTGGGTTCTTCCACAGAGGTTCCCTTAAGAAAAGGACAGTCTCTGAACATCCCCAATCCCTCTTGCTACCCACCTAAGACATAGCCTTTCTATTCAGCTGAGACAAAGCTCCGAGGCCTGGGACACCTCTGGTTTCCACAGAGAATTGACCACCACACAGGACAAAGAGCCTCAGAGCACTGCCCTTCCTTTGGCTGACTTGGCAGCCTATTCCTCACATGTCATGGGTTTTCCTGGAAGCCAGACTGGCCGGTTTGAAAACCTTCCATTCTGTCTGCACAGACAGAGCCTGGAGCCTCTGGGAAGAGCTCTTATCCACCAGGAGGCCTGACAGACCTCCTTCTCAGGCTCCTTTGAACAGGAGGGAGATTGTTATTCTCCCCTTCACACACAGAGGTACTGTGGGACTGAGGATTGTGGGTGTGGCTGGAAACCCCCAGATCTCCCATCTCTCTTTAGCAGTTGTACATGGTGGCTTCTGGGGACCTTCTTTTCCCAGACAGCCTGAGCAGCCCAGACAAGAGAATCTTGAGAGGGCCCTGATGAGCTGTAGCCCCCGAGTCTAAGAATGAAGCCTTGCTCCTGTACTCCTCTCTTTTCCCCTGTATTGCTGTCCGTGAGCTTAACATCCAGTTCTGAATTCCCCCTTTCCTAGCTTGCTGTCCCGTCTTTAGGAGCAATTAGCTGTCTTCCCATCCCCTTCTCTCTGTTCTGTGTGTACCCTCAGGGTGCTGCCATGGGATGTATTGTGGCATTTTTGTTTAAAGGCCACCCTAAGTAGGCATCCCAAGATGCTCAAAAGCAGTGTACTAGCTATTTTGTATTGTCATAGTGACACAACCTGAAGTCGCCTGGGAAGAGGGAACCTCAACTGAAGAGATACCTAAATCAGATTTGCCATTGGGTATACTTATGGGACATTGTCTTGATTGATGATCTACATGGGCTGCCTGCCCACTATGGGCAGCAATATTCCTAGGCAGGTGGGTCAGGGCTATATAAGAAAACTTGATAAGTATGAGCTGGAGAGTAAGCCATCAAGTAGCCTTCCTCTATGGTTTCTACTTCAAATTCCTGGCCCCAGTTCCCTAGTTGACCGTGACCTGGGAGTCAAACAAACCTTTTCCTTTTCCTTTTTCCATTGCTTTTGGTCTTAAGATTTTGCCACAGCAACAGAGACCAGCCTAAAACAGGGAAGGCTAGTGGGGGCCTTAGGGAACAGTTATATGAATCACACAGCCCAACTCTATGAGGCAGAACGTACAATGTCGTTTTGATCCTTCACAACTCTATGTTTTTGGGAACATTGAACCTTGTTTTTAAGCAGGTGTGGAACACAATGGAAATCTGTTTTATCTGGTAGAAGGCAGCTCCCTTTAATTTTTCTCTTCTTGCCCTGGTCACCTAAGAAGGAAGAAATTGTAGCTAACTCAATGATTTTACATTCCCTTTGGAGGTTGCATGTGATTCTAGATCAAGAGGAGAGTTTAAGAGGTTCCCCTAGGGGCTGTTGGTATAGCTCAGGTGGCAGAGTGCCTGCTTGGCACGGACAAGGCCCCGGGTTTTACTACCAGGGCTGTACAAACTGAATGTTGCTGTGCATGCCTGCAAGCCCCTGAGACAAAAGCAGCAACTACAAATAAGTTTCTCTAGCCCCAGCATGTCCCAGGAGGTCACAAGTTCCATGCTCCAAATTCTGAGCTGCCATGCCCTGAGTCAGGATAGTGGATGGCGAAGGAGGCTCTGACTGTGACAGAGTCCTAGTATGAGACAAGAAAAACTCATGTGATCACAACAGACAAGGCTGCCTGCCATCCTTTGGGCTCTAGACATGGTGCTTTGGCTAGACCCCAGTGGTAGGCAGGGCATCTGACAGGAGTCCTGTCCACTCCTGCCCTGGGGACCCTCTGTAATTATACCTTTGATTCTCATCTTTGTAATGAAATATCTTTCTTTTAGCATTTTGGAGGGATAATTCTGAGGGCATCAATTATGAATTGGGGGTACCTGGGACCCATTCTCAATTACCTAACAATCCACAGTCCATGGTATCCTCCCAGAATATATGTTTGTTTTAATTCCCTCTGGCTTTATTCTGATACAGGGAAGCAGGAACAATAGTCACACAGTGAGCTCGGGTTCAGCCTGTGTCCCCACTAGATGACCAAGTGGGTGGATCCTTATCCTTGGCTCTGGAATTCAAAACCCTCAGCCTGGGCTCCACTAGTGGTCAGCAGTTGTGCGACCTTGGGCAAGCTGCTTGACCTGGCTCTGCCTTCCCTTCTAGAGCATAGTGCCTGACACCACCACCTGCACCTGCCTTGTAGAACTGAGACTGGAGTATAGAAATATGAAGTCCTGGCCAGAGCGAGTCTGACTCATGTGGCATTTCTGTTGTTCCTACAAGGATTACCCCTACTTCTTGGGCCCTGGGTTCTTTTTCAGATGCTTGAGAACTGAAGAAAGTGAACAGAGGTGATAGGACAGAAACACCTGAGGACAGCCTCAGGGCACAGCATGACAAACATGGCTCCCACTGATGACGTCAGCTCTGCCCAAACCCCTCTTACTATGCTAGATTTTGCTGAAGTTCTACAGGACGTCATGTCAGACTCTCTTTGCTCAGGGCAGCCTGTGAGCAAGCCAGTGACCAGCTGTCCTCTGTACACCAAACCCTGTGTTTTCTTGCCTCAGAAATTTTGGACATTCTGTTGGGCCCCATGGATACTTGAACCTGTAAGAATGCCAGATCCCTGGAATGAGTCTGTAAAGATGCAGAATATTGCTATTACATATAATCCTTCAGTGCTGGTTCTGCATTAAGCGTGAGAGTAAGATCCTGGAGGATGGATGCTAATCCACCTCCTGCTGCATTCACACATACCAAGGGGACAGTTCTTCCACCTATCAATGCTGTCTCCTATGGTGAAAACCGTTCTCTGCTTCACTGGCTGCAAAACTCCTATGCATGCCACAATGCCCAGAGCAGCTATCACCTTCTTTGAAACTTGCCTCAGTATTTCTTGGCCTCTGAAAAAGACTTAATAACACTTTCTTGTGAGTTGTTTGATTGGTTGGTTTTGCCTCTATTTTACAGTAGACTTTCTGACATTGTACTTTTGTTGCTTTCTATGCCCTGAACAAGGAACACCCAAATTTACCTACAAATTCTTGGAGACTGCATATAGTTAGCATTCAATAGGTTTGTTGTTGTTGTTGTTGTTGTTGTTGTTGTTGGGGGACTGAAGAGAAGACTCTGTGGACTGAGTCTTACTGCTGTAGACCTGGTTTCCGTTCCAGGTGCCCATGTCAGGTAGCTCACAACTGCCTGTAACTTCTGGCCTCCAGGGCATCTGCATGGGTATGGTTCACACAAATTCATGTAGGCACCCACACATGCATGCAAATAAAAATGAATTAATCTTTCTAAAAGCAAGTAAGAATTCTTGGTGGTCTGGAGGTCCAGAAGTTTGAGATTTGCTTTTCAACTGTGAATTGCTGGCTGCCAAGGGACACAGAAGCAAGTATGAGCGAATATCTGCTGGTCATTAGGGTAATTCAACCACTGAGTAACTTCCTAAGTCTCTGGAATCCATCCTGGGTTACCATCCGGCCTCCTGAGGCCCCGGGTGCTTCTGTAGCCACTGGCCATTCACTGGGGCTCATGGAATTGAAGTGCTGCTCTACCCACTGCCTCTTCCTCAAGCCACTGTGCCGAGCAAAGAATACCCAGCTCTTGCCCTTCTGGTCCAGTTGTACCCCACACCAGCCAACTTGAGCATGCCTATCTTCCACAGAGCCTCTCTGGCCAGCCTAGTCCAAAAGGAACTTGCCTTCCTTGGGGTCTGAGGGCACTCACCAGGACTCCAGATGATTTAGAAGCAATTATCTGACTTCTCCATAAAGGTGTCTTTTGACAGCTAAACAAACAAACAAACAAAAGATTTACTTATTCACTAGTGGCTAAACCCAATTTGAGACACTATATGTTTAAGTGTGCTTTTGTGTGTGTGTGTGTGTGTGTGTGTGTGTGTGTGTGTGTGTGTTGACATGGCAACATGACATGTGTGTCCAAATTGGAGCTCCTGATTTAATACATCTGGAACAAAATAAACTCCCTAATGACATCTTCTACCCTGTGTAGCATGTGTGTCTCAAATAGCAAGCTTACCCCCGCTACCCCCACCACCACAGAAACCAGCCAAGGCTCAAACAGCATGGAGACCTGGCATTCTTTCCTGGCCTGCCTGTCTCCTCCTGCACACCTCCCCTCAGGCAGCTGAGGACTTTCAGGGGCAAAGAATCTTGCACAGCTGTTGGTAGAGATCACACAGATTTCCTCACATCTGTTAGCAAGTGGTGAGCTCATGTCGCTGGGAGAGGGAGTCAACCTGTGCGGTCCGTCCGCCACCAGAACAGAGCCTGCCTTGGCAGGGACGGGAGAGAAATGGCCCTGAGTGGGAGGGGGGACTTCCTCCTGTCAGAAACAGCTACAGGGAGAGTGATCCTGCTGAAGTCTTTCCTGTATTGAGACAGTTTCCTTCTAGAAAAGCCCTGGAGCTTGTTGGAGTTAAAGGGAGATGCTACCTTTCTGACAAATGTTTTCAAATGGAAATGTATTGTGGAAATAAGAAAAAATATTATAAACCTATTTTTTGCATGTTCCTATCCATTTCCCTAATGTAATTAGTAATTCATTTTTATTGATTTTACATATGGGAGTATAAAACAATGAGTTTATTATAGTTTTATACCCAGCATCAATATAACTCACTTATATTTGCCCCCCTCACCATTTCCTACCCTTCCATACCCTCTGGTCTCTTTCATTCCCAAGCTAGTACCCATTCTGCATGTGTGTGTATGCGTGTGTGTGCATGTGCATGCATATGTGTGCACATATGTGTGCATGCATATGGTGTATGCATGCATATGGTGTGTGCATGTGTGTGCACATGCCTGTGTGTACATGTACATGTGTTCATGTGTGTGCATATGTGTGTGAGCATGTGTGTGTATGTGTGTGCACACATATGTGTGTGCATATGTGTGCATATATGCGTGTGTACGTGCACACATGCTTGTGTGTGCATGTGTGTACATGTATGAGTGCACTTGTGCACGGGTACACGCGCATGTGTGCACGCGCGCGCGCGCGCACACACACACACACATGCACAAGCACACACACACTTATGTGTATCCAGAACCTGAGTATGGGAGGAAATGTGGGCTAGCTTGCCTTTCTCCTTCCATTAACTCCTCTTGTTCCCTCCGGCTCCTCTATGATCTTCCTCCTTCCTCACAGTCACCTCTCCTTTTTTTTTTCAGTGACAGTTGTTTGTTTTACTTGTTTTTTTAGCTGAAAGGGTGTTAGGTAGTTCAACCTGGCCTCCAGCTTGATGAGTAGCTCAGGACGCCTTACACCCGATCCTTCCTCCACTTGCAGAGGACACGCCCTTCAGGTGTGTTCCACTGCCTGGCCGACAACTGATTTTTAAAAGATCCCTGGTTTCCCTCAAACCCTCCTTCTTTCCTCCCAAAGTCCCGTTCAAGGGGCAGCTGCTGATGTAGATACCCCTATAAAGAAGGTCATGGGCAATTGTAGCCCTGCCCCAACTCTGCCAAGCCTTTGAATATTAAAAATATATATATAGTCTAGCTTTGACAGTGTTCAATTATGTACAAAGAGCCTTCAGTGGCATTGGATCCTCTAGTGGTCCAGTGGGAAAAGTAGGTGAGTTACTTCTGGAGTTAGGGCTGCTGTCAGGACACTTGCCCATGGGCTGCAGCCCCTGCCCTCCCTTTAGTCCTGGTCTCTCAAAGCCCAGGTTTATGGTTTGGGGAAGATATTTGTTCAGAAATTCAAGTTTACTAGGAAGGAGAGGACTGGGTCTCTGATGCCAACCTGTGACCCCAGTTTTTGGAACTCCAGACTCATGGAACCTAGCCTGGGATTTAGTTGGGTTTTGGCCCTTGCAAAGCAGCAGCAGGGTAACCCAGAAGAAATACTAAACCCATTTCAGAATTCCATCTGGATAGACAAGGATGGTACCCAGAAGAGTATGAGACCAGGAGATGAGAGCTACATGCAGGAAGCTTCTGCTTCTGCTGACCAGGTGTACCAAGTCATCCCTCTATCCTAGGCCTCAGTCTTCTCACCTGTCAAATGGGAGGAGCTGGCTGGCATGGATAACTGTAATGCAATAATCCTATGCATTGATGGCAGACAGGCCATCTGGGCATGGGGAGGTTCCCTTTAGCAACTGTGCCCCAAAGCCTGGCCTCTACCCTCACTCCTTGCCTGCTGTTAGCCCAAGCTAGATTGACCCTGACCAGCCTGGAGACATCCTGGTGCAGCATCAAGGGAAGGTTTGGGTGAGGGCCGGCTGGGGCCAGCAGGGGGGGACCCACTGGGGTATTTTTTTTCACATGCATATGTCCCCTCTCAGGCAGCCCTTTCAGAGCACTGGACAATGTGCTCTTTTTGTCCCCAATCCTTTCAGCCGCCTGTTCATTCTCTTTGCATCTGCTGTCACACAGGACATCCCGGCTGGCAAGCGACCATGGGGACACATTGTGCTGCCTTAATGAAGCATGGGGCTGGTGATACGGGGGTGGCTGGGGCCTGCAGAGGCTGGAGTGAGCAGAGGGGCACCCCATTATTTCTACATCACACTCCTTCTTGAGGGCAGGACCATTACCTTCCTCTCCCTTTGCTTCTCAATGTATCTGTAAGAGAGAAATTGAAGCTTTGATGATTGGAACAGGGAGGGCTCCTCTGTTCCCCTGGGAGCTGAGCATCTGAGACATCCTGTGAGAAGATATATTATCTAGATAGAGGGGACCATACACCTCCAGTATGTGGCTATGAATGAAGGCCACTGGAAAATCTTAGTGCTTCTTTAAAAACCACTTAGTGTCCCCAACCATTAGGGGGTCAGGATACCCAGTGAGATGGCCTCTTAAAGACCCTTCCAGCCCTCACAAGATGCAGTTGGAATTGAAGAGAAAAGACAGGAGATTCCATCATTTCATACCATGGCCAGAGACACAGACAGGTATGACAGCATGTCATGCCAGCAGCTGGGCAAGTGGTGAGCTCACAGGCCACGCTTCCTCATGCCAAGTGGTCATGGGAAATACCTTTGCATTCTTCCCACCACACAGCCACTAGTAAAGGAACATGACAGTGGGGGCTGGGTGGGGCAGGAAGCTTTCCTCCCTGAGTGACTTGTGGCACATCACTGATCTTTGCTCTGGAGGAAGAAGCTACCAATTCAGATGCCTCTCTGCACTGTAGGTGTGGCTAGAAGCCTCCCAGCACAGAGCTAGTGGCGAAAGCAGCTCTGGTGTTTTTACTTGGGGCTCTTCAAGATAGCATGGGCACCCCTGCAACTCTCAGGACTACCCCTTACCATCAGCCCTTTCCAGCTAGCCAGAGTTATCTAGAAGAAGCCTAGGGTTCACCACATGGATCTGGCATAAGAGTCTTCCTACCACTTGAGGTTTGTCTTTCTGGTCTATTTACTGCACACATGCGCCTCTCCTGCCCACCCCTTACCCTTCCTGGCCTGCTTACCCGCCCACCACCCAAAGAAAAAAGCCTGGGTCTTGTCCAACAAGGCCCCCTGTCCCCTTTAACAAGCAAAGTGTGCTGGCATTGCAATTGGTGGTCTCCTCCCTGAAGGTCGTTAATCAGTGTAGACTGTACTCTTGCCAGCCCCGTGAAAACACAGCTGGCAGGTAGCCGAGACAGGGGAATTCGTCATAGGTTGGATGGGCCCAGGCTCTAAGCGAGAGTGTACAGCTTATGCAAATAGTTTTGCTTAGCATGGATTCTGTGTTCTTATTCCCTCTCTTCCTCCTCCCACCCCCCATCTCAGACTTTTTTTTTTCCACTCAAGGGTGGGGAGAGAGTGGGGGAGCGAGGGAAGTGGGGGGAAAACAAGCCCTTCCCTGCCAGATCTTGTTCTCAATCAGAAAGGAGCAAATTGCTTTTCCTAAAAAAGAAAAAAAGGCGTGCAGGGGGTTGGGGGGGGGTGGTACAAAACACCCATCCCTTGCTCTGTGCAGCAAAGCGTTTGAAAGCTGAACTGCTCAATGAGAAAGGCCAGCAATGAGTGTGTTTGGAGGGGCTATTATCCCCACCAAGACCCATTCCCTCTCTCTGGGAGGCCTCTCAAGCACCTGGGTGGGGGCTCAGACCTCAGCGCTTCTAGTTCTCCCTTTGCCCCGATGGTCCACTCATAATCTTGCCTCACTTTTCCAATTTTGGCAGACTCTGAGTGTTAGGCACAGAACAATGGAGTATCTGGGCACCCCCAAGTCCTCAGCAAAGGAAACAGTTGTGGTGGCTTCTCTTGGCTCATGTAGTAATCACTGACATTGTTTAAAGAGTAGCAGCCACCAAGTTGAACTGAAAATGCCACTTAACTTTTCTGAGCTGCAGGCAAGGCTGGCAGCCTCTGGCCCCCACGTTGCAGGTACACGGTGTACCTGGCTCATAGGAGAGACTCGGTTAATGTCTGCTGAGAAGGGATGAAGCCAGACAATGGGAGGAAGCAGCCAGCATGCTACCTGATGGGCAGTAGACACTGTAAAGCATTAATCACTCACAGTAAGATCACAGAAGGAATCCAGTGCAAAGCTAAATTCAAAAGGTAGTGTTGAAAGCATCAACCGGTTCAACACTGAAGTCGGGAGGTAGGGAGCTGTAGCTGGGGAAGCATGCCTCAGGGGTGACCTTGAATGACTTGTAACCATGCAGCATTGGGATGTGGGGACAGAATCATTCTTGGGGAGAGGTTGTTCATAGGTAGGATGGTGGGCAGCACCCTGGGTGCCAGTGGCACTTCCGTATTTGTGATTACAAAAAGAAAGTCTTCAGACATTTCCAGCTGTTTCCTGGGAGGTGATGGCTCTCCCTGAGTTGAGACAGGCCTCCGCACTGTGGCCTTCCCTCTCAGCCCCTGCCAACACTAGGGTCAAAGCAGCAGTCACCACGTGAAGGGCTGCCACAAAGGGCAAAGGAGACCTTAGGCTTTGGAATAGATTGCCCTAGACTTCCTTCTGGTTTCCTGTGTAGTGCGTAAGAAGTATGCAAACTACCATTTGATCCACAAGGGGAAAAAAAAAGAATTAACTGAAACTCTGATTCTTCTTAGATACATGGGAGAAGTGAGGTCACAGAGTAAATAAATGGCCGATCTCAAGATGGCGGGAGAAGATTGCCAAACATGGGAAACAACAGAAATGAACTAGCAGAGACAGCTGGAGGCACCAGAGCCAGCAGCTGGCAGACACCAACAGGCGGAGCATGCAGGGACTGTGGGGACCAATCTGAGTTCAAGTGTGTTCCCTATATGGGGCTGCCATATTTCCTGGCTTTGATCTCAGGAACCCTTCCTGGTTATTGCAGGGACTACCAAAGTGTCCTCACCAAGGCCAGCCCTTGGGTTTGAGGAGAACCTGATTCTCCTTTTGCTTTTATGATGAAAATCCTTCTATCTTCATTTAGAAGAAAAGAAATTCTCCTTTACCTTTCCCTGGTCTGGGAGAAGAAAAATGCCCAACACCTGCCTCTTCTGGCTATCTTGTCCCTTTCAGAGGGGACTGGAGGCCCAAGAAGCCCTGGTGGAATTCACAGTCAGGGTACAAGCTCACCAAATCACTGAGACCTAATCCCAGTGTGGCCTGCTCATCTCCCCCTCCCCACCTATGCTCTCCAGAAGCCTGTGGCTTCCCCTATCTTTCACCCACTCCCCTGTGTCCATCTCTGGGGCAAAGGCACAGTGAAAAGCTAAAGGCAGGGAGAGCATCTGAGCCAGACTTGGATATGACAGGACTGTAAAACAACCAATTCATATGCAAGGGTGGAAGGAAAGAAGGAAGGAAGGAAGGAAGGAAGGAAGGAAGGAAGGAAGGAAGGAAGGAAGGAAGGAGACAGCTCGCTGGAACAGATGGGCCTTGTGAACAGAGATGGACATTGTAAGCAACACATGGTTCAAAGGAAGCACAAGGGGTTACAAACAGTAGCCAATGAAAATTGCCTTTGATGGACTCACTAGCACACTGGGTGGGGCTGGGGAAATAATCCCTAAGCATGAGGATATGTCATTAGGAACTTTCAGTGTAGAAAATAAAAAAGAAAAAAAGGATTGGAAAAAAAATAAAGACAAGAGAAATCCAAGAAGAAAAAAGGCATAACATTTGTGGGGTGCGTGAGAGAGTGAGAAAGAATGGAGCAAGGGGAGCTGGGAATGGAGCTCCTGGGAGAGCATTTGTTTAGCATGCAGCAGGCTTTAGGGTCAACCCTAGCCCCACAGTGAACACCCACACACACACACACACACACACACACACACACACGCCCCAGGGGCAGGGAGCTGTTTGAACATATAATGACTGGGAATTTCCCCAAATTGAGTTTTGGTCAGACACCAAAACCACAGTTCCAGAAAATACAAGTGAGATAAATGTCCTAAACAAACAGAACTCCCTGCATTCGGGCATAGCACACTCAGAGGGTAATGGGGGAAATCTTGGAAGAGGCCAAGGGAAAAAATATCTTACCTGTAGTGGAAGAAAGACAAAAATTAACTCCAAATTATCACCAAAAGAAGCATGCAAGGAAAAGGGGAACAGATGAAATGTTACTAAAGAAAAAGCTGGCCAGTCTGGAATTTTGTAACCTTCAGAAATAAGGAGAAGTAAAAATTTGTTTGTTTGTTTGTTTGTTTGAGGCAAGATTTCTATACACAGCCCTGACTGATACGGATCTTGTTAGGTTGACCAGGCTGGCCTCAAATTCACAGAGATCCTCCTGCCTCTGTGTTCTAAATACCAGGATTAAAGGTAGTGCCACCATGTCTAGCAAACTTTTTATCACTGAAATTTAAAAGAAATCTACTGCCTATAGATAATCCTTACAATAAATGTAAAAAGTTCTTTAGCCAGGCTAAGTCACTACAAAGTGTGCCTGTGATCCCAGTGCTCTGGAGACTGAAGCAGGAGGATCATGAATTGAGGGCAGCCTAGACTACCCAGTAAGATCCTGCCTCAAAAAAGATGGGGGGAGGGTGCAGAAAGGAGGAGGGGTAGAATGGGAGGAGATGAGGAGGAAGAGGAAGAGGAGGAGGATGCTGAAGAGATAGATGGCTGTGTGGTTAAGAGCACTTGTTGCTTTTGCCAAGGACCCAAGTTCAATTTTCAGCACCCCCATGTCCCCCCACAACCACCTGTAACTCCAGTTCTAGGGGATCTCATGACCTCTTCTACAGACAAAACACTCATACACATTAAAAGATAATAATAACCAACAAATAGCTGATTGTTTAATTTTTTTAAGAGGGGGGATCAAGGGAGGGAAGGAAGAGAAGGCAGCAGCTGGGGATGTAGCTCAGAGTCAAGGACCAGGGTTCAGTCCCCAGCATGGTAGAAATACTCAATAAAGTTAAGGAAAAAAGAAAGACAGGGGGAGAAAGAAAAGAAGAGAAAGGGAAGGGACACGGAAGGGAGAGGAGAGGGAAGGATCCCCTGGATAAATACTGTGTGGGTATCTATTATCTCAAGATACCCAAAGCCATCAAATGCTGTTAAAAGTATTTTCTGTCTGGAGAAGGCATTTGAACATGTGGAGAAACATTGACAGTGGACAAAATACAACACCAAAAGCATCACCCACGGAAACTAAAATGTCAAACCTTTGCTGTCCACAAGATACTGTTGAAGGAATCAACTGGAACCACAGGCTGATGTAGCCAATGTTCAGTCCCCAAAACACAGGTGAAAAGGCAGGCACAGTAGTTCAATTTGATGTATGGGTACACGGGGAGACACTAAGCTTGGAGAACTGTCTTCATTTTCAAGAAATATATTATACAGGATAACACAGCAGTGAACATGCAAGAAGCTTTCTCAAACATTTGCCAGCAATGTGGGCAGGTGTTCTAAGGGCCAAGAGAGTGTATCAAATCCCCTGGAGCTGAATTTACAGGCTGTGGTGAGATGCCTGGTGTAGGTGCCAGGAACTCAACTCAGGTCCTCTGGGAGAGCAACCAGTGCTTTCAACTGTCCAGCCATCGATCCAGCTTGGGGACATTCTTTTCAACAGCAGCACATTTTGTTTTCCCAAATAGGCCCAACCCAGAGTGACACACTTCCTCCAACAGGGCCACGCCTACTCCAACAAGGTCACACCTCCTGATGGTGCCAGTCCCTATGGATTTATGGGGGCCATTTTTATTCAAACCACCACAGGCTGTTCATTTCTTCTGAAGCTTTCCTTTGGATCCCCCGTAAGTTGAAATATTGTTGTGGTCCTTTATTTTCCTTTACAGCAACTGAAGCCATTGGCCACCACAGTGCCTAAAATCTCCACTCTTAGATCATCAGCCCAGTGAAACCCCTATCTGAATGAATTATACACTGATTTCCTTATCTTCTTCCTCCTCTTCCTCCTCCTCCTCCTCCTCCTCCTCCTCCTCCTCCTCCTCCTCCTCCTCCTCCTCCTCCTCCTCTTCCTCCTTCTCCCCCCCTTTTTGGTCCTCTTCTTCTTTCTCCTCTTCCTTCTCTTCCTCTCCTAAAGTGTTTTATTCTGTGGACCAGGCTGACCTCAAAGTCCCAATCCTCCTGCCTCAGCCTCCTGAATGCTGGGATTATAAGTATGAACCAGCACACTTAACAATCCAGTCTGACTGTCGTTTTGTTTTGCTTGCTTGTTTTCTACTTCAAAAGCTGTGGTTGGGTTTTCCATATCTTACAATAAAAGTCTTGTTGTCCTCGGTCACACATAATTGATTTGTGATCGGTGATACAAAACAATTCTTCCATGACCTTAGACGGAACATGCATGCACATAACTGCCCTCAACAACAGAGCATCACCCCGAAGTCAATGGTGCTGCTGGGATTTATTTATTTATTTTTATGAAGAGTGAGCAAATGCTTTTAAATGACTAATAAACAACTAATATCATGCAGGGTTTCTGGACAGACAGAGGGGCTTTTGTGGTTCTGTAGAGGTCCTCTGATTCATTTCTCAACTGGCAGTCTGTTTCCTCCACAAGTGAAATAGTTCAATGCAGTTGGATGCCTGAGAGGAGGCCCAGAGAGACTGAGACTGGGATAAAGGAGATTCAGCAGACAGACTGATGTTCCAGGTCCCTTCAGAGTTGCTTCTTCAGGGAGCTGGCAGCAGCTAGCTTGAGGTTATGGTCCCAGGACAGAGAGGTGGACAGTAGTTGTTAGAGTCCTCGGCTCCATTGGCTCTGAGCTTGTGCTTAGGCAGAAGCATGTGGCAGAGGCTGCCCGCCTCGTGGATGGTGGGAAACAAAGAGAAAGATGGAGACACAGCTCATCATCACCAACCCTCTGCCTTCAGGTAACACCCTGAATAGCACCACAAGCTGGGAACCAAGCTCAGAGCAATGAGCTTTTTAGTGGGCTACTTCATAGCTAAACCATGACTTAAAGGAAAGTTGGCGGTACCAACTCAGAGGAGGCAGGAGAGGGCATCTCAGGGAGCAGGGGTACATGGTCTCTGAGCATGAATGGTGGGAAGCATGTGAGATAGCCCATGCACCCAAGCATGTATGAAATGCATTTATTAGCTCTCTGTCTGACATACCCTAACTAACATGTTATTTCCTTAACTAACATTATTAGGCCTATGTGTAACTGGGTAAAATCTACCTAACTTAAAGGTATGGACAACTATTTGGGAGCATGAATTGTTTACCACAAAGGGATGGAAAGACATAAATGTCATCTTAAACGTTTAATACATCCCCGAAGCCAATACTTAACAAAAAGCATATACATACATACATGATTCCCATGGAATCAGATGCAAAACCCTAACTGGCATTGGCCAATAAAATCCAAGGACTTGATACAAAGCTTCAGGTCCTGATTCATGACCCAAAATGTATCAAACCTCAGTGAAAACTGAAACAGAATTTTAAGCACATCCTTCAAAAATGATTCTACACTTAATCTAACAGAATAAATGCAAGATTTATTCTGTTAGATTAACAGATTAAGATGGATGGATAGATAGATAGATAGATAGATAGATAGATAGATAGATAGATAGAACAATGATACAGTAGAAACCTCTTTACAATCAAGAACCAGGCCTGGTAACTAATTGGTTAATTATTTTCTTAAGTTTTACTACATTTATTTAGTTAGTTGTGTATGTGTGTGTTGTGTGTACATGCACGCACGTGTGCACGCAGAGGTAGAAGCGTACTGTGGTGCCCCATGTGGATGTCAGAAGACAACTTATGGAAACCAGTTCTTTTCTTCTACATGTGGATCCTAGAAACTCAGGTCATCAGGCTGGGTAAGACCAGTGCCTTTACCCACTGATCATTCTTGCCAGCCCTGATTGGCTTATTTGAAAAATTAACATTACACAGTAGAAAACAACAGGTGAGAAGTGAAGGCTGAGAAATCCTTGTTGCAAATACGCTCGATGATGTTTTTATGTGATGTAATCCAATGTGGGATCCTGCCTAAAAACTACCAGGGAAGGAGATATTAAGTTGCTTGATTTAAAAAGTTGTTTGATACTAAGTTGATTGGTTTAAAAGAAAATAGATGAATTTAACCTAAGTGAGGTAGAATGGGCAGGTGGGGAAGGGGACAGAAATAAAAAATGCCTTTGAAGATGATGACCCCAGAGGACAGCTAGGTCAATGATGCTGGACAGACGGGTCTCTGAGGGATGCAAGGTTGTGGGTGTCCTCTTTTTTGCTCAAATCTTATCTGTGGTTGTTGATTTAACCTTTCCCACAAGCTGAATCTCATCGGCCCTGTGACTCCACCATGCTTATGTAGTCTAACCATATCCAGTCAGCTTTCCCACCCCGTCTCCTCGGAAGTTTCCCCATCTGGCAGGGACAGAGCCTCTGGCTGTTGCTGAGATCCAGTTATCTGGACAATAGGTTTTTTGTTTTTGTTTTTGTTTTCAGTCATGTGAAGAATCATCTTCAAGTTTCAGGTCAAAACCAGAGGCAGAAGCTCACTGGGTAGGAGAAGCCAAATGTTGCCTAGAGGGTTGCAAACTGTACCCTCTGCATCAGGCAGGATTTAAAAGAGCCATTTACCCCGTGTCTTCACCCAGGCTCAGACTCCAGGTAACTCTCCACATATGTCGTGGCTCAGGCTGATAAGAAACTGCTTTGTTCTTAGCCAGGACAGCACTGGAGAAATAACAGACTTCCTGAAGAACTGACTGAGAGAATGACCCAAATGCTTTCACCCCAGTCTAGCCACGTGCTTAATTTAGCATCTTCAGGCTACAATGGAGAAGCATAGTCCAAGGGACCAGAGGTGAGCTGCATTTTCTGCACTGTATGGGGTGTGGGAGGGAACAGCCTCCTTCCCACTCCGTCACCCTTGGAAACGCAGCTCAATGACCCTGCATCATAGGAATCTGTCCAGTGTGCTTTGAGGAGGCCAAAGAAGCCTGCACTTCAGTGGGGCAGCTAGATGCTTCTCTGAAATGCTAATGAGAGGGGTCTTCGGACTTGAAATGACCTGAAGCACACAGCAAGACATTGGTGCCCTCCCTGGAAGACTTCTAGGCAAAGGCAGTATCCAGCACTTCTCCACTCTCAGCAGCCAGTGAGTTCTGTTTCCCTTAGCCGGTCTCTCTGTGTCCAAATTAACCTTGTTTCTCTGTTCTCTGCCCTTCACAAAACATGTGTCCACATACACAATGGCCCTCCCTGCATCCTCTCTTTCTGGAGAAAGGATGAAGGGGAGAGTAGGTGTCACTAGGTAAGAAAGACACAAGGACTGACATTTAGCAAATGCCATTAACACAGGTCTGGTTGTCTGGCCAGTGTGGTAAAGCTAAAAAAAAAAAAAAACCCTGAGGCTTGGAAAGACATGTGCCCTGCCAGGTCACCTTCTTACCCGTGCTGAACCGTCCCAGGAGTCAGAGGGACTGGTGTGGCTGTGGTATTCTTTACGATTTTCAGCAAATCACATACTTGCACTAAACCTGGTTTTCTCAGCAACTAACTAAAGACACACACACACACACACACACATACAAAGGTATGCACATACAAGGGCATCCATTCCTTGTGTGCACACAGGCTTTGCAGATGTTGTTCCTGGATCTACAACATTCCTTTCCAGGCACCTAAGCTTTGACTTCTACCCATCGGATTTTCAGAAGTTACCACTTCCTCCTGCAATGCCGTCCAGCCACCTGAGTTGGTCAGGTATTTGCTCTCACAGCAATTTGATGACCACAGACCTTCTCTTACTCGACCTCCACTTAACTGACATTCCAGATTGGGCAACAACATTGGCTTTCTGATACTGTAACAAAATATCTGAGATAGTCAGATTAAGAAGGTGACAGGTTTCTTTTGGATCCATTTTGGAGATTTCAATTCATGGCTGGTTGGCCTTGCTGTCTTTGGGCTTATGCAGACACATTAGGGTGGAAACACACATAAAGCTGTTAATTTCATGGTCAGGATACAAACAAAGTGGGAGGAACGTGTGCCCCATTGCCTTTTTTAGGACACAAGCTAAAAAGGCTTTTCTCCCTAAATGCCCCAAGTCTCACAGCATCCACTTCTTTCCAACAGTGCTCAGGCTGGGGACCAGCCCTTTAATACACAAGCCCAACAGGGACAGATGTAGTGTGATCTCTGTTGCTATGATAAAACACTCTGACCAAAGCAACATGGGAGGAAAAGATTTATTTGGCTTGCCCTTCTATCATTGAGGGAAACCATAGCAAAAATTCAAGGCAAGAACCTGGAGGCAGGAACTGTGGGGGAGCACTGCTTACTGGCTTGTTTCCTGACGTACTGCCAGGCTCTTACTTAACCAGCCCAGAAACAATTGCCTAGGGATGATGCCACCCACAGTGGGTTGGTGTTCAGGCATCAGTTAATATCTCCCACTGAAATGCACACAGACCAAGCAATTCCTCCAAGATGCTCTCTTGGTGGCTCTAATCTGTGTCAACTTAATAATTAAAGTTAAGTAGGCCAGGGATCAACGACTACTAGTATTCCTACTTCTCCGTGAAACAGATTAGTGTCCACGGCACCCTGCATGCTGTGGCCACCTGGCCACATTGTAAAATGACCACGTGACTCTGTTCCTCCCTTGTGTCCTTGTGCTTTGACATTTCCATTTCTTCCCAAGTTTGATCATGCTAGTCATGTACAGGTGGATCCGGTGTCACAGAAACAAGTTACTGTGAGCAAGAAAGATAAGCATTTATCTGGAAACTAAATTGAGTAATCCAGAAAGACTCGCTAACGGTGGAGAGTCCCCTACAGCAGCTGCTAGAACAACCAGAAAGACCGGAAAGTGGATGGCTACAAAGCTACACGAGCCTGCAGCCCGATCCTTCTCAAGTGTGCCTTTCAATTCTCCCGAGAAGGAAAACAGGATATTGGTCCCTAAGGGTGTAGCATATACAGACATCACAAAAATGGCTGGGTCCTGCATCAAGAGATGCCTGTAAGCCAGGCCTGATGGTGCACACTTGTGATTCCAGTACTTGGGAGGTGGAGGCAAAAGGATTGGAAGTTCAAGGTCATCCTTGGCTACCTAGTGAGCATGAGACCAGCCTGGGATCCATGGAAACCCTGTATCACAAAACCAAAACCAAAATAATACTAATAAAATTTCATGTGGATATGTGTGTGTGTGTACATAAATCTTTTGGGTTAAAATAAATGCTTATCTTTTTTCTGTGATTCTTTGTTCAGTGACAAAATCTTTATGAAATGCACAGATCCTGGCCCTTCTGCAACTTAGTTTCTACTGAGATGTGAAGAACTCTAACTTCAGTCTTAGGGCTCGAATGCCCTCTTTTGGCCTGCACAAGTACTAGGTGCCACATGTGTTACACATACATACGTGTAGATGAACACTCATATACATAACATTAAAATAAAAATTTAAAAGAAAAAGAAAAACAGAATCTGAGAAAAATCAGAATATGAATAAAATAAAAACCTTGGGTGAGGTTAAATGCTGGTCAAGCCTCAGCTTTGTTCTGAGCTTTCTGGTAACCAAAACAAAATATAACGCACACATGCACATGTTTTCACAGATGTGCACGCACACATATGCATGCAGTTTCTGTTCTTAGTATCAAAAAAAAGTGCTTACCTGTGTCCTAGGAGCAAAAATGGAGGCCATGGCAGATTTACTTCCTTTGAGATTGAAGTGAGACTGAAGCTTCAGGGAAGGCTATAAGCATAAGGCACTGTGGTGTGTGAGCTCTTAGCATCCTCAGTCTTTCATGGAGGAACACAATTGCATTGTAACATCTCCTCCCCCCCCCCACCCCCAAAACAGCTAACGTAATCCATCTCTGCAGGTAGATAGGCTAACATATTAAAATAGGAATCACTTGAGCCCACAGAAAATGCCACCCAGTTGGTGCAGGCACCACTAATGGTTCCTTCCTGGCCCTTAGTAGGTAGATTATAGACACTGCCATGCACCATACAGGCAGGATGTTGGCCAGGCTCTCCTCATCTCCCTCCTCCTCTCCAGTCCCACTCCAAGTGAATACAAAGCTGCCAGGATCTTTTCTGACTCTCAGGTCCTAAGGTTCCAAAAAGACACAGACTGGAGAAATCCAGGGGTCCACTTTAAGGGACTCAGACATGTCTACAAACACCAGAAGCCCAGAAACAGCTGAGAAAAGCAACAACAGCAGCAGCAGCAACAACAGCAGGATATGTGTTTGTGTGTACATTTGGATATATGCATACATGTCTGTCTCTGTGTGTGAATGTATGTCTGTGTGTGTGTGTCTGTGTGTGTGTCTGTGTATGCCTGTGTGTGTGAGTGTGTCAGTGTGCATGTGCATTTATATATGTATATTTTCGATGCTGGTGATAAATCCACAGCCTCTGGAATGCTAGACAATTGAGCTACATACACAACCACAGAACTTGCTAATAAACATTATTTTATTTCATCTTTGTTTGGGACAAAACCTCACTATGCATCTGAGGCTGGTCCTGAACTTACAATCTTTCTGCTTCAGCCTCCCAAAGGGAAGTATGGATTACAGGCCTGAACCCCCATTCCCTATGAAGACTCATGAACCAATCCCCCGTTCCAGGTTCTTCTGGCCCATTTGTCAACCTATAGAGACTGTGTAAATTCAGAGGGGGGAGAAACTGAGTGTTTTCAACGAGGGTTGCTAAATGTCGCTACATGCCATTGCCTAGAAAAAGGCATGGCAGAGATCTCCCCATAAGTTTTGCTTGGGGCATTAACTGCTGTGAGCCCCTCACAGATAGACCCCTTCCTAGGTGTGGGGATACTATTAGTGAGAGAAGAGCCAGAGCCCTGCTTTCTAGGTGCCAGACTGTAAACAGAACAGACAGGGTCTAGGCTGAGCTCAAACACAGTGGTATCTATTAAAAGCATGCTTTAAATGTGGTCTCTGAGACTCTGAGCTGTAGCCTGTGTGGTTTTATCTTTTTCTTTCCACCACGAGTAACTGGAAACTGCTCTGCAGTGTCTTGCGTCATATCCATGTGAACAGGGCAAGGATCTGAGGGCCTGTTCACACCCACAGCTATCTGATAAGTGATAAAGAATTCTCTGTCTCTCTGTCTCTCTGTCTCTCTCCCTCTCCTTCTTTCTCTCTCTCCTGCTCCCTCCCTCTCCCTCCCTCTCCCTCCCTCTCCCTCCCTCTCTCTCTTTCACCCCCCCTCTCTCTGTGTGTGTGTGTGTGTGTGTGTGTGTGTGTGTGTGTTCGTGTTCTAGTCTTCTCATCTTCCTGAACTTCATGAGCCTTAAAGTCATTTCCTCCTTTGAGAACCATGGCAGCTCAGCCAGTTTCTTTGAACTGTAGGAGTCAACACCACATTGGTGACCTGTACCCTGGGGCTTCTGCCCATGCAGACCACTCAAAAGCATCCTTGAGGTCTCTCATAACTGATCATTTACTCAGTCAACATCGCAGTTTTCTCTACGGCGTCCCCACTGAGTCATCTCCTGTGTTGCCATCCTTCTCCCTCCCTTATTCCCAAACCTCAGTAGCTTTGGCCAGCATCTTTCCTTCCATTCCTCTCATCTTTCCTGCATCCCAAGTCTTCCTGGTTGTCCATCTTACTGACTGATAAGCTTGTTAACTCCCTGTGCTACCCATCTCTCTCTCTTCTGTTCTACCTCAACCTTTCCCAGTTTTCTTCTCTTCTAATGATGGAGTCCCTCACCTTACGATGGGTGGCATCACACCAGTCCATAAAAAGTTGAAATCACCATAAGTCAAAAAATATCTTTTCCATGCCTAGCCCATTTACACATTAGAGCATTCCTGTGAGCTACACTTGAGAAAAACCATCTAACCCAGAGCCCATTTTATAAGAAGGTGTTGATTACCTCAGGGAATTTATCGAATAGCTATATCTCGGGGGAATGCCTTCAACAGAGTATGCGTTAGGTTAAAATTAATACCATTTACCCTTGTGACCACAGGCCAGAGTGGGAATTTTAGCTCCGACCTACAGCCCAGCAGCATCTTGAGAGAGCTTCATTCTGCACGTTGTTGGCTTAAGAAAATCAAAACTCAAAATGTAGTTTCTACCATTTGTGTATGACTTTCAGGCCACGGGCGCTGGAAGATTGTAAGTGGGACCACTGGACGTTGGCATCCACCTGAATATTTATAATTCAAACATTTTCTCTGAGTCAGAACATTTTAATCTCAGCACCCCTGGAGCCAGGCCACCGTACCCTGATAAAACTGTCCAATGTGTTGTAGGAGATATCCCAGTATTCTATGTACAGCATACTGGTCACCCACAGTTGGGACATTCGAAAAAACGCTTCCACACCTTGCCAAACGTCCCCTGGGAACCCCTGAGAATAGTTTCTCTTTCTGTGTTGTGGTCTTTGGTCTTTATTAGTTGAGATTTAAAATTTTGTTCTCTCTAAATATTTACTGATTGCTACAGTTTTTCTTTGACCCATCCAATCAACTTGAAGTGCTTTAAACTTTAAATGTAATGTTGTTTTCTTTAGTGCGTGCGTGCGTGCGTGCGTGCGTGTGTGTGTGTGTGTTGTGATATGTGTGGAAGCAAGCATACACCCTTGTACCATGGCATGCAAAAGACAACTCTGGGACATTACATCTTCAAAAATAACATTATTATTAAATGTTAGTTGTATCGGGTACAAGTGAGGAGTGCTACCCTGTCTCAGCGTTTGCCTCATGCTCCCTGTAAACTTCCACTGCTGTGACCTCATTTGAGAACCCTGTCATCAGCAGCCTCATCATTGTTCTCTTACTGAGGAAAACCATATTTTTCTCTCAATGTTTTTTTCCCTCTCCTTGTTACTTTTAAGATCTCTTGAAGAGACTGTTGGCTTTGTTTGGCCCTTGATAAGCTTTTCTATGATGGTACTTAATACTAATTTAATTTTTATTTATATGCCTGAGACTCACTTTCTACCTCTGAAGGCTTGTTGCTATCATAAGTTCTGGAAATTTCTCAGACATTGTCTCTCTGGTTAACCACCCTCCCCTACCCCTGCCCCTGCCCCATTCTCTCAATGTTCTTCATCTGAGATTCCTTTCAGTTATATGCTTACCTCCGGTCTGGCCTCTATATCTCTCTATTTTGTTTTTTATACTGTTTCCTGTCTCTGAAATGTACACTGGGTACTTTTCTCAAGCCTACTGGTCTGTAACTCTGAATTCAGACCTGTCTACTATCACATGTTACTTTTTAAAAGCTGTGTTTCTTTGTTCAAAATTACCTGGGCTTTCCCTCTGCCCTCCCCTATTTCTTATTTCTTCTTATGATATTTCCACATTATATATTCAATATATACATATTGTATGTAAAATAGAAATATATCTATCTATAGATAGATAAATAGATAGATAGATAGATAGATAGATAGATAGATAGATAGATGAGTTCATCCTTCTGCATAATGCCCCATTAATTTCTCCACCCACAGTATCTCCCATTGTTTAACTAACATCAGAGCTCCTGGACCACTCAGGCAATGTCACTGCAAACCCCTGGCATACAGGAAGGTGGTCAGATGGGAATGAGGGCTTAGGGATATTTTTACGCACTGCCAGGCTCAAGGCACAGGCATCTTTGGTGTCTCACTTGGTGGGTAAGAAGAGTGTTTCCTTCCAAACCTTTGCCTGGCTTCATATGAAGGCTTAAACCACAGCTCTCTGCTTCACATAGATCCAAGACCTCACATTAAATACGCTTATGGATTAAACTCCTCAGTCTGGTATTGGAATACAATTTGTCTGCTGTGCATGAGGTTGTGATCTCCATGCCAGTACTGCAAACGAAACATGCCTCCAGAAATCCTATTGAAAGTTTACAAATGTAAAACCCTTAAAGCCTAAAAATTCAACCCTATTAGTTCTCTCCTAAAACTCTATGTTGCCTGATGTTGGTTTATTCTCTGGCTGCTCTCCTTTCGATTCCTTGAGAAATTTTTCTTAGGTGCTTGTGAATTAGTATTTATGAGGCAACATTTGAATTTAGGATAGATAGATAGATAGATAGATAGATAGATAGAGACGGACAGATATTGCAGTATGTTCTGCACTTAATAGGATAGGTTTTGGGTTGCCTGACTTGACATACTGTAGGAAACGGAGCCTCCACTCAGACATAAGTATCTGAGTACTCATGCCTGGATGCCTTGTTACCTGGGCTTTCAAAGATAAGGTCTTTAGCATGGCTTGTTCTGGATGGAGCTAAGGTGAGGCTCAGTGGCAAAGCACTTGCCTGGCATGCAGGAGGCCTTGTGTTTGATCCTTAGCATCTCAAGAACAAATAAAAGCAACAAGCCTGAATGATGCCTGTCCACCTGTTCCATTTCCGTCTGTCCATTCTGCACACCCCAAATTCTCACCATACAGATAACTTCTACATATACCAGCTTCTGAAGTATCACAGACTCAGGCTATGCTGATCCCTTTGCCAGTTGGGTCCTTATTTTCACAAACTTTTATTCTTCAACCAAAACAAATGTCAAATATTGGCTTCTCTGTGAAACCTTTTTCAGTATCCCCAAATACAATGAAGCAAGCCCGTGCTCATGAGTTTGAACAGACTTTATGGAAAGCACTTGACACACAGAGAACAGTCTTGTTTTTGGACTTTCTCTAGACTTAATCTTTGCACAGACAGAAGCAAGGTTCCATTCGTTGCCTCCAATACATAGCAGTATCTCTCTGGCTCATCAAAGTTAGTCATAAATGCTATGGTGATTGCCTGGAATTGTGAGGACACTCAATTCTGGCACAGAGAAATGCAGCTTGTGAGCACATCTTTGCATGTTCTGATCAGTCAAAATATTCATGGATTTCATAAAGCTTTGGACAGTGTTAGTCACAGATCAAAGAAACTGAAGGGTTGCAGTTTTCATTTGACTTTAGTCTTGGTTTATAACAACATTCCATTTCTGTATCTCACTAAGGAGCTTATGATTTAAAACAGACAGCAGTGGTTTGGTAGATGTGTGGCTGATGAGCAGGTGATGGTTGGATGGACGGATGGATGGATAGATGGATGGATGGATGGATGGATGGATGGATGGATGGATAGGTGGATGGATAGGTGGATGGATAGATGGATGGATGGATAGGTGGATGGATAGATGGACACTTAGAAACACCAACACACAGGCTGACTATCTTGTTGGTGGTCACCCCACAGCATGGTGACCAGCATGGAGTAATTTCTCAGTTGACTTCTGAGTGAACACAACCTAACAGTTGGAGTAGGGCCTGAACTATATCAGACTCATTTTTACTTGTTCTTGATCATATTCAGTGAGTGATAGTGAATGAATGAATGTATGTGGAGACAAACACATAATAAAATCTCAGATATATGCCAAGAAAGGCTGGGCATCATAGTACATGTCTTTAATACCTGTACTCAGAAGGTAGAGACAGAAAGATCTCTGTGAGTTCAAGGCCAGTCTTGTCTGCCTGGTGAAACAGTGTCTCAAAAACAAAATATAGCCAGAAAAAATAAATAAAAGGATATGATTTGGGATAAAGATGAAAATTTCACTATTTTTAAGTACTTCATGTTTTATCTTATTTCATTTTATCATACTTTCTCTATGCATCTGTCTATCTTTTCATCCAGCCAATCATTCATTTATCCAACTGACTCACTCATCATCCATCCATCCACCCATCTATACATAAATATACACACATATAAATACATATATTTCTTATTTATTTCATTAAGATAAATTTTCTAACCATCTATTTGAGCCAAGCCTTGTGCCTTGTGTTTAAGAAAAGTTCTATGATTCCCCAAGTGTATAATAATATCACTGATATGCTGGGAGCTGGTATCTCTCAAAACTTTCATTCTGTAGTTCATTCATTCATTCAGAATATACCTCTGAGCACACCTTCTCTGTGAGATACCATTCATTCGTTTCATCTCCCCCTATTCATGCCTCCATGGGTTGATATGCAGCTTTAAACCAATGTGACTTTTTGTGCTTTAAATAAAGATAATTGGAATACCTGATAGAAATGCAGATATAACACTACTACAGAGTCAGTGAATACTGCATAACTTCTTTGATTTGGCCATTCATTCAATAGACCATTCTTAACAGAGATGGGACATAGGTAAAGAGTCTGCTTTCAAAGCTTCTAAGTGATGATGGTGGTTAGGGTCTAGGCAATAGACATATCAAGAAATCAAATTTAAAAAATTATGTAATGATGAGACAAAAACAGAAGTGGGCAAGGATGAGACAGCAGATGTCTTCTTTATGCTGAAAGAGTGGGGGGGGGGGGGGCGGGCTTTCACCTCAGACAGGCAGAGAACTCTAAGTAACTGGGGTCTGACCTGAGCCAATGTTTCATACCTAGGTTCTTTCAGCATGAATGTGTGACCTGGCCTGGGGGCAATGGCACAGGGGTCTTAGAGAGAACAGAGCCAGAAGGATGAGCCTGTACCCCAACTCTGACACCTCTCTAGCTTTTCACAGAATGTCAGCAGAATGTAGTTTCCTACCCTGTGGTCCAATCTGGCCTGAGCTGACTTCTGGAAGGGCAAATATCTGCCCCCAAGCCACTCAAAGGGAACGCCTGCTCTGCCTCCACTGGCCAGAAACTTTGACTCACTAGTGACCTGGTTTTGAACTAGTGACCTGGAGGTGAATGGCTCCATATCTCATTACTAATTCCCCATAGCCAACTGCTTCTTTCCCCGTCAGAAGTGGGGAGATCTGCTAAAGGCAAGAACAGAAGTCCAGCCAGGGCCTCTAAACCTATCAGTAGAGCACCTGCCCCAACTTTAGCCTCACCATCTGGCCTTCTGACATCCCTTCAACCTTTAGTCCAGCCTCGCCAAACAGGTTTTGGAAGAGGCCAAGGTCACTGGGGGGGGGGGGGGGGGGTTTGACCTCCACAGATGGATTCAGACAAAGATTTCACCCATGATCCATCTTGGACATGAATACTCAGGATTCACATGTGCACTCCTCCCTAACAGAGAATGTAAGCCAGACAAGATCTAGACCTCAGGCAGATGGGATCTAACTAAATCTAGAAACTGTAACACACACACACACACACACACACACACACACACACACACACACACACACACACACAGAGTAGCTTGACTCTCCCTTTTCTCTACTCCATCCTCTTCTGAACCCCAGTTTTCTTGATGTCTAGTCTTGTGTCCTGGTACTCTTCTCTCTCAAGAGTCATTGCCACAGCTCTGAGATCTCTGTTTAGCTGATATAATGTCTGTCCAAGAATCAGGACAAATACTGGGAAGAAACGGATATTTAGCAACACCCCATGAGCTGTCTTCTCTTTCCATTTCCTATCCAGGGATGGTCAAAATTTGCCTATCCAACAGTGTAGCATGCCAAGGCTCAGAACCATCAGTAAACCCCAAATCCTAGACAAAACCTTGCCTTTCTGAGCCACAAACCCCAAGAAAAACCAGACTGAAACTGTTGGAGGGCATGTGGGAATGGTTAGAACACCAATACTCTGAATTTAAATTTTGAATTTGGGGATTTGGTCTTTGGGGATTGAAGCAAGGCCTTGTACACAGTGGTGGGCAAGCACTCCACAGTCACAGACACTAATGTCTTACTCTATGGAATCCAAATACTCTATACCAGGCATTACTACCTCAAGTTGTCATGGAAGACATTTCTTTTCCAAAGAAATGGTCTTATGGTACAGAATGTGAACATGGCTGGTCTTTTCTTAGCAGTTTCACCTCTTGTGTATTCCTATATTTGAGTACCTCACTTTTGCACACAAATAGTCCCTTCCTTGGACCACTTCCTCCTCCACTCCTTGAATTTCTCCAAGATGGAGACCCTCCCTCGTGCATTACACCTGCTCATCAATGACTAGGGACATGATCGAAAGTCATCTGTGTGTGGGGAGAGCCTGAAGAGTTAACTTTCATTTCATGTCTCTTTGGGTTTATTGCAGAATTCATAGCAGTGAGTTCTAATAAGACAAGACACACAGGGGCACAGAAATCCGGCACAAACCATTAAAATATTACACTTTACTGCCAGTCATGATAGTATTCAACTGTAATCCTGACTACTCTGCTGACTGAGATAGGAGAGTCAAAAGTTCTGAGTAGTGCCTGGACTACTCAGAAAGTTCAAGACCAACCTGGGCAACTTAGTGAGATCTTGTCTCAAAATGAAAATAAGGAATGAGTACTAGGCGCAGAAGCTCACATCTATAATCCTACATTTGAGAGGCTGAGACAGGAGAATTGCCATGAGTTTGAAGTCAGCCCAGATTATAGAATAAAAGCCTCCCTCACAAAAAAACATCAGAATAAAAATGGGGAAAATGGAAGATGTATTACTGTAGCAGAACGTACAGGATGTACAAAGCTTTGGGTCTAACATCCACTGCCATTCTTTTCCATTTCTACCAAAATGGCCCTTTAAGGAGTGATATTCTGGTGGTGGTAGTGATGAGGGGTGTATCCTGTGGTATCTAAGAGCTCAAGTTTGAGGCTGGCTTAGATAGTTTATCCATCACAGGATTCTTTGCCCTCCTGACCTAGTGACTTCACCTTCTGGAGCCTCAAAGTCCCCATCTTTAAAATGAGGGCTAACCACAGTATTCTACTCTTAAGGGATTTTGTTTGTTTTAAAGTGAAATGCTTGGCATGGCATCTGGCAAGTCACAAATACCCATGAAGCACTGTGATCAAAATTAGGACCCGGGCCCCCAGCACAGTCTTCAGTGCAATGCAGGCTTTCAGTGTGTACACATCGAGTGCTTCAGGATATGGAAACGGCATCAGTGAGCAGTCACCAAAGGCATGGTGACTTAAGAGTGAGTGTGGGTAACCTGGTTAAAGAGAGGAAAGCCCACGGGGAGCGAGATGGGACAAGTGGGAAGAAGAGAGGCTCTGTTCGGAGTCAAACCTTTAATAGCTGTCACTTGAGGAGTGTGAACTTGAGGAGTGGAGACTTTGGGACAGTTTGGACGCCATTTTGACCACTAGAGGTCAGTGGAATATTTTCTAAACCCAGCGGGTCCTTGAAGACCAACTGTAGGAAGAAGAGTCCTCTGCATCTGCCCCAACTACATCCCCTGGAGGATCCAAATTTGTTTTGCTTTGTTCAGGAGCCCAAGTTATCCACACTCTTTTTCTGGACCCTTCTCTTAGAAGGTAGCATTTGCAAGACAATGTTCTAGGCTAGTGATGGGGAGACAGCACTTTTCTCCAAAGCTGACTGGCTCAGATGTTCAAGACTATCCACAGGGAAAAAAAATTTTTTTGTAATAAATACTAACATCCTTAAGGTTCTACTGAATTACAGCCTCCCACCCCCCAGTGTCCCATAATTTAAGCCTCTATACCCACCTCTGCTCCTCCTCATCAGACACAGATCTACAAACTTTCCCCAGTTTTCCAGGGTCCACGCTGAACACTATAGAAGAATCCTATATCTCTACATGTATTTCACCTTATTTCCTAGACACAGCTTTGTCTTCGTTGCTCATCTTCCATCCCATAAGCACCTTTAGATCTCATATCATGAGTCTTTCTGTTTTCATGGCCAGAGTTCCTTCCTAGTCCACGTGTGATGTTGATAGTGACATTTTTGCTGAGTGAACAGAAGAGGGATTGAGTGAGTGCATTGGGCCATTATTCAAACTCCGTTATACAGTTCCAATCACAGACAGCTGAGCTCGCTGGCCCAAGCTGGTAAATGGAAGCTTCTGAGCATGGTAAAAGAGTTCTCTTTACATTTCCCAAGGCAAGGCAGTCCAGCCTCTGCCTTGGGGTAGATGTGCCCCAATATCCCCGGACACCAAGACTTGCCCAAGGCTGATTATGCTGTCCTCTTTGCAGGCACACAATGTGATTGCATTTTTCTAACTTGCTTTGTTGTGGATTTCTCTAAAGACTTGAAGAAATATAAAAAGACTCACTTTATCTTAGTGTTGGAGAGCATATGGACCCATGACCTTTGAACCAAGCCTGAGTGTTACCAGCCCTCTATTGAACCAAACAAGGTAGACAAATCAAGAAAGGTTTGATCTCTAATACTAGTGCATGGGGTGCCAGGTTAGGTTCCTCACAGGAGAGCTGTGCAGTTTGGATAATGAGGCCAACAATGACAATAACAGGCAGCTCCCCCAAGAGAATGCATGGCTTTCAGAACAGAGATCAGGAGAAGGTGGGTGGAGATTCAGTGCTAGCAGCTTTGCAGGCACTGAGCGCTGAGGCAGGACAGTGTCAAAAGATGCTTCGAGGCCAGGTATCTCAGCAACTGTTCGGGTCAGCTCCTTGGAGAAGTCCTAGCTTCCCTTCATTTCTCTCTGAAAGTTTAGCAACATTTCTACAGAATATTTGCCAGGAGACTTCAGCCAGCCAGCCGTATCTGAGCCAGGAATGAATAAATGGTATATTTTCCTATCTCCTCAAAAGAGGGAAAACTAGTATATCACTGAAGGAGTAATTCTTCTGCCTAACTCTTAAGAACGGCTTAAAGTAGACCTGCCTTGCTGGGAGGAGTTGTGGGGTGGGGTTTGGGGAGGGGAGGTTCTTTAACCAGGTAATTGACAAGTAGTGTTCAGTCTCCACCCAGGCCAGAGACTTCTCTTGTCCAGAATTGTTTTTCTGCCCCAACACATGGTTATTAGGGTTTTTTTTTTTTTAAGATTTATTTATTTTATGTACGTGAGTACATTGTCACTGCCTTCAGGCACACCAGAAAAGGGCATCAGATCCCATGACAGATGGTTGTGACCATGTGGTTGCTGGGAATTGAACTCAGGACCTCTGGAAGAGCAGCCAGTTCTCTTAATCACTGAGCCATCTCTCCAGCCCTATTGTTTTTTTTTTTTTTAAATTGTGTATATGAGAGAGACAGACAGACACAGAGACAGAAACACACACACACACATATACACACAGTGGTGGGGAAGAGGAGTAAGTTTATCAGTCTTCATTTTCACTTGAACAGAGTCTCTTGTTCACCCTGAGTGTGCCTGGCCCAGGAGTTTCCAGGGATTCCCATCTCTCCCCTCCATCTTACTATAGGACCAACTGGGATGTCCAAGACATGGATGACATTGTCCACCTTTCCATGGGTTCTAGAGATCCAAAATCAAGTCCTTACACTCGCAAGGCAGGCACGTTACTGGTCACACCATCCCTCAAGCCTACCCTGTGCATTTTCATAGCTCATTATACTATCTTCATGAATCTTTCCAATACGTTTCATGAAGTAGATTATAGGTACCCTACCTTGCTGGCAAAGACCCTGAAGTTCAGAAAGGTTCTGTAGCTTTGTTCAAAGTCATTCTGTTATTGCTAATGAAACCTGAACCCAGAGGGTGTGACTGCAGAGAGCATGTGTACCTGGTCTTCCATAAGACACGTTCAAGGGGTATGAACACATGACAAGAGGCATGTGGAGAGAGAGAGAGAGAGAGAGAGAGAGAGAGAGAGAGAGAGAGAGAGAGAGAGGTAATCCCTTTGTATATAGACTTGGAGAAACAGTCTACATTAAAACAAGTATCCCATGTCACATAACAACCATTTTTATTAAAACTTACGTACAGAGCCAGCAAGCTATTTCATTGAGTAAGGACACTTGCTGCAAAGCCCAATCATCCCCAAAACCAGCATGGTGGAAGGAGAGAACTCACTCCTCTCCTGCAGATGCCTTTTGAACTTTATATCAGGCATACTCTAAAGCTGTGATGCAGCTCGATGAGGAAGCACTTGCCTAGCATGCACAAGCCCTGAGTCACACCCACAGCACTCCCAAATAAAATGAGATACTCAGTATTCTTTTTCCTTGCTGAAATAAGGACTGGAGAAGGACTAGAATGCAGATGCATGGGTCGGCCACTGATCACCCTCTTCCTTCACTGGTGCATGCATGTATTTCCTGGGCACACAGCCCTGTGTAGGGGCTCTCAGGGCCCTGCTCTGGGATCTGTCTCCCAGTGATGTGGATAAACAGCGTGGAAGGCAAGCTCATCCAGGCCTCCCAGTACCTACCTAATCTCCACTACGGATGTAGCCTTTGCCCTAGCATTCAGCATTGACAAGGAAAGAATGTGCTTTGCCTTTCTTCCCAGGCTCTACCTGGGTGTGGTGGCCTCTACTGTTACTAGAAGGCTTCTGTAAATAAAGGCTGCTTAATCTCCTTAGCCTGGGGGCTGTGTCAGTGGACAGGAAGGTGGCTCGTGCCTTAGATTCTCCAAATTGTTGGAGGCGCTGGGTGAGCCCCCCTCACGTCCCTTTGGCAGAAAGGCTTGCATTGGCTTGTCCATATACATCTGGGCATGCTCCGTGAGGTGGCTTCACCACACCGAGGGGCTTGAGCAAATACCCTGAATGCTAGGCAACTGGGTAGCTTCCAGGCTGTGACATCTTATTTCCTTCTGCCTGGCAGTTCCCCAGGATTCCCAAATGAAGTCCCATGGGGCTCCACACAATATGGCTTATAGCCAGAGCTGTATATGGGGGGGCAGAGTGTCTAAGTTTACACAACTAACAGATAACTCTAAGAAAAACAACACAGACATGTTTGGACTATTAAAGTAGTCCAAGGAAACAGGGAACCTGGAGTGTTATACTTAGCAGCACAGTGGAAAAAACAAACCAAAAACAAATAAAAACACCAGCAAATCATCACCTTGCTTCCCTTTATTTCCCAGCCTTTGTCACTCAAGTTCTTTTGGTTCTCCTCCTTTCTAGGTGTTTCTATCACTTAGATTGTATCCAACTTTGCTTTTATTGCTGTGATAAACACCATGACTAAAAACAACTTGGGGAAGAAAGGATTCCTTTCAACTTACAGTTTACAGTCAAGCTGAAGGGAAGTCAAGGCAGAAACTCAAGCAGGACCCCGAAGGCAGGAACTGATGCAGAAGCCACAGAGGGGTGCTGCTTACTGGCTTGATCCCTATGGCTTGGTCAGCTTGCTTTCTTATACATCCCAAGACCACCTTCCCATGGATGGCAACATCCACAATGATCTGTGACCCCCCCCCCATCAATTATTAACCAAAAAACCACTTCATAGACTTGCCTATAGGCCAATCTGATGGAGGCATTTTCTCAATTGATGCACCTCTTCCCTGACACATTGTACCAATGGGGATGGGGGGACCTAAGAGGACAGAGGGCATCTTCCAAATTGTGTCTGATATGTTTAGCTTCTGTGAGGTGCCTATGCTTGGGAGATGAATGTCAGCTTCCCTGAGAAACTATTTAACGTGAAGCATCAAGGTTGCTGTTGGGTTGATGATCTTCTGTGTATCAGCACTGTGCTACACACAGACCACAACGTGTGTCCATATACTGTTATTCTCATATTCTCCACTGTCACTTTGGGCTGTTAAAGGGGTCCTACATAAGCAGGAAAAAACACACACCACATTATATAGTTATAATATGACATCTTTCAGATTCCCAAAGCCTATACTTGCTTTGTCTGTGCCAAACCAACTTTCTATGTCTCTATAACATCAACACAGAGCTGCACACAGTGTCATGGTGCCCACTGCTACCTAGAAGAGAATGCCTGTCATACTGAGCTGAAAGGTGTTTCCTTTCACTAACGTAGGACCAAACGCTCACAACTACATCCCAGAAAACTTCAGGATGTAATGTCATCATTATCCCAATTCTTTTCAATCTTTATAATTTAATGTGGGTGCATTGGCCATCTTATAACTCACCTTATTTCTGCTTTTCACATATACCAACATACGTATTCACATATACTAGCCTGTGCATATCATATAGCTATCCCATAATAAGGCCTTGAAAAGAAGGTTACCCTGAAGTTCATTGAAAAGTAACTATCCTCAAGCCTTGAACATGCTAAACAAGTACTCTGCTTGTACTTGTTTAGCATGTTCACAGAGCAGCAGCCTTGGCCACAACACGTCTCTTTATTCTGTAGTTTGGCTAGGCTTGGCTTCGAGTGTAGACTGGTTTCTGGTCTGCCTCTAATTTGTCTTATTTTTCGTGGGCCAGTAGATATCCAGAATAAATTCATCTCAGGGTCAATGACCGAGAGCAAGACCCACCTGATAACCACATTGATGGCTTTGTTCTCAGTATGTACTCTAATGCTCAAAGCCCAGGACTGAAAAGTATGTAGATCCTGACCACTTCCTACCCCAAGAAGACTGAAGAGCAAGCAAGCACCTGCAATCTACCCACCACCATAGAAGATTGAAGAAAAAAAAAAAAAGATTCCCTTACTGCTCCTAAGATTATCAAAATAAGCTGCCAGTTAACTTCAAAGATGCCATATTATAATGTTCTTTACAAATCCTCAAAAATTACTCTAGTTTCAGGTGCAAATAAATATATGCTGTACTTTATCTTGAGATGGGGGTCTCATAATAGCCCAGGCTATCCTTCAACTCACAATCTAGATATGTATGACCTTGAACTTCTGATCTTCCTATTTCAAGTGCTAGGATTACACATATGTGCCACTATGCTTTGTTTTATGTGGTGCCAAGGATAGATTCCAGGGTTTATGTGTGCTGGACAATGCTATAGACTGTTTTCAAAGGTTAGGGGAAAGACAGCAAGCGCTGGACAATACTGAAAAAGGTGAGTTTATTCATCTCCAAAGAGAAAGAGAGTGATTAAATAGAAAATGGAAGGTTGGAGGTGAATTTCTTGTAGCTCAGGCTGGCCCTAAACTCATTCTGTGGTGGAGGTTAGCCTTGAAGTTCTGATCCTGTTGCTTTTATTTCCCAAGTACTAGAATTACTGGATGTGAACCATCCCCAGTTGAAACCACTCAATGAACTAACGAGTTTTATTGATGTTGCTTATAGTACTATGGATGAGGGGTTACTTACTGGAGAAGTGACTCAGGGATAGCTGCAACACTAAAGCCCATCCCAGCATGAGTGACAGCTCACAAAACCTTAGACTTCCATGCAGCTTGACTTGCCTAAGCCTCTTTCAGGCAGCTTACCTGGTCAGAGAGTATCCTCTCAGAAGTCCTTATTATTGTATAACCTTGGGAAGGGAGGAGGCTTCTGCATTTGGTCAGTTTCAGGGACTTCCTTGGACTTCTGAGTTGTCTACTTCCTGAGTCTCAAGGAGCTTCCCTCCAGGGTGGAACATTTCACTTCCTTTTAGGATTTCCTAAATTTTAACCAGCTTCTCAGAGGAAATTGCCCATCAACAAAACTGAGGGGCATTTTTCTGCCATTTTTTCTGGGTTCTCCCAAAGCTATGTGTTGAGGCTGCAGACACTAAACTGATAGCATTTGGAGATGGGCCTTTATGAGGTAACTAGGATTAGATGAGGTCATGAGGATGGAGCTCTCATATCAGGATTTGTTTTCTTGTAATAACAGACATATAGAAAGCAGAACATGTCAGTGCAATCCTATAATTCCAAACTCAGGAGGCTGATGCAGGAGGGTACTTGTACTGGAGGGCAGCCTGATAAGAACTCATAATAACCCCCTCCCAAAGTAATTTGGCTAATAAGCCACCTAAGAAAACAGCTCTCATCAGAACCAAATCCCGATTCTATCTTAACCTTGAACTCCCAATCTTCAGATCTGCTAGAAAGAAGCCTCTGTTGCATAATCTGTCCAACTGATTGGTATTAGGGTTTTGATGGAGGTTATGGTTTTGATGGGTGTTATTGTATTGTCCCCTAAAGGCCCTGTGTTAAAGGCTTGATCCATAGGGTGTTAGACCTTTGAGAGGTAGGACCTACTGGAGGTCTGTAAATCACTGGAATGATGACTCCCCAAAGGGTATGTAGCAGCCAAGTCCTCCCTCTTTCTTCCCCTTACCCCTGCCCAGGTCACACTGAAACAGATTTTGCTCTACCACATATCCCTGTCACTATGTGCATGCCAAAGGGCCAAACAATGGGGCAAACCAATCAGAGCTGGAACACATGGGAGTCAAAAATAAAGGTTTTCTTTTCTCTATAACGTGATTGTCTCAGGTTTTTTTTTTTGGTATGTCAGAAAGGTACAACAACATAAGGGATCTTTTGTTATGGCCACTTAAGTTGACTAATACATCATCTATACACTTATATCAGCTGTTCTTTTCCATAATATAGAGAATATTAGTCATTCAGCTCAATCAATCTATTTATTCCATCATTCGTTCAGAAAAATGTGTGCTTTACATGGGTCAAGCTCTATGCTATCTACCAGGGAAGCATGTTTTTAAGAAAAATGAATACTCTGCCTTCTCAGAGCTGGAGTACTATTCAAAAAAGTAAGACAATCAATAAGACTAATCCCAAGTAGATAATTACTAAAAAATAGAGGTGTGACTATAGCTCAGTTGGGAGGGCATGCACAGAGCACTGCATTTGATTCTCAGCATGGCACAAACCAGACTTGGTGGTGTGCATCAAAAATCCTAGCACAAAAGCAGAGGCAGGAGGATCAGAAGATCAAGACTGTCCCCAATCAGCCTGGGCTTTGTGAAACCCTGCCTCCAAACACCTATACATACATGTATACCTCATATACACATACATACATATATATATATATGTGTGTGTGTATATTTATATTAACATATATATATATATATATATATATATATATATATATATATATATATATATGTTATGTATATAGGTTTGAAAGGAAGTCTCCAGGTCTGGTAATGCAAATCTGTAATCCCAGCACTCTTACAGGAGCTGCCACATAAGGACAAAAGACTCTCATGGAAGCTCATGGACCAGCTAGCTTGGGATAGCCACTCAGCAGAAACTACAGGAAAAGCCCTGCCTCAAAAAAGTAAAAGAGAACCGACTTCCAGAAGCCATCCTCTGACCTCCACACACATGGCGTAGCACAAGCACATGCCCATAAACACATGCATGCAGTGATGGCAATAATTTAAACAAACAAAAAAAATTGGACTTTATTGAATTTGCTGAAGGGTAGATAGGTGGAACCATAAAACAGAACAGAAAGAATCACTGTGAGGCAGGGACAATTGTCATATTAAATGAGAAAATTTCAAAAACATGAGCCACCAGTGTCTAGCTAAGGACACCAGACGGGATTTCCAGGCAGAGGGAAGAAAGGACACAGGGATTGCAGTAAAAGGAGCAGACCTCACAGTGACCCAGGGTGAGAGGAACAAAGAAGATTGCTCCCTGGGGACAGGGCAGGGAGGTTTCTGGGGGAGAAGTCAGTATCTGGGAGAAATGTCCCACTGTCCAGGGACCATCAAAGGCTCCTGCTCGTGTCTGACCTCACATAGTGTGAGAATCTATGGAGCAAATCTTCAACTCATGGAGGGTGACAGCGACAGAGGAGCACCCAGCACCTGGCACAGCCAGATGTTTCTTATCCTCTGAGGTTCCTGGATGCTTTGGTGGTCCTGGTGTCCTGTCTACCTGTTACTTCCTTTGAGACAACAGGTAGCAGAGAGTTAGCTGTCCGTTGGCAGTCTTGCCAATTACATGTAAGCTGCAGTCTCCAGTTTGTCAGTAAGGCAAACCAGTTTAGTTCCTTCTTTTCCTTTTTCCTATGATGGATCAGAATTAGGGTGGGAACGAAGGATGTCCCTTACTGGACCACCTCAGACAGCACAATGACACTCTCTCTCTTTTCCCTAATGAACTCTGACCTCTGTGGCTCCCAGCATTGGCTTGATCACATGCTTATGGTGCCAATGCTTCCCCTTGAAGTCCATCCTTGGCTTTTGGTCCCTTGTGGAATGATCTGATCCTTACTTTTTCGCTCACTTGTTTAATGAGTGAGGCAAAGGAAGTTCATTTTTGCATTGGTCCTGTGGGAGTCAGCAATAAGGCAGAGGCACAGAAAACAACCAAGTTCAGATACATACAGTGTAAGATGCTGTGTGCAGAACATCTGTGGACACCTTCAGACTGAGTGGTAAGGGGATGTCATTTAAAGGAAAATCTGAATGATGAGTTACCAGGGAAACATCTGGAAAAAAAAACATTCTAGACCAGTGGTTCCCGACCTGTGGATTTAGACCACTTTGCAGGGGGGGTGGGGGTTGAATGATACTTTCACAGGGGTTACCTAAGTACATATCAGATATTTAACATTGTGATTTGTAACAGTAGCAAAATTACAGTTATAAAACAGTAATGAAAAATGATCTTGTGGGTGGGGATGTGGGTCACCACAGCATGAGGAACCATATTAAAGGAAGTGTCACTCTTTATAGGAAGGTCGAGAGCCACTGTTCTAGACAGAGGAAACAGCTTTTGCAATCCCCAAGGGTACGGTTAATGAGTTCATCAATCAGAAATGAAGAGATCACAGACAATGCACAATGAAAGAGAGGATAACACAGGTGATGTGATTGATGAGAGAGGTAAAGATGGGGTCCAGAGCCAGTGCGGTCCCGTGGGCAGGGGGGAGTTTGGAGCCTTGACCAAACAGTACAGTGGAGCTGCCCAATAGTCTAGCTTCTTGACTAGAAGTTATTGCAAGCATATTTTTTGTTTGCTTGCTTGCTTGCTTGCTTCATTTTTGGAGGCAGGGTTTCTTCGTGCATTCCTGGCTGTCCTGGAGCTCACTCTACAGACCAGACTAACTTCAGAACTCAAAGATCCACCTGCCTTGGTCTCCTGAGTACTGGGATTAAAGGCATGCGCCATAGCCAACCATGATTGTTTTAACGCCAGACTATGTGCTCTGCATCTTCCAACATGCCAGGGCTTCCTCATGACAGTTACTTTTCTAACAACGCCTTGGCTCTTTTTCCAAGTTTATTGATATCCTGGTTTGACTTTTAAGAAATAGAAGAGGGGCTGGAGAGATGGCTCAGCGATTAAGAGCACTGACTGAGCTTGCAAAAGACCCACTTTGGGTCTTCAATATCAACATGGTGGCTCACAGCCATCTGTAACTCCAGCTCCAGGAGCAACAGTGCTCTTACCTGGCCTCTGCTGGTACTGCATGCATGCATACGTACACTCAGATACGCACATACACAATAAAATACATACTTCTAAAAGAAAAATATGACAAAGGGAAACTAAAAGAATAGGCCACTGATACTGGAAGGCTATCCTGTAGTTCTGAGAAGAAGACCCCTCAGACCCCACAACTAGAGCAATAATAAATCATGTAGACTTAGGATGCTCTAGGAATGGGAAGGGAAAGAAAAGCACCAACGATCTCAGCAAAGAAACTAAAGACACATTTACCAAAGCCACACATTCAATGCCATAAGGGAAAGTCAACCATAACCAGCTGAGTAGTTCATGACTTTTCAGGAACATGGGAGGTAGGAAACCCATATTATCCAAACTGGCTTCCGGAACTGATGGTTCAGCATTCTCATTGCTGACTGGTACCAGGTGTCTGAGTGAAATGCTTAAAGCATGGGCATGCTCTTCCTTTCCCACCCAAAGGAAAACTTTCTTTTTCTTCCTCTGTCCTACGAAGACTGACACTCCCAGCTGGAGGCTTATCAGTTGTGACCAATACCATCACAGCAGATGCCTAGAGAAAGTCACCTAACAGGTCTCAAACCCACTACCCAGATGGAGATCATCTCTGCTCTAGGCTAGGAGATTTTCAGTCTCCCTTGCGGACATGGAGGGGAAAGTTGGAGTTTTGTTTTTAGTGTTGTTTCTCAAGCTAGGAGGAAGCTTTCCAAGGTAAAGGCTGGTCATAAGACAATTGGAATTTATTCTGATCCTGAAGGTCCAGGCACCATGGGCTCTCTAACTCATGGTCTGTTGAGACCTCCCCGGTATGATGTGATATGCCTGTCTCTAAGCTGCGCACTTTCTAGACTCGAATACTTCACGAGTCAGCTGGAGGAAAGAGCCTTTGGTAGTAGTTGGAGGACTTCCTCTTTTGATCTGTGTGCCATGCTATCAGTGGCAGAAATCAGAGTGCCTGGTTGTGCTTTGCTATACAGCCAAGTGAAGAACCACTAAATCCCCTGGGAGCTCCCCTCACTTAAAATGCCAGAGGCTAGTTTGGCAGGGATCCCAGCAGAGGAAGCTGTTGGCCTCTTCTGTCCTTTGAGATCCTATCTCCAACTTGCCATCCGAAACCTGCCCTGCAGAGAGCCCTGGAACTCACAGGGAGACTGGGATAAGTCAGGGCGCCCGTGTACTCCACCGGAACAACCATTACAAAAGATAAGAGCGCTATTCGGGAGAGACACAACGGCCAAGGGTTCAAGGTTCCTGTCTGAGCATGAACCAACATGAGGCCTCTGAAATGCTGCTTCCCCCGTCCCCAGCTAAGGGAATGTGATTCCTTTCCACCAGCAAAATTCTATTAAATGTCTGTCACGTGCCGAGCTGCCTCTGATACGGTCCAGCTCTCAGGGAACTCCCTGGGAAGTGGGAACTCAGAGCGGAGCAGGCAAACTGTTGGGCCACTGACCAAATGACTCCTGCAATCTATTTTGTATACCCCACAAGCTAAGAAAAAAAATGTCCCTTTTCTTTATTTTCTTTGAAATCAGGGCAGGAGCTCCATGTTGTAGCACGGACAATCAGATGAAATTCTAATTTAAATGTCCATAAATGAAGTTTGAGTGAAATGCAATCATGCCCAAGTGTTCACCAATCATCCCTGGCTGCTTCTGCCCTGCAGTGGCTAAATGAAGTAGTTGCAACAAAGATGAGTGACTGGGGAAAGCTTAGAAGATTTGCTTTCGGGCCAGTCAGAAAAACAGTATGATGTCTCCAACAGCTTTTGCACGAAAGGTCAGAATAAAAGGTCGCTTTCGAGTTCTACGTGCCGTCCAAATGTCATGGCTTGAATGTGGTTTGTCTCCATCGGAACACACACTGAGTGTGGTTGCCAGTGGATGGAGTTTAATTAAGAGGGATTAATGTCATCCTCAGGAGACTCGATTAGTTCTCACGGCTGCGGGTTGTTATAAAATGCCTACCCGCCTCCTCTGCTCCTCTCTTCCTTCTGCCATGAGGCTCTCACCAGAACCCAAAAGATGCTGCCATTGTACTCGGAGACCTCAGAGATGTGAGCTACGATCAGTGCTTTTCTTTCAGACTCTACGGTCTCTAGCATTCCAGAATAGTGACTGAAAACAAAGTGCATATTGTTATTCATATCAAATAACTTAATTACTTGGTTTAACGATCACATTATGACTATGTGGTGTTTCTAATATTTCTAGAGCACTCGCGTGCGTGCACACACCCCTCAACTTGTCCCCGCCAGGGAGTTTCTGAAATGGGATCATATTACACACAGAGAGGAGCTGTGGATAACAGATATGTATAATAGGTATAACTCCGGTTTCAAATCTGAGCTCCACTCATAATGAAAATGTGACTTATCATAGTAGTTTTATGATGGGTTTTTGTGACATGTTTCCCCCCCCCCAGAGAATCTTTGCTTCATGTTATGATTTTCTTTAATACATTGCTGAAACAAACAAGTTAGCATTTTCATTAGAAGACCACAGTCATGCCATAGCTACAGTTATGAGAAATGTCACACTGTCTTGTTTTCTTTAAAGCTCACCACGCTCACACACTGCCATGTTAAGTTCATTTTCTGCACCATACCGAAGTTAGCCAAGAGGGCATGCAGAAGCCAAACAGATGTGTGCCATCTACTCTTTTAAAAATGTCTCTTTGGAGTCAGGTATGGTGGCACATGCCACTAATCCCAGCACATGAGGGGTGGAGGCAGGTAGATCTTTCGAAGCCAATCTGGTCTCCATAGTGAGTTTCAGAACATCCAGAGCTACATAATGAAACCCTACTGGAAACAAAACAAAACAAAACAAGTCTCTGTGATCACAAGTTCAGTAGAGACATTTCAAAGAGTGAAAGGGAAAAACTAAAAAACAACTACACATCAATGCCAACAACTGAGCTAGAGAAGAAAGCTGCAGAGGCTGCTCAGAAATTAACACACACACACACACACACAAAGAGAGAGAAAGAAAGAGATAGAGGGAGAGAGGGAGGGAGGGAGAGAGAGAGAAAGAGAGAGAGAGAGAGAGAGAGAGAGAGAGAGAGAGAGAGATTACTCAATGCTATCTGATAACTTTGAAGTTACGCCTCAAGATAATGTTTTCCCATGCATGTTACCTTAAGCTTTGATGTAATTTTGCACAAGTAGAAACGAGAGAGCAATTTTGGTGGATGTTGCAAAATTAATAAAGCATTACATCTCTATAGAAAACTCACAGGAAAGAAGCCCTTTCGACCAGTATGGCCACCTTTTTAAAGTTATTCTCACCTGTAGGACACACTTGAGTCTCTAAACCAGATAAGTAGGCATCAGTGTCATAGAAGGTGACAACAGCCCTAGGCACACAAAAGCCATGAGGAGAAATCCATCTTCTTCTACAAGGCATAACCAGGAACCCACAACCCTCTGAGCAACAATCAGCATCGTGGAATGGCTAGCAGAGCAGAGTCCTGGCTAAAGAGTCACGGGAGATAGTCTCCTCACCGTTTGTGTGACCTTCAATGAGCCACTGACCCACTGACTTCATTTTCTCATCAGAAAAAGAAGCAGAAGCAGACTAGTAGAGCTGCAGGCTTGTTGAACTTTAGGCTTCCCCTAAATCGGCTGGTACGGTGACCTTTAAGGTGCAAGCTAGCAGCATGACTTTGTCATCTCTGCTGCTAAACATAGCCCACTTGTATGTCTGTTACCAGAGGCATGTGGGGGGAGCCGGTAAAATGACTAAGGCACAAATCTGAAACTGGTTTTGGTGGTTTTGTTTCTCTCCTGGGAAAAAAACTCAGAAGAAATGAGGAGTTAGATTCAGTCTCACCTTTTCACCCTTTTTTAACTTCTGTAATGGTCAAGTGGAATCTGTCACGCCGTGGCCCTGCCTTCAGGGAGTTCATGACACAGTAGAGAACTGTCATTTCTACAGCAGCTTTCTGCATGTATGCTAAGTGGCCAAGTAGGAGCCAAAGAGAACCTGGGAAATTCTCTTTAGTTACACAGTCTTGGGCATTTATGTTTATTGTGGTTTTTGTTGGTTTTGTTGTTTCTTTGTGCTAGGGGTAGAACCCAGAGTTTTGAGAATGCTAGCAAATGCTATTCCACTGAGCTATAGCTGACTCCATCACCACCACCACCATCACCGTCATCATCCCATCATCATCACCATCATCATCATCATCCCACCATCACCATCATATCACCATCATACCATCATCATCATCAAATTAGTTTTTCTGTGTCATGGTCTCATTCAGTCCAAGCTTCCCTTGAACTCCCTAAACAGCTGATAATGACTTCTAACTCCTGATCTTCCTGTTTCAGCCTCCCAAGTAATGAAATTACAGATTTGCATCAGCAAGCACAGACAGTTTTGGTTTTGGTTTTAACTGTGGTTCAGCACGCCTTGTTTCCCATCCTTTCCTACATTGTCATCCACCTTCATACTTTTAGTCAAGATCCGTTTCTTCTCTTTGCCTTTACCATCAAGAGACAACACTTGGCCCTGCAAGGGAAGGGGGGTGGGGGTGGCTGCATCCACCAATTGCAATGATATATTTTTTAAAGGTAATTATGAAGAAGTGCCTAGCACTGTACCCCTCAGACTCGGGGAAGCTATAGCATCCCTTTTTGAAACACAAAGAAGAGAAACAAAGACAATTTTTAGAATAATCTAAGATGCCAGACCATTGCTTCCCAGACTATTTGTCTGAAAGTTTCATGAAAATAAATGGATTTATTTTCATGCTCAGATGAACAGTATTCATTGTGTCGTTATTCACTCATTTGTTAGAGGACATTTAGGTTGTCTTCATTTCCCAGGTACTGGGAATGTGGTGGCATTGACTGGTGCCTCTGAAGTAGACTGTCAAGTCCTTTGGGAAAATATCCAGGAGTCACATAGCTGAGTCGTATACCCAATTCATTTTTAGTGCCTTGAGGATTCTCCACACTGATTTTCAGAGTGGCCGCACCAATTTATATTCATACCGACAGTGAATGAGGGTTCTTCTTTCTCCACAGCGTCTCCAACATTTGTGGTCAGCCATTCTGACTGGTGTAGAATAGAACCCTGAAGTGTTTGAATTTGTACTGGCCCTACTTGCTAAGAGCGATTAACACTTTCTGAGGTATTTCTTAACCATTTTTTCTATTGAGAACTTTATTTAGATAGCTAGTCCGTTATTTTTAATTGGGTCATTTCTTTCCTTGACTCTTTGGGGTTTTTTGTTTGTTTGTTTGTTTGTGTGTTTTAGGGAGATATATATATATATATATATATATATATATATATATATATATATATATATATTCTGGATGGTAACCCTTGTCAAATGTATAGCTGGCAAAAATTTTCCCTGATTCTGTGGGTTACTTCTTCACTCAACTGATTGTTTTTTTAGCTGTGCAGAAGCTTTTTTAGTTTTGTGAGGTCACACTTGTGAATTATTAGCCTTCGTCCCTGGACAAATGGAGTCCTATTCAGAAAGGCCTTCCCTACACTTAGATCTTGTAGGGGTTGTGAATCGTGTTTTTCTAGCAGTTTCAGTGTTTCAAGTTTCAAATTGGAACCTTTGATCCAATTTGGTCTAATTTTTGTATAGGCTGAAAGATACAGTTCTAATTTCATTCTTCTCGTACACATCCAGCTTTTCCAGTGCTTTTTGTTGGAGATGCTATCTTTTCTCCAGTGTATGTTTTTAGGTTCTTTGTCAAATATCAGATGGTTGTAGCTACACGTGTTCATGTCTGGGTCTTCTATCTTATTCTATCGGTTCACGTGTGTGCTTTCCTGCCAGTACTGTATTTCTTTTATTGCTAAAGCTCCGTAAAATATCTTGAAGTCTGGACTAGCAATCCCTCCAAGTATTCTTTTGTTTGCTCAGGGTAGCTTTGGCTATCTGGAGTCTTGTCTGGTTTCTCATGAATTTTAGGATGATTCTTTCTTATTTCTATGAAGAGTGTTGTGGGCATTTCAATTGGGATGGTGAGTTACTTTTGGTGGGTGGGCATCTTCACACTATTAGATCTACTGATGCATGGACGTGGGATGAACTTTCATCTCCCAGTGTCTCTGTCAGAGATTTGGCTCATTATAGACGTCTGTCACTTCTTTGGTTAAGAATAATCCAAGAGTCTACTAACACCTTTTTAGACTCACATAATTCCTCAGCACACTAAGCCTTATCCTTAGACACACTGATAGGTGTAGCTACCACCCTCACCAAAGAAGCCTCTCTTTATAGCAAATGAAGGTCATCACAAAAAACCATAACTGGACACAGTTCAAAGATTAATGGATCAGGGGGACCCCATCCCCAGTGGACATCTACATCACAGATCCTGCATCTGTAGCTCAGGGAACATTATGCAAGAGAGGACAGAAAGACTGGAAAAACCAGAGTACCAGAAAGTCTGCTGTGAACCAGTCTCATCTAGAAATGGCTGCATAAACAGGACTAGAAAATAGCGACATCAACAGATATGTTGATGTGGAAGGAGAAAATTTCCTCAGGGTCCCATCCCTAGACAAATAACTATAGGCAGCAATGGCTGCTGGGAAAAAAATAATTTCCCTCAGGGATGACCTCTTTATTAGTTGTCCATTACAAAGTAATCATCCCTGAAACCACATACACACAAACAACAAAAACAGACTCAGTCAGTTGTATCTATATATTTGTACATACACACACACACACACACACACACACACGGTGTAAAAATGGTGCTACATAGTGTAGTAATAATAAAGAAAAAGAAGCTATCAATTTGAGAGTAGGGGAGCACGGGAGGAGTTATAGAGACAGTACGTAGTACGAGCTGGAGGGAGAAAAGGAAGTGGGAAAGTGATGTAATTCTACTTCAATTACAAATATATTTAAAAAAGAAAGACACTCAAGAGTTAAGCGTGGTGGTGCACGCCTTTAATCCCAGCACTTAGGAGGCAGAGGTGGCAAATCTCTGAATTAGAAGCCAGCCTGGTCTACAGAGTGAGTTCCAGGGGCTACACAGGGAAATCCTGTCTCAAAAAAAAAGGAAAAGAAAGAGAAAAGGAAGAGAAGAGACGGAAGGAAGGAAGGAAGGAAGGAAGGAAGGAAGGAAGGAAGGAAGGAAGGAAGGAAGGCAGGCAGGCAGGCTGGCTTTTTCAACAACTGCTGACCAAGGTGGTATTGCAGAAAGACAAGAAGCCTAAGAAGCTGACCCGGACTTTACTCATTGAGTAGAAGGTGGAATTTTAAAAATTTATTCATTTATTTATTTATTTTTGGCCTTCTTGCTCTTTATCATTCCTTTAAACATTTGCCAACCATCAAAGTATGAAAGTTGCTGGAGCCAATATCTTTATTATGCCTATACAGAAGATGAATTTTTTTATTCTGGACATTTTGAACAGTGTCTATGGCAGAAGGTTAAAGTCATTGGAAAAACGGAAAGCCTTGGAAATTGGAAGCTTGAAGAATAAAGTCACAGCTGTTTCTGACAAACAGTTCTCTAAAAGGCATTTGAAATATTTTACCAAGAAGTACCTATAGAAGAATAATTTCCAAGACGGGCTTCATGTGGATGCATCTGTCAAGGAGACTTATGAACTTCCATATTCCCAGATTCATCAAGATGAAGATGGGTCAGAGTCTCAGGTCTAGTTGGCCCTTGCCTTTTAATAAAATGGAAGTATGCTGAAGAAAGAAACCTAAAATTGAATTGTATTAACCGATAGAAATCACTTTATTCTGTAAGAAAAGGGAGGAAGGACCAGTGCACAGACAGAGTAATAGGACTTGTTGGCCCTCAAAACGATTAAATCGATTAGAATAAAACAAGTAGCTATCCCCGGTGTCCCTGTGCAGTCAGTCGTTGCTTTCATTCCTCTTCTCACAACAACCAATACAACAACAAAGAAACAATTAGCAAGGCTAACTGACCAAGTCAGCACACCTGTAATGTACAGAGTGCTCCATTCTGTAACATCAGAGTGCATATTCATTTCTAGCACAGTCAGAACAAAGACTCTATCTTTATGCCATGAGGTCTTATTTTCTCTCCTCCTCTTCTTCTTCTTCTTCTTCTTCTTCTTCTTCTTCTTCTTCTTCTTCTTCTTCTTCTTCTTCTTCTTCTTCTTCTTCTTCTTCTTCTTCTTCTTCTTCTTCTCCTCCTCCTCCTCCTCCTCCTCCTCCTCCTCCTCCTCCTCCTCCTCCTCCCCCCTCCCCCTCCCCCTCCCCCTCCCCCTCCCCTCCCCTCCCCTCCCCCTCCCTCTCCCCCTCCCCCTTCCCCTCCCCCTCCTTCTTCTTTTCCTCCTCCTTCTCCTCCTCTTCTTCCTTCTCCTCTTCCTTTTCCTCCTCCTCTACTTCCTCCTTCTCCTCTTCCACTTCTTCCTCCTCCTCTTCCTCCTCTTCCTCATCATCCTCCTTTTTCTCTTCCTCCCCTGCCTCCTCCTCCTTCTGGTAGTGCTGTGGACCAAAGTGATTTACCACTGAATGTTCAAACTTCCCCAGCACCTAAAACTAGTCATAACAAATGTAAAAAAGATTTAAATTATACTAAATATGTTCTTCTTTGACTATAATGGAATTAAATTGAAATTTTAATTTTTAAGTCAACACACTTGTGGATAGTCTATTAGTGACTAATAAATATTTCAAGGCAATTTAACAGAAAAGGCCAATTTCCAATGAATGGTGCTGAAAGTTTTGGTTAGACATTTGTTTAAATAACTTTTAAAAAGAAACCCAGCCCTTACCTCATACCACATATGAAAATTAACTTGAAATATAAGAGCCCCAAACTGGCAAGCACAAACGAAGAGAGCAGCTGTGTTGTGGTTAGTAAAACTTCCCTGAGTCTGATACACACCCGAGCCCTGAGCTTTACCCAAGTATATGACAAAGGGCAAGTCTCCTGTCGCTCTCCTCATGGGAGGACATTGCCAGCATTCAATGATGCTACGGTGCTCCAACACCACCCATCCCGTACCGAAGTCTATGGGAAGCCTTCCTTGCTTTCTTCCAGTTCCCTGTGAATCAACATTGTTATACGTATTGATTATAAAGTGAGATACAAAGTTTATACAGAGCTGGAGAGGTGGTCCCAGGGTCGAGATGTTTGCAGAGGACTTGAGTTCTAACATGGCAACTCACTATTGTCTGTAATTCTAAAGCCAGAGGATCAGATGCCCTCTAAACTCACTGGGTACATGGTGCACATAAACTCATAGGATCACACAAACATGCACAGAAAAAATATATATATATAAATGAATCTTAAAGAATAAAACTAAACCAAAAGTTTATAGAATAACCAAGAAACCATCATTTAGCTTAACATTCTATTCCTTTAAAATCTTTATATTGCTAGGCATGACAGCGAATACCTGGCAGAGGCAGGTAGATCTCTGATTTTTATGGCCAGCCTAGTCTACACGGCAAGTTCCAGACCAGCCAAGGCTACATAGAGAGATGCGGTCTCAAATAAACAAACCAGATATATATCTGGGTAAGGGTATAATCCTGGGTGTGATGTGTGTGTGTGTGTGTGTGTGTGTGTGTGTGTGTGTGTGTGTGTGTGTGTTCCAGCTGAGGCTAGAAGTTGTAGTTGGTATCTTCTTCAGTTAGTCTCCACCCTATCTTTCTAGACAAGATAGCTCACTAAGCCTGGAGTTCACCAATTGGCTAGACTAGCTGGTTAGCAAGCTTCCTGGGTCCTCCTGTCTGTCCCTCCCAATGCTGGAAACACAGTGCACGCCAGCCACTACAGCCTGGCTTTTGCATGAGTGCTTGGGGAAGTTGCATTTTAGAGTTTTTAAGGCAGTTACTTTTTCCTTTTACATAAGAGCTTCTCCAGGGCAAAGTGCACAACTTGTGATCTTATTATTAACTCAAATCTGACTGATAAATGGTAGCTGTTAAGGCAGAGAGGAGAAGGTGCAGGAAGCAGGCACTCAGCTTCCCTCAGGACTAACAGTCTCTCTTCTCTTGCAGGATCCACTCAGTAGTTTGGCCTTGAGGACAGGGAAGTCAGAGCCTCCTTCCATTTCACACCCTTACTGAGGTAGAACTCCCGGTAATGATCTCAGCTGCATGGCGGAGCTGCGCTTCTCATCTGTTTCCGCTTTGACTTGGTTTTGGTTTGAACTCCTTTGATAAACGTGCCCCCCCCTCCGCCCCCTCCGCCCCCCCCCGCCTCCGCCCCCGCCCCCCGCCCCCGCCTCTTCGAGCCTCTCCCACGGAGGTCCATCTCTTCTCAGCTGTTGCAGAGCAGCACTGCCTTAGCCAGGCTGTGGTTGGGGTCACCCCACACACTGCCCTACGGATGCTCATGTTCCTGTGTTCCAGGAGCACTGTGGCCTGGCCCTTCCTAGAAACTGGGTTGCATCTCCGCAACATTGCGTGTTGCACGAGTGGCCCTTGTGACTTATGTCCAAATGCTGTCTTTTACTTTTCGAGCAAGGACTCCAAGTACACAGACTTTCCAGGCTGAATGACCTGACCCTGGCCTTGTCCCTTTGTGGGAATGATGGTGTGAATGACTGGGTGGCGTTTGGACAGGTCTAAACAGCTGGATGTGCTCAAGGGCAAGCTAAACGCCTCTGTGGTTAGAGGTCTCTGTTTTCTAGCAATCTGAGGACAGTGGGACAGCCCCTGTCTCTAGAAGTCAAAACAAAGCCTAGATGCCCTCTGCAAATAGCCTTTCTGTCCCATACTTCCCAAGGCCCATTGCTCTGTTTGTACCCCAAGCCCTCTGAAGATACCACTTCCTAGCACACAGCCTGGGTCCCTCCCTGCCCAGACAGAGGGAGGACGGGTTTTTCCTTTATCAACGCCAAGGACATGACCTAGGAAAGCAGAATCTGGAGTTGGGATAGTTTCCTTAAGGGTCAGTCCACCCACTCTCCTACTTTCCTGTTTGTCTAGAGAGACCCTTGGCTATGTGCCCTCCCTGGAAGCAGCCCCTGCATACTCACACTTGTTCCAGTGTGAGCTTAGCAACTCCACACTCATGAAGAAGAAGGGAAACTGCCTTTCTGAGATGTGCTGTAGATGCCCTATGCTTCAAGAGACCAGTTTCTCTTGTGTGGAGAAGGACCTCAAAAGACAGTGAACTGGATGAAGCTCAGAGAGGAGTATGGAGACTGAGGCCAAAGCCCAATGCTCTGGCTTCCTTTAAAACCTTGTTGCTCAAAGTATGGTCCACGGGCCAGAGGAGTCAGCATCACCTGGATGCTCAAAGGGCAGAATCCCAAGTCCCACTGCAGTTCACGGAGTTCAGATTCTGCCTGTTCTAAAAATCAGATCGCAGGGGGGTTCATTTATATATTAGAGTTAGAAGCACACAGGGATAACATTCTGCACTCCTGGCTAAACTCTCTGGGCAGAAGCCTCAGCCTGGAGCGGGACTGGGTGTGGACGTATCTGAACCAGTTCTTATTTCCCAGGGCCCTCTTCCAGGCTCAGCCACTGAATTATTTCAGATAGCCCTCCAATGCTTTTCTGACTGAGGGCAAGAGGGGGTTGGTCTAGATAGACAGGTCAGTTGGATTTTGATCCCATGGAGCCGCCCTCCATATTCTCTTAATGATGGCCCTATCATTTCTCACTTCAGCTCCTGTTCACCCAGCTCCTTTTGAACTTGATACTGGGAACTTCGTTTCAGTGCTGTTTTTAGCTTCACGTCTGTGTAATTCATTTGAGTCCCCCCCCCCCCAATACCCCCTTCTAACAATGCTTTGCTTCTGTGCTTTTAAATGACACTCTTGTAGCCCGGGCCCCTGTTCCGCCAGCCTCCTTTGATGCAAGCCCTCTGTTTTGGAGCATCAGGGTTCTGCCACCCAGACCTGCTGAGGCATATTTAAAGCTGTTTAAATTGACAGACCAGGCAAACAGGATTAACTCGGTGGACCCAGAAGGGGAGGTGGGGGCAGGGGTTGAGCTGCACAGTGGCTTACAAGGATAGCCAGGAGGATAGCCGGCTGGGCTGGGAAGGAGCCTAGTGCTGGAGCTGGCCAAGAATTCTCGATCTGGGAGGTAGGCAGAGACTTCGCAATCTGCCGGTGATTGGATTAGACATGGTGTGAAAATCTGAGCAGGGCTACACGGCTGGGGCTGGGGCCCAGGCTGCTGTGAGGCCAGGCTGCCAAAGCCCTGCTGTGGAGACCACATCAGGGATGCCTGTCCCCGCCCCAGCAGGCCTTGGAGACAGCTTCGATGTCATAGCCCTCAGAGGCTCCCCCACTGCTCAGCCCTGTTGTCTTCCCCATCCCACCACATCTTGGGAGCTTTCTCAGGGGAAGCAGAGGCCCTTGGCCCTATTCACCGGTCTCCTTTACCCTTGACCTCCCAGCAGTGGCTCAGGCCTCCAAGGAGGGAGAGGCCTGTCTTTCAAGTCTCTGGGGTCTGAACTGCCCTCTCTTGATGTCTTTCTTTGTCTGGCTTTCTCTCTCCTTCTGGCACAGTCTGGTTCCTTCCAAGGGATTCCACTCTGTCTGCATCTGCTCAGGGCCAGAATCAGCCTGTGTTTCCCACCTTTCCAGGGAATTGGGGTTTCCGATGAACATCTCTGAGGCTTTCCAAACTTCTTCCAGAACTTTCATCAGACAATTTGGGGGATGGGGGTGGGATCTTGTCATCAATGATACTTTGATACTATCTGATACTTTCTGGCAAGAAGAGTAACACAGAAGGATCAGTGTAATAGAAAGTGGATTTTAAGGGAAACCCGCAAAGGTGTCCTGTTAGTATTTGGCTACTGTTGGCTAAGCAAGGACAATACAGATACAGGGAGCCTTGTGTCCTGAACCCTTTGACCCTCCCTCCTGACACTGTCTGTAAAAAGACAAACTAGAAATACAGAGCCAGCAACTCTAAGCCAACTTTACCTGTAGAAGCCTTTGGCTCTACTCTGCTCCTTAGCTGCTAGGCAAGCACCACACTGGCCAGGTTTATCTCCCTTTGTTCCCTGCCTCAGTACTCCAGGATTGGTGGCATATCCCTTTCACTATTTTTGAAATGTCGTCAGTCACATGATCCGGGAGTTCCCAAGGTCATCGAGCTATACAGCCACAGCTGGTTGATAAAGATGCTGGACACAAGCTACACTTCTTCATATATGATCAGCTGGAGAGCCTGCAGGCCCCAAGTCCTTTAGTGGTATGTAATCCTTTGCACCAGGGGCCCCGTTAAGTGTCCAGCACTCTCAATAGCAAGTGCAGAGCTGGAGAGAGGACACACGCAGATCATATGCTGGAGGCTCAGGTTCTTTCTCTTCTATCTAAGGGGGTGTCATAGCTCTCCCAATGCAGACACCTCAACGTGGCTTCCGGCAAGTCACAACAGACCCGCTGACCCAGAGGACACCAGAAAATGCCTGTCAGGAGAGGTCTTCTGCTTTCCCTTAATCTCTGAGGGCAAGCTTAGAGGTCAGAATGTAACCTGACCTTGTTGTGATCACATACCCCATATCTTCTTTATCTCCTAGCACCCCTCAAATGCCCATTGGTGTGAGTCATCTCAGTATTAGTAAATAGACATCCAGTTCAGAGGCACTTGTGTTGTCTGTCTATACTCTCGTATTTCTAAGAGTTCAAGTCCACTATGAAAGGGGTTGTTTGAAACCTTTGCGTGGTTGAAGAAAAGGATGGCAGTGACAAACAGCATCTTCTGAACTTGGTGCAGAAGGAGGTAAACTGGATTGCACCTTTTTTTTTTTTTTTTTTTTTTGGTAAAGCCTTTGCCTGACATCATGTGGTCCTGCATTTGAGCCCCAATACTGAATTTTTTAGGTGCATCCCTGAAAGTGAACGTGCTCTCAGATCTGCAAGGGTCCTACCCAGATTTCAAAGTTATCCCCTCCTGTAATAAGGATCCCTCCCCTCTGGCTCTAGCTAACAGCAAGACAGCTCAGGGCTTTCCCTGACTTTGCAGGGTCATTGAGAAGAGGGGTTTTCTGGAGGAGAGAAACAGCCTTTTGAACACTTTAATCACCAATATGCAAATCAAAGCCAATTACAGACACACTGGCAGGCTGAAGCCTGTTGGAAGCATCCTGACTCTGGGGGTGCCTGTCTCTCTCCATAGCACTCACTGAGCTGTCCCCCCTTAGGGAGTGTTCAAAGCGAGGCTCCAACAATGTTTTGTCTCCTTGGGTGTGAGTTCTGGGATTAAAACAAGGCACAGAATCTGGTCCCCTTATCCTGCATTACTGCTGAGCTGTTACTTGGTTTGATCACAGAAATTTGATAAAACTCATTTAGAATTTCCAGGTCATCAGAGGACTGGTTGTTTCTGCCTCCCCTTCCTGCTCCCACCCACTCCCCTTCCCTTCCTCCCTACCTACTCCTTCCCTGTGTTTGTGTTTGTGTGTGTGTGTGTGTGTGTGTGTGTGTGTGTGTGTGGTGTGTGGTGTGTGTGGTGTGTGGTGTGTGTGTGTGTGTGTGTGTGTGTGTGTGTGTGTGGTACTAGGAATACCCAGGGCCTTTTGCACGCCAGGCAAATGCTCCACCACTGAGCTACTGGCTTAGGTTTATCTCCTCTCTTTAGAATCCCAATGATCTATAAGAAGCCTAGGTCATCCAGGAATTCAATGGCACACGGAAGCTCAAGAGAACCACGGAAAGGCCCATGGAAAACCAAGGACCAGACACATACATGCAATTTAGGACTTGTAGCTCAACCCAGGCACCAAGCGAATATAGCTGATTAGGTGACCCCAGATATCAGTGTGTGGCCAGAAGACCGGACTTGATGAATCCTGCCTCAACTCCTGACTTTCAGAATTGAAGAAAAATAATAAGTGACTGTTGTTTTATTACACTAAGTTTTGGTGTGGTTTAGCATAGAGCAACAGCCCTGTGGGAACACTGTACACATGTGTGCTACATATGTGTATGTATGTGTTGCATGCATATGTGTTTTATATGTATACGTTGTACGTGTCATGTGTGTGTGCTATATGTCTGTTAGATGTATGTGTGTCTTCTATGTATGTTTTATATGTATATGTACCCTCACCTATGTAGGTGTATATGGAGTCTAGAGTTTAATTTTGGGGTGTCCTTCCCAATCACTTCTCCATCTTGTTTTGGATGGTTGAAGTCTCTCACTGAACCTGGTAATCTCTTCTGCAGCTAGACTGACTGGTTGGCGAGCTCATGGGACCCACTTATCTGTGAAGTGGAAACTTAAAAGGTTCTTTGGAAAGTGGTTTGGATGGTGGTTTGCTGGAGCAAACACGTGAAGGAACTTTTCCTTAAAGTGGACACAGGTGTGAAAGGCTAAGGCCGACTCATGAGGGAATGTTTCACTGAAGCAGACACAGGAGAGAGGATGTTCTGCTAAAGCAAGACAGGACACGTGATGAAGGATTCTTTGCTAATGACACGCATGTATTGGTCTGCCTTACACTGCGTAGTTGAGCTGTTTTTGTTGGGACTCCTTAGAGAGAAATGCACCAAAAAACTTCCAGTGGTGTGCTGCAGTTTCTTGCTGACTCTGCAGACTTGGACTGATTGGATGCGTGCGCTGAGGCAAGGCACATGGAGGACACGTAATGTTTGGAGGGTATAAATAGGACTCCATGGAGCAGTGGAGACAAAGCTCGGCTCGCTGGTACAGCTAGCTGTGCAACACTTGTGGGTCTCAAGTCTTCGCTGATCTTTGCTGATCTTCACTTTCCTGAGAGAGTCATGGCCAAGAACGTCTTCTGGTATCCCTCAGGTCAGTCCTTCTGACTTGAGCTGAGGCTGTCTCTGCTAGGTGACATGACCTAATCAGTTGCCTACCAGATTCTGTCGAACTGGACTGCTGGTGTATCCATGAAGTGGATCAAGTATCCATGAAGTGGATCAAGCTGCCGCTGCTGACCTGTAAACTGAACTGCCAATTTCCAGACAACACAAATGGAAGTTGCTCTACAGAACCTTTCTAAACAGGTCCACTCCCCCCCCCCAATATTTTCTTTTCCACTACCTCTTGGGGGGGGGGCGGTGAAAGGGAGGTTGAAGCATTTAAGAACCATCATTAAAAGTAAGGTTTGAAAAAAATTAAAGTTATATATCTATAGCAGTGGGGTTGCAGAGGTGCCCCACTGTGCCTGGCTTTCTCATGCATTTGAGGGATCCAAAATCAGATCCTCATGCTTGCAAATGAAGCACTGTAGCCCACTGAAGCATCTCTCCAGTCCAACCCTGTCTTTTGTGTTGATGGATGTGGTCCCCACAGGGGGAAACCCTCATCTTTTCTATCTTCTTCCTTAGATCTTGTCTGGGAGAGAGAATGAGAATCGCCTGCACCAGAAAACACACAGGAAGAGACGACAGCCAGCATCTCTTACAAGCTGATCTTACTCCCATGACAGTGGTTTCAAACCACTGACACCTCTGCTTTGATCCTCAGGGCTGAGAAGCCACCCAGGCTCCCTTGCTGCTGCACAGAAAGGAGGACAGGGCTGGGACACCACCACAAAACCTTGAGAAGGAATAAGCTCGTCCACCAAGTTCCTTTAAACCCATTGCTTGATGTCTCACTCCCTGTTTGGTCCTCTGTGCACATGTGTGCCCGTCAAAGGCCACACAGATTTAGCTACCTGAAGTTGACTTCTAGCTCAGCACCAGGGCCCCTGCCTGACTCATTGTCACAGAATTGTGTGCCACCATTCTACTTTGAGAAGTTTTGTAGAGTCTGCTCTCTGCCAAGACAGCTCCAGGCTGATCCAATGACGTCCTGAGGTCCAGACTATGAGCAGAAGCCTGGAGAACTCTCCCTGGACTTTGAGGAAACTCGGAACTCTCCAGCATGCAGTCACCCCTCAAACACTAGTCCTCAGGAATGGTTGTGGTAGGAGTCAGACACACACCTACCCCAATAGTTCAGGAATATTCTTCCGTGCAGTGCTGGGATCAAGCTCAGAGCCATATCAGTGCTAAGCATGTATTCTACTACTGTGCTTCACTCATACACACAGAACACCATTCTGTTGCTGTTGTTGTTGTTGCTTGAGATGGAGGCTCACAGAGCCCAGGCTGGCTTAGGTTCAGCTGTGTGTCAGAGGATGACCTTAGAATGTTGATATGCCTACCTCTCGGGTGCTGGATAATAAGTACTATCACCCACTTGTGACATGATTTGAAACAGTATTAATAGTGATGAAGGCTGGTAAGAAGGAGGAGGAGGAGGAAGAGGAGGAAGAAAAAGAAGAGGAGGAAGAGAAAGAAGAGGAGGAGAAGAAAACGGAAGTATTTAACTAATAGAAATAAACCTGGCCCATCCGTAAGACACTAGTTAAGTAAACTGCGATGTCATCACATTATGGAGATGAGCAGATCTGAAATTTATTGATGTGGAAAAGTTATCCAGCATGAATTTTCCTGGGGCAGGGGAGGTTTTAGAGCAGGATACAGAGCATGCTTTCTTTTTGCCTGAAGGGGGAAATCAACACTAATGTACATTTGCACGCTTATATTTGTGGAAATACAGAGAGAGAGAGAGAGAGAGAGAGAGAGAGAGAGAGAGAGAGAGAGAGAAGACAGAAAGCTCTAACCATGATCAGCTCCTGCAGGGGAAAGAAGAGAGATGAGAGAGGCTGTAGACTAAGTAACAAGATTGATTGATGTTTACTTGAAGTCATGTTATTGTTTTCATTGTTGACTCATGTGAATTGTGTTGCCTAGTCTAAAAACGTTGTTGGGGGTGTGTAATTTATTTAATTAGATTAAGGGATGATACAAGATAAATAAATGAATAAATAAATAAATGCCTCGGACTTCAGAAGCTCTGGATAGAACCATGTCTGTTTAAATGCCTAGAATCGCTCCAAGATGAAGAAAGCCTGCAAAGAATATTGGGGTGGGGGGATTGAAAGGAAGACCCCTGATCATGTTCCACAGAGCCAGCAGCCAGGATGAGCACCTGAGCCAAGAGGTTGACAGCTTCCATAGCTTAAGGATGGGTGGGAGCCGTAAGATGAGCTTCTCATCTGAAATTGGGGATCTCACAATTCTGATTCGTGTGGTTTCTACTGAACCTCCAGATTCCGTGGAAAGCAGCCCAGCTCATACTGAACAGAAAAGAGGGATCCCACTGGCTATGTTCTGGGAGTCCTGAGTTATGGGCAGGCAGGAGAGTCAGAAGCTGCACTCTGTGGGTGTGGAGCTGTCACTCAGCTGTTAAACCTGGCTGTGAGAATGTTGGTGGCCCTCAGGAAGTCTGTGGCCCTCACTATTGAGACACTGAGCGGAAAGGCTTCCATCAGAGGAGTATATACAGCTGTCCGCTTCGGCTGCAGCCTGTGGAATGGATGAGCAAGCAACTCACCTGAAGTCTAGGAGTGGGCTTTATCCTCACGCTGTTTGAAAAGCTGTTTGGCTGAGTGTTCAAACCATTTATCCCAAGCAAAGGAAAACTCAGGCACGGCCACAGTGAAGGACACTGCTGCCAGCAGAGGGCAGTGACGTCCTGTCATTTACTATCCAATGACCATAAATTAATCTTTGGGTTATTTTAAAAATCATATACATGGCTCCTTAGCCCATCTCTCTAAGTTACCTTCTTCCTATTGTTCTTTTAAGATGGAATGACCTATCTGTGGTCAGTTTCTATACTACAGTGATGGATAGTTGAGGTCATAGTCCTTGGTCATAAAGTGGCACTCCCCCACCCCCAACTTGGCTAAGCACACTGTGTGCTGGAATGAACTTGAATTCTACATGGTAATTCCTTCTTAATAACTTTCAAAGATCATGGGGATTGTTTCCTGGGAAAAGGAGACCCAGCCCCCGTTCCTCTCCCCTCTCAGGGCCTCTGACCTCTCTTTATCTCCCCCACAGAACCATATCTAATTGTGAGAAGAGACCAGGCTCAGGAAACCTGGACTCCTCTGGGCAGAGAGAGCAGGCGGGATGCACACCGGCCTGAGAGACACCGCTAGGGTTCAAAGGAACAGCTGTCAATGCCACCACAGTGAGGGAAGCCCACCAACTGACTGAAAGGGGACCTGTGAGCTAAACCCATCCACTGACTGACTGAGAGGGGACCTGCATTCATTATCATGGCCCATAGTTTGTTTGTTGTTTGTTTTGTTTTTCATCTCCCTGGGGCCCCTGTTACCCCATAGCCTGTATTCTGAGCAGTCTTGATGGTGGAGTTTTCTTGCATTCCTCTCTTCAAAAGCTCTAGGTAATAAAATTCTTTGTTCCCAGAATAATAGTTTCTCACCGACCTTGGGGAAGCCCTTTTGTCTGAGGTTCTCTGACTTCCCATGTTTCATCTGATAAATAATTCAAAGCTGATATGTCAAGCAATTGGGATATCGAGGGGAATGTCAACTGAGAATGTTCCCATGCCTAAAGGATGTAGGCACACCCACAAAATCGATGAGGTCTGGGGCACTAGCAGGAAGTAAAACATGACTCTTCCTCAACCCCAAGACAACACAAAGTCAGTGCTATGTAAAGTCAGTTTGGACTGCCTGAGGCAGAGCATACAGTGAAATATCTTGACAACATGAAGAGGAGTAAGAACAAATATATGAATATACACATACATACATACATACATACATACACACATACACACACACACACACACACACACACACACACACAAAGGCCCATGTTGCACACAGCAAGGACATGAAGTTCTTCGGAGAGTTTAAGATAGGCTTCCAGATGGGAGGTCCCCAAAGTGTTCCTACTTGTGAGCTTAGCTTGCTGGAGAAATGAAAGGGTAAACTTTGGAGAGGCGCAGGCTGGGGCTGTTTGGTGTTTGGAGTTTATTTTCCTCGGTTATAGCAAGCCCACAGTCCTATAGATACACGGAGCCTGGAGAGACCACAAAGCAAGGTCTGCTCCCCAATGATGCCATCTGTCCTCTCCCTGGTTCTAGGCTATGTTTCCCCTGAGTAATTACTGGGAATCCACATGCCTTGGAGGGCCTGGGGGTTGTGAGCAGCCTGAAGGCTGAAAGGTCATGCAGTCTGTATGTGTGTGGCTGATGCAAATCCCTGCCTCAAAGACATTGTAGAAATCCTTGAAGGCAGACTTGATGGTGTGGCCATTCCTCCTAGGTAAGAGATTACTGAAAATAATGATAACTGATACAAGATGCTATAAAGTTCGTCTAAGCCCATAGAATCCTGCTTGGTCCCTGCCACCCTGGGACACTTATAAGGTAGGAATGATTCCTGCTCTTTGTCTAGTGTGAAACCTCAGTGATAGAAATGTAACATCCTTGAGCATGTTGGTGCTAATTGATTAAGTCATTGAGGGGCTGCTGAATGCCTGTGCTGCACACAGCCATGATGGTATGCAGTGGTGGGTGGGAGGCACACACATTTGCCTTTCAGTGTAAATCAAAACATTAATGTTGGTCTATCGGATTTCCATGAACCAAAAGGTTAGAAACAAGATGATTCAGGCTTGTGAGAGATGAACCCCATATGAATGTCGGCTGTTAAAAAGCTGGCAGACTATAACCTGAGAGATATTGGCTAAGCCAGATACCTGACTCCTCATGGAAACCCAGCCACATTCAAACTGCAGAAGCTCTATGAACCGTGTCACCTGCCCAGCTCCTTCCTAATCATTCCATCATTTGAGCTTGTTTGCAGTAAGCAGAACGTGCCCTGGGGTGTAGAGGGTTAATAAAAGCTGACTTGCTGGCAAGGCACACATTTCTCCGTGGAGACTCCAGGAATGAGACTCGCCCCTCTACTTCTACTTCCCAATCACACCCACCCTGCCTAATCCCACCTAGAGGCCAAGCTGACAGAGGTGGCAAGCATGGGATGCCATTCACCTAAGACACAGAGAGGGGACGCCAAGTGCCCAGGTCCACACTGGCTAGCAGAGGCATGGCCGCAGCCAGCCCTGGAATCCATAGGCTCCGTATTTCGCTTCTAGACATGTTTGTGCTTCCTCCCATGTTTGCTTAATGGTAGGAATGTTTCGGTAGAAACCAGAGAGCTGGCTGCTCTGAAACCCACCTGTTGCTTTGGAATGTATTTATTTATACCCAGGGCCCCATCTCGGCAAACTGTTCTTTCCCTACAGCCAGAAGGCTGATGTGTTCAAACGTCACTGTCTCCACGGCAACGGCCTGTGATATTACAAACAGCAGATTGTGCCTCCAGGTAGATAGCAAGCACCCTGGACAGGTAAAGGGGGCCAAATCAACTTCCTGTTTCCAGGTGAAGGTTTAAAAGGTTTAAAAGAACAGTAAAAGAACCATGGCACTCCTGACCTCGCCCCAGACAGGCTCCTCACTGGAGGAACAAAAGCGTTGTAAATTGTGGTCCTGGTATATGGTTTACCTGTCTACTTGCAAGGGAAGGTAGGAATACTTCTGTTTTCCTTCTGACTTCCTCTGACCAAGATCTAAATCTCTTTACCTTTAATTTACCCATAGCCTAAAAAACCTCTTGTCACGGTGGTAACTTCCAGAAAAGTCTAGATACAGAGATAAACTTCCATGTTAACAAGTCATGAGTCTGATGGTTCTCCATGGGCAAGAAACAGAGGGAAATGAGCCCTGAAGCTGACTTAGTGGGTAAAGTGCTCCCTGTGTCCCCGAGTTAGGACTCTAAGCACACACGGAGAAAAGCTGCTTGCAGTGGCATAGGCCTGTCACCCCAGTCCTGGGACGTGGAGATGAAAGGATTCCAAGGCCTATTAAGGGCAGCTGGTCTAACTGAAATAGCAAGGCCCAGGTTCAGTGAGACCCTGCCTCAAAAAATAAATTGAATGTGGTGGCCCACGCCTTTAATCCCAGGACCTGGGAGGCAGTAGCAAGCAGATCTCTGTGAGTTTAAAGCTCTCTGGGTCTACATGGGGAGTTCCAGATCAGGCAGAGCTATACAGTGACACAAGTCTCAACAAACAAACAAATAAAACAATAAAAATAAGGTGGGCAATGAAGCAAGACAGCAGAGTCCACCTCTCCCTCCACTTGTGCAATCATGGCTACACAAGCACAGGGGCATGAACACAGAAAATTATTTGTTTTGTGTTTTTGGTTTTGGTTTTTGTTTTTGTTTTTTTTGTTTGTTTGTTTGTTTGTTTTTGATGGTAACAACACACTTCTGCTGCACATACGTGGAGCTACACAGAATGCAGGGCCCCTTCTCAGAGGCTAGCTCCAGTAGTGCACACAGCCTGCTTCAGGTCAGTGTCCTGCAGATTCCAGGCTGCCACGTACACTCTACCCCTATACATACTTTCATCTGATTGTGGTGTGGCACCTGCCACTCAGGTTAGGTCATCCTAACTTTGACATTCTTCTAAGATCCTTAAAATAGACTAAAAGCACAGAGAAAGTAGGTATGACCAAGAGATGCATGCAAGGCCACGCCCTCTTCTAGTGCCTCTGACAGCCACCTCCCAATGACTTCCTGTATGCCCAGATTCCTGACCATCGACACAGAGTTCTCTCTCACTGGACTGTGAGGCCTTCAGTCTTAAAGGACTCCAGGAGCTGAGCTAAGATGTCACATCATTACTTCAATCTAAGTCTGTCTTAGTAAGAATCTGGGCTCAGCTTGTCTTCCTCCATTCAGATTTAGGCCATACGTGGTCTCGAGCGACTTGCATTTTTTATAGCTTCTTGGGGAGAGACACTAATCTCTCTGAGCAGAGGAGACATCTTGCTGGTGTTGTGGAGAAAACAGGAACCCTAGAAGTCACCCATATTCCCATAAACCTTGCAGCTCACAGACAAAACTCTGAAAGTTCTCTGAAACACACTTAGCAGGACCATCTCTGTGTGTAAATCCACAACACCTTGGCCAAATGTCTCAGCTCTTCTTCTGTCAGTTATTCTCTTCTCTACTTGTGTTGGAAGGCTGTCTGGGGAGAGAGTCCATATCTGGTCATCTTCGTATCCACCATATCTTTTAACATAATAGTCACCTAATAGATGATATAATAGATATGTGACATCACCATCTGGATTGTTTGTACCCGCTCTCCCCTTCTTATTCTTTCTCTCCCTCTCACCTTTCCTTCCTCCCTCTCTCCCTCCGTTTTCTCCTTTTTGAAACAGGGTTTCACATAGCCCAGGGGCTGAACTCAAAATTGCTTATAGCCAAGGCTAACCTTGAACTCCTGATCTTCCAGCCTTTACCTCTCAACCACTGAAATTAGAGGTGGGAAAGAAAAGGAGGAGAATCTCTCTGTGCTTCTTGCCCTACCTGTCACACTGAAAGCAACTATTTCACACCCAACCAATAGTTTCTGTGCTGTGAGCCTTGCACAGAGGGAGGCCAAGAGAGGACAACAGACGAGAGTGTCCTGTTCTATATTTCCTTGAGACAGGGTCTTTCACTGACCCTAGAGCTCACTGTTTTGGCTAGACTGGATAGCCAGTGAGTCCAAGCAATCCTCCTGTCTCAACAAACCCATGGCATCTGGCCAAAATTTCTCATATCTGGCCAAAATTTCTATCAGCTAATATCTCCATCTCTATTGATCTGCGGACAAAATCTGTTTCTGGCCAGTACTGGGGTTAGAGGTATCCAAACAACCCATGGGCATTGGCAATTTCAAATCAGTTCTTCATGTCTACACAAGTAATCTTTTCCACTGGACCATCTCTTCAGACCCCTTTTGTGGTCATTTGAATGAAAAAGACTCCACAGGAGCACTGGAATAGGTGTCGCCTGGCTGGAGAGGTTTGGTTTTGTTGGAGGAAGTGTGTCACTGGGCGTAGGCTTTGAGGTTTCAAATGCTCAAGCCAGACCCAGTGTCACTCTCTCTTCCCACTGTCTGCAGATCTCAATATAGAACTCAGCTGCCTCGACAGCACCATGATCCTACCATGATGATAACAGACTAAACAGCTCAACCATAAGCAGCCCCAATTAAATTTTTCCTTTATAAGAGTTACGATGGTCATGGTGTCTCTTCACAGCAATAGAAATTCTAAGACTAATCGTTCAATTAGTAAAATCAAAGATTTTTTTTTTTTTTTTTAGATCTCAAGGTTCTAGAATCCTGGGCCTGACCAAGCCTCATTGGTAGAGCAACTGCCTATCATGTCTGAAACCCTGTCTTTCAGCTACAAGTGAGATCCCTTGAAGGATTCCTCATCCTTTCTTCTGCAGGAATGACAGCACATTCCACTCCAGCGTACCTCCAGGTCTAGCCATGCCTTCCCAACATGCCAGAAACTGTTCATATCCATTAGCTTCTTCATTTGATGGAAGTAGTAGAAACACTGAAATGTCGCCAGAAACACGATAAAAATTGATTTCTTCATCTCAGAAGAAGTCTGAAGGAGGTGGTAAGAAAGCACCAGGGAAACCTCCTGTCATCTCCAATAACCAAAGTCCTCTATGACTATGATGCTCGGGCTTCAGCTTGTGTGCATTATCCCACAAGGAAGTGGAAGATGACCCACTTCATCAATAGGGCCACAAATCTCTGTGTTACCCGTGTTCCATAGCTGCCCTAGGAGACCAGAAGCTTCTAGAGGACTCTTGGGTATCACAGAGTCAGGTGACTTTCCCAGGACCAGCAGCAGGTCAAACCTGACATCCTCAGAGGATGCTTACTCGGTTCTGTTAACAATCTGACTCTGGTACCAGATAGATGTGAGAGCAACCCACCTAAATCAGCCTCCAGAAGCTGTCCTTAAGGAATGTGTGACCCGGGGGCCTTAGCTCTCAATTCCTTCACTCCAGCTGTGACACAGGACCTGCAGCAGGTCTCCCTCGTGCCATCTTGCCTGGCAGCTTACCACCCTTCCCTTCCAGCAAGAACACCACTGCCAGCCCCACCAACCACCCCACCCACGCAGCGTGGCAATCCCTGATACCTGGCAGGGAACTTGGGATCAGAGAAGGTAAAATACTGCAGCTGCACCAATTCTGGGGTCTCCCCGAGTCCATAGGCCAATGGTTCCCTGCCTAGACCTGTGGCTGCGTGCAGACATGACCCTTATCTTCCCGAATCTGGCCCAGAGATCCTCCAACTCTTGTGTTGCCTCCCACAGCAAGAGCCTCAGGAAAAGGAGCTGAGTTGGCAGCTTCCCAGCCTCCCCTCCCAGGGTGCTAGACTCTCTCTCTCTGATCATCTCACTGAGGGGTGGTGGCTCTACTTACAAAACTGGGTACAACCATTTGAAGGCACTCTCCTGGCTGCAGAGTTTCCTCAGGCTGGAAAGCAGCGTGCTGTGGGTGCTATTTGATACTAAGTGTGCCCATGGGGGAGAAAAAGGTAGTATTTTTCTTGAGGTGCTAGAAGTAGAAATTTGCTTAGCAAAGAAATAAAAAGAGACCAAAGAAACCAAAACAACTAACAAATAAGGAACATAGAGTCCTACAGACATTTGTCCTTGGGGGCTGTTTTCCCTGTCTTTGGTGCATTGGATAACAACCAATCTTCAGATAAGGCAATTCTTGATTCTTCTCCCTAGGTGAGGTTGTACTACCAGGCTACTCTGATGGGCTGTAACTTCCAATAATGTCTAAGCTCTCTTGCCAATGTCATAGACCCTTCCAAAAGGTTAGCAGAGGCAAGTCAGCTCCAAGGTGGACCTACAACAAGGTCTGCTATTCTTTATGGAAAAGCCTGGGGTCAAAATTTACCTTGAAGAACAGCCTAACTTCTTCAGTTTCTTTGGTGCAAAACAAGATTCACCAAGTCTCCTCCTCTCTGCTTTTCCCCCTCCCCCTTTCTTCTTCTCCTTCTCCTCCTTCATCCCCTAGTCTCTTGTGGGGAGCTGATGAAGTCCTGAGTGAATATGTATTGTTGACATGAGCACAGCCATATCTAGAATGGCAATGTCTCAGACCGTGGGGAGGACAAGGCCATCCTTTGGTCCAAGTACAGATGGTGACAAATGGTTGACCTTTAGCTAAAATGAGCATGTACAGAAAGTACTGATCACAGCTTCCTCATCTCAGAATACTGCAGCCTGAGAATTCCCCTAGAGAAACACCCACTGCTTACTGAGATTAGCTAACCTGACTCCTCATCCATGATGCACATAATAAATGCAACTCCAGGCTGCTACGGTGATTCTTCATTCAAGAGGACAGCCCACCTGATGGCAGCTTTGTGTTCCCTGTGTCTGCTGTTTCTATGTTCTCGGCATCCCATGCGCTCTATCTTCTTTCTAACCCTGGGCCTCGTGTGTTGTAATAATTATTTAAAAATGGCCGCTGGTCAAGCCGACTGTGGTCGACTAGCTCAGGCACCATGTTGCATGGCCAGAGGCCATGTGTGCGCCACAGCTAGAAACGGCCAGCCAGAAACACCAACCCTGCTACCCACAAGACGCCAGCATGGGAGATGGCTCTGCCAATCTTCCACACTGTCTCTATAAGGCTGAGCATTACCCAGACCATCCCACCAACCAGGAGGGCCCGGTAGAAAAATGAGACTCTAATGCTTAGATTATCCAAAGGCTTTATATATTTGGTAATGATCAATAACAAGATGCCCATACAATCAGAAGTGTGACCCAATACCCAGCCTAGATATACCAACTACCTTTGACTGGCAAAGACTTTGTTTTCAGTCACTATTCTGAACATCAGCCTCCATGTTCACCTCTCTCATTCTCCTCTCTCTCCTAGCTCCTCCTCTTTCTTTTCCTCTTCCTCTCCTTCCTCCTCTTCCTCTCTTTACTCCTCCCACCTTAGCTCCTCCTACACTCATGCTTGGTTAGAGGGCTTCATCACTGAATCCTACCCCAACCTCCTCCTCTTCTTCTTCCTCCTCTTCTTCCTCTTCCTCCTCTTCTTCCTCCTCCTTCTCCTCTTCTTCCTCCTCTCCCTCCTTTCCTTCCCCTCCCCCTTTCCTCTCTCCTCTTTACAACAATACCATCTTTCAACACTGAAATCTGAAATCTCACTCCTTTCCCTACTTTTTTCTTATGCTTCTCACTAATGGAAATGCCACTGTCAGTCTGCAATGTGGTCTCCTGACCTGGTCCACAGCACCCATAGGTGATATAAAGAATCCCTCTTTCTCTACAGAACAGCATCTTGAAACAAGTAAGCATTTGTGGAGCATCCTCTTTGCACCAGATAATGACAGCTCTTCCTCCTCTTATCTCCCCTCTAAAAAGCCTTTATCGGCAGGTTTTCTTCCTCACTTACCTGCAGGGAAATCTGTCTCTCATATCCCCACCCTCCACATGCCCCAGAGACTCATGGGAGAAGTAGCCTTGTGAAGAGACAAGAGCTATCAGGTCTGTGTGGAAGAGACAGAGTTCACAAGAACACTGCAGTCTACATGTCCATAAAACCTCAGCTAGGGACCAGCAAGAAGGAGGTGCTTCCAGCTTGCTATGGATTGGATATGTTATTCCAGCTGGACTAAGATTCTAGGCACTTATTCCCAGAGAGGCAAAACCAGAGTTGAAAAGTAAGTTTTCTTGGAACTCTAGGCTCCTGTACCAGTTGGTCAGTCAGGGCCTTGTCAGGGGAAGCGAGTAACTACTGTAACTCATGATGAGTATTTCTCCTGATCTTAGGAAGCGGGGTGTAGAAAGGCCATTAGTGGTCCTGTTAGGTTGCCTGGGCTCTGATCTTCTTGTGGTTAAACTTTAACAAGGATGTTCCACATCTTAGACTGTCCCCATACAAAACATGGATGGGAGCACTTTTGTTCCCCTTTTGATATCTAAATTCCAAACAGTCCTTCTATTCTCGCCTTCCTCTTTCTAACACAAGGCCCTGAATGTGATTTTAAAAAGCATCCCTGGACTTTCCTGCTGTCTTGCTAATACATAAGTAGATGGTTGCACAGCTCAACCCTGAAGAAGCATCAGAAATCAGTACAGGGAAGGAGCTGGCACCAGACGGACATTTAGGACCAAGTTGGCTTCATAGCAAGCTTCACTTTTCTTAGAAAGAGGTATTGTCTCCCTGTAGCTCATTTAATCTGGTGGACTTTATACATTTTTTTAATGTAATTCTTTCTACACTTTCGAGTCTGTGGACTGTCAAAATTCCCCATCGAAGGGATAGGTCGGACTTTTTTATATTTTTTTTTCCACAGAGATGTTTGTAACAATGGTTCATTGAGAAGCACTGCACATGAAGTGAGAGGCTGAGGCAGTTTTCCAGATAACTCCTGCCCAGATCGGGTCATGTTGGTCTGATTGATCTGGACTGTTGTGCCAGGCCTCTGCCCCAGCTTGCCTTGAGCAGCGTACATTCTTTGTTTCGTTTGTTCAGTGTGATGTTGATTCATTATTTCAGACTGTGTGGAGTCATTCAGATTCTCCTTTCTCTTTGAAAGGAAGCAAACAGCTGTCTCCTATCGAATGCTGGTTTGAAAATGGAGGGAAAGTCTAGAGCAATCATCCTGACAGTCTCTATGGCATTTGCCCTTGGAAAAGCCAGGACAGTAACCCTATACATCTGGGTTCACTGGGTTTAGAGAGCCAAGGCCTCTACACATGCTTTCAGTTTACATGGTGGAAAGTAAAACCCAAGAGAGTTCTCTGCTCTGAGGGAGTCCAAGGACACACAGAAAAGCTATGGTAGGATCTGAACCATGATCCAAATTTTAAGATTCTCACAAGGATCACCCAGTCACAGATGTGGGGAAAGAAGGTTGAGACTTTGCCCTCCATCCTTCAGGGGTGGGCAGCCTCCCAGGTGACAGCTTGTAACTCAGCCTGGGTATAATACAAGAGATGTTGGAGGACCACCCTTCCTCCCTCCTTATGCCTTTCAACAGAAAGAACTACTCCCACGTGGCTGCCTGAAGTGACTCATGCCTTGGAGTGTCCCCAGAGGCAGGCACAAAGATGACATGGATCTGGATGCATCAAAGCTACTGTGTAGAGCCTCCGTAGAGCTGGGACTCAGAACTGTCAGGATTTCCTATGAGCTGGGGCTGTAGCTCATTTGCAGAGAGAGCTTGCCCAGCATGCATACAGCCCTGGGTTTAATTCACAGCCCTCCAAAAGCTGGGAATGAGGTGGTAGTCACCTGTAACCCCAGCACAGCATGTGAGGGAGGGGTGGAAGTGGGAGGAGCACCAGCTCAGGGTCCTCCTCCACTACCTAGTGTGAGGCTGGCTTGGGCTAGAGGAGGGCATTGCCTCAGAAAACAAGCTACCAACAGATGCTGACACACTGAGTTCAGAGTTCCGCATGGTAGACTGAGAGAACAAAGTCCTGTAAGTTGTCCTCTGACCTCCACATACATATCATACACATCATGGAACACACACACACCACTCACACACCCATACACAAACACACACATCCTACACTCTCACAAACATACACAAACACGCACATACCCAACATTCACACACACATACCCCATACACACACACCACACTCACACTCACACACATATTCTCTCACTCGCACACACAAATGAATAGAATATCATTTTAAGACAAATTTTTAAATCACAGGTCCCTAAAAATTTTGCTCCTGCAAGTTTTTTTTTTAAGATGTGTTTATATATATATGAGTACACTGTTGCTGTCTTCAGACACAATTTTTTTTTTTTTTTTTTTTTTTTTTTGAGACAGGGTTTCTCTGTGTAGTCCTGGCTGTCTTGGAACTCACTCTGTAGACCAGGCTGGCCTCGAACTCAGAAATCTGCCTGCCTCTGCCTCCCAAGTGCTGGGATTAAGGGAGTGCTCCACCATTGCCCGGCTCAGACACAATTTTTGGCTGTGATTTTTTTTTCCTTGTCAACTGAGAAACCTAATACCCAGAACCCGGAGAGACAAACCAAAAATTCCAAATCACAGATGTGGACATAAACGTGGACATCTCCTTACTCTTACTGTTATTCTAGCACCTCTGAATGGATGCCTCATCTTAGAACAGGGGTGCCAGGATGGGCCACAGTTAATTGAAAATATTCATTAGTGCATCTGAAGGCAAGGAATACAAGTGCCGGGAGAGTCAAACATAGAGCCGGTTCTAACGTCAGGCTCAGTGTCATCCTGAAGAAATGAAGTGCAGTTTTTATGTTCGACTTTTCTTCTCATGACCCCCACCCATGTTGATCCATTCTACATTCTCTTCTTTCTCTTCCCAAACAAACCAGTTTCTCAGAATCTGTCCCCACATTTCCTTCTTTCAGAAATCCTTCCAGGACTCAGTTCAGCTTTCCCTGCAGCTCCCACCCAGTTGTCCTTAAAGATATATTTTTTGCTGATGTGGAGAATGCCAGGCCAGTGTTTTTGAAACCTTCACCATGGGTCAAACACATGTCCCACCCTCCCTACTCCCCACCCCCATCCCACCCCACCTTGATGATCCCTTTCCCTACTGAGTCTACACAATATGGAGGAGTCCTCAGTCAGCAGGAGCCCCCAACTCTAGTCTCACTAACTCACTGAGAGTCCTCAAACAAGTCCTTTTGCCACCTTGCATTTCAATGCCTTTATCAGTAATTGGGCATAAGCCAGGCATTATGATAGCATGCCTTTAAACCTAGCACTCAGCTGATGCAAGATTGTGAATTCCAGACAAGCCTGGGCATCCAGCCTGGTGTCAAGGAAAAACTGACATGTGATAAAATTAGTATTTCCCAAGATGTAGATGTGGTCCCAAGAGAGTTTCTCAGGAAGTTCCAGGTTATTGTAAGTAAAAAGTATTACGTGGCTAAAGAAGACACAACCCTTGAGTGACCTTGGAACCAAAGACCGACATTGGGAGGCTCTGAACTCAGGTCCTTATGCACTTGCCCACTGAGCTGCCTTCCCAGGCTCCCTTCCCTTTTGTTTCCTTCCTGATAAGTCACTCCCCCTCTTTCTACCCTCTCTGTCCTTTCCTTCTTTCTTTCTACCATTGAGCTATGTCCCCAGGCTATTTATGCGCACGCGCGCACACTGTTACGTAGAGTGAGCCCATAGGTACTTAACATGTGTAGGTGGGTGTATAATGGGGTTCAGTTCTTCTCAGACATTCCACGGAGGATATGAGCTTGGTGCTGCTGTGTTTCAGAGTTCCTGGGGCAGATACTGAAGGGCCACTGCTTCTCATGGAGTAAGATAGTGTGACCTTGTGAGCAAGATAAGACATGGATCCAAAACTTGAGCAGGCTTGAGCGTCCACGTGAGTTCTGCTCAGCTGAACATCTTCAGGTCACATCCTTCCCTACGGGCACTGCACCCTTACCACACCCAAGACTGCGCGCGCGCGCGCGTGTGTGTGTGTGTGTGTGTGTGTGTGTGTGTGTGTGTGTGTACGTACACACATGTGTTCATACACGTGAGTGAAAACAACCTCTTTAGCAGCTGTGTCCCCATCACCACAATGGGTGCTTGAGGCTCCTCGACCTCTAACTCGGGCATTCTTGTAACATTAGGAGGCACAGGGGAGGAATCGACACTTCTGAACTCAGAGGTGAGAAGGCCGACACATGTGATCACATGATCAGGGTGGGCTCATTCGTTTCTTCTTTTGAGTTTTATGGGTGTCTGCTGCAGTGGTGACAATGCTAGATTCTCAATGGACTGTGGCAACTGAGATTGAGGTCATTGTGTTTAGAAACCTTAGGGGACCAGTAAGGGGGAAAATGGAGCTACAGAGATGCAGGAGTCAGTGCTGCACAAGGATGCATCTGTAGGGCTTAGGAGAGGAACATCCCATTGAGGAAATCCCAGAAGGCTTTTTTGGAGGTAAAGGAAGAAAACAGGAGGAGGAAGCAGAGGAGGAAGAGGAAGAGAAGGAGGAAGAGAAGGAGGAAGAGAAGGAGGAGGTGGTGGAGAAAAGTTGCCCTTTGAGTTCTATCTTTACCAAGTAGGTATTCTGAGCTGCAGTATCCTCCCAGGATTCCTTGCAGTACCCTCCCAGTTTCAGCTCTTAACTGAGAAGCAACACCTCCCCAGGCTAGAGTAGCCACAGATCCTACCACCCACTTTCTCAAGGAGGCTGTCAGACCTTCTGTTTGAGGGACTTTAGGGATGGGGAGGTAGGCCAGCTTCACTGCTAGTCCCTTGTGTCCTTGGGCCTAGCCCCTAGGAGACAGCCTAGCCATGCAGCAACAGAGAGAGGCCACTGCCCTGAACACAGGACTATACTTAAGTCTGTAGAACATAACAGGGATGCAGATGAAGGTGCTTTCTTGGCCTTTGCTGCCCTGAGGTGACTAATCCAGTTCATTTTTCTCCTCCATTCTTTGCCTGTTTCCTTTCTCCCTTCCCAGGCTGTTAGGGCCCCCTGGAAGATGTGTGATCTCAGCCTGTGTGCACTTGGCATCGGAGGGTGCCAGAAGGCTCGGGTTCCCAGCTCTATCTGCCTCCTGGCACTCTTCAAGAAGACACAGAGAGGGGATCTTGATGCCATGAGCTCAGATGGTGGGGAGGGCAAGGGGTGGAGGCAAAGAAGGTAAAAGGCAGACAGAGACCACCCAGGAGGGTCCGAGCCCCCAGAAGCTTAACTGAACCGTGTTCCCAGAGCTGTTAGTCTCCCCCATAAGCATTCATTCATCCCTCCATTATTCAGGGAAAAAAATTGAACACCTAACTTCAATTTTTTAAGGGACCCTGGCTTTTTGTCCCTTGCTTTCTCTCTCTCTCTCTCTCTCTCTCCCCAGCACTTGGAATGACATCCAGGGCCTCACACAGGCCAGACAAGCAATGAACCACACACTCACTCCACCATTTCTCATTTTTAGATCAATCTCCTGACAGACCAAATGGTACCACAGAATACAAGAAGAAAGCCTCCACACAATTTTAAGCCTAAACTCATTCGTTTTCGGATATGGTTTGCTGTGTGACCAAGGATAACGAGGTGGTCTGGGAAGGGAAAGCGAAGGCACCAGTATAGGAAATCTGCTCTCTGGGAACACCAATGCCCTCCTGTCAGCCAGGACACTCAGTCAAAGCCATTATAGACAGTACTGAAGTCAGCTGTTCCAGCAAGAAAGATCAAGTTGATGCCACTGTTCACAGAGCTGAGCTCTTGACCTTCCAAATGCCCGGTCCACTGTGGCTGCAGGAAGGTACACAAACCCACAGAGGTGGAGGAGGAAGGCAATCAATTGGGACAGATGCAGGCTTCATCTTTCTCCTTTTTGAAACCAAAGTAGATGGGGTAAGGTGGGAGAACAGAGAGGGAGGGAGGCACCAGAGCCTTCAAGATTGATAATATAGGCTAGGCCTGGTGGCACATATTTTTAGCACTTTGAGGCCAGCCTGGTCTACATAGTGAGCTCCAGTCCAATCAGGGCCACACGGTGAAATCCTGTTTTGTTTTGTTTTTTGTTTGTTTTTTTTATAAAATGAAAGATGAATGTACTGAAGCCCAGACAAAGGAGAAAACCCCTTCAACCACAGGCTACATGGAACACAAAAGAACACACATATAAAAAGCCACAGGATCCCCAGTTATCACCTTCCAAATGTTAGAGACGTTTTGAGTTGCATGACTGATTAAGGGATCTGTGGTTCAGCCACCTAAGGGACTTTGAGCCTCTGTGTGTCCCTGGTCCAATTCTTCATTCTGGGACATAAGAAACTGGAAATCTGAGTTCCCTCTGAACTCAGATCCATGTCAGTAATGAGAAGAGGAAAGGCTGTAAGCATCTTCCGTAAATAACCCACACCGGGGTACTGAAATGAAGGTGGGCTACAGGACACGGCTCTCATCTCCTTGGCAGGGTGATGGCAGTAGAGACAGGAGAGGAAGCACCTTTGCCCTTGTTCCCAGATATTGTCCCAGGCATCAAAATGGCCGAGACTTGGGTAGGTCACCTCAGTGCTTGACAGAAGACCCAAATTACTCATTAGCCAGCCTGGGTGCTGGCCTCTATGTCTCTGTCCTTGGCCAGAAAGAGAGATGAAAGTTGAGCCGCAGGCTCAGGGTGAGGCCAGTCTGATAGTTCAGCAGCTATCTCAGCCTATGGCATTATCAAAGCCTGGTGCAGCCAAGAGGGAGGCTGGGCTTTCATACACGCCCATGCCCTTCACATCTCACCCCACCTAAACAAACAGAGGCAAAGATGAAAAGAAGTCATCCGTGGGGATTTTAGTAGATGCCTCTCAAAGCAAAGGGTGCTTGAATCAGTATGGGCGAGTCCAGCCCAAGATCTGAGGAAAAATGGACGTGAGTCCTTCTAAAGGTTAGCTCCATGGAGGGGGGCTGTCTTACTGCAGAGCTGAGAAAAGGGCACCTCAGGTGCAGGTGCAAAGCACAGTCAAGGCCATGCTGAGATCTGATCTACTCAGCCTTTGCCTTCCCAGGGTACGTGCCTATGTGGCCAAGCCTAACCTTGCTTCTCCATGGTCTACATGCATCCCTTACTGGCAGGTCTGGAGACGTTTTAGAAGATAGCAAGCCCTTTCTTCTACACCGAGAGAATCCGGTTGGTAATCACATGTCCACACATCCTCCCTCTCTCAGTCCAAACCTGGCCCTGGAGCCAACCACATCTCGCCCACTAGGGAAGTTATAGGTTTAAAGTCTGCACAGAAGCTAATGCAGCAGAAGAGGGGAGCGCACACAGGGCAGGTAGTGAGAGCTTCGGGGGTCCCTGCTCTTGACTCTCAATGGGGAATTGTTAACAGTGATAAAACACGTGGCAAAGCATAAAGTCCACCCAAAGGTCAGCAGAGACAGCAGTAGGACATCTGTTTTCTCAGCAGCGAGGACACAGTGTGACTGCGGTGTACCAGTGGTTGGGTGCATGGCTGAGCAAATGACTGCCACCAATCTCTAGCCCAGGATCTCAAGAAGTCCCTGAATTTGGGGAAAATGGCAAACACCCATGATGATTAAGACAGAGGACTTCTGCCTACCAAGTCTCCCCCCACCCCAAGGGCTCTGCTGCCCATTGCAGTCAAATGGAATCACTTGTTACCATCCTACAAAGGAGCTCAGGGACTGGTTGAGTGACAGCAGTAGCCCCACTACCTCTGGGAGGCGTATCACAGGTGGGGAGCTGTGTCAAAAGCAAGAGTCGCCCACTGACATTCTTTAACACACAAATAGGTAAGCACATTGTACTCAGGACCATGGACTAAGCATAGGGGCCCCCAGTGATGGAACTCAGCAGAGCAAAAGGGACTGGCAATAAGGTTCATATACCAGGTGGGCAAGTGGGAACTTATAACCAAGGAACAGGCTGAGGGGCGGGGGCAGGATTACACAGAGAAAGCAACAGGGGTCGGGGGGGATTCTCACTAAGCCAACCCACAGAATTCTTGTTGGGAAGAGGTGAGGGACCAGACACCACCTGGGGGCTGGTGAATGAGGAGGAACCTGGTTAGATGTCTCAGGTGTGTGGATGGAGGGGGGCAGTAGGGGATCCTTGCTAAACAGGCATGAGAGTTTGACCAAAGAAAGGAGCCTTTGTTAGAAGACAGGTCTGAGGCTAGAGAGATGGCTCAGTGGTTAAGAGCGCTGTCTGCTCTTCAAGAGGTCCTGAGTTCAATTCCCAACAACCACATGGTGGCTCACAACCAATCTGTTATGGGATAGGATGCCCTCTTCTGGTGTATCTGAAGACAGGTACAATGTACTCAATATACATAAAGTAAATAAATAAATCTTAAGGAAAAAATAGAAGAGGAAGAAGGAAGAGGAAGAGGAAGAAGGAGAAGAAGAAGACAATGACGACAATGACTCAATGACGACTACGACAGGTCTGGTGCTATCAGCCCCTGGGGCTAACCTAACTGGGGATGTGTGGGGAAATTGTGCCTCTTCTTGCCTGTCCAACTGTCCTGACTAGTGTTGTATCAACTTGACACAAACTAGAGCCATCTGAAAGGAAGGACCCTCAACTTTGAAAATGCCTCCATAACATCCAGCTGTAGGGCATTTTCTTCATTGGTGATTGATGAGGAGGGCCCAGCCCATTGTGGGTGATGCCATCCCTGGACTGGTGGTCCTGTAGTCCAGGCTGGGGCTCAGAATCCATCTACTTCTGCCTCCCGGATACTGTAATTGCCCATCACTAACCAACCACACCCAGCTCAGTCCTGGCTCCCCCCCTCCCCCTTTCTTTCTTGAGAGAGACAAAGACTCCTATAGCTCAGGCTGATCTCCAACTCACTATGTAACTGAGGGTGACTTTGAACTCTCGATACCGAGCCATTCTCAGGCTGGTCTGATTTGTCACTTGAATTGTCTCAGTGCCTGCTTCTCCTGTGTCACTTTAGCCTCTTACCCAGCTCTTCTCACTGTCTTTCCGGAAGGTTCTCTCTTAACATACAATTGTTTTATAAAACCTCTTCAATGAATTATACCAGATGTCTCCAGAATCTTCCACATCCTGGTACCCAACTTATTGTCTACTTACTCTCCCCTACTCTGATCTCTTACTCCAGATTCAGCCTATATGCAGAGACTCTTGCCCACCCTTCTGCAGAACTGGTCTTCCTGGAGTAGGTTTGAGTCCCAAGGCTAATGTGAACCCTCCCGTGCATTCTCAGTCCCCGGGTATTAGTCTCCCCTAGCCTTGTAATCTGGAGCTGAGAAAGCTACAGACTCTCTGCTGTGTGACTTCATGTGGCAATACCCTTGATGAGGGTTTTACAGGGGCCCTTTAGGGAGAGCTACTTCCCAGACCTGGGAGGAGATCCAACAGCCCAAGGGACCCAAAAACATTAAAAAGTTAATCCAGTTGGGCAGGTCACTCACCTGGCCAGAAGGCTGTCTTACCTAAAGGTATGCTAAACAGGTAGGAGAAATAATTACCTCTTTAATGAGATGGCATGCCTTTCCTTCCCAGAAGGGAGTAGACTCTTATAAACCCACAGACACGCAGCTTCTTAAGTCCGCCTGCTTTTCTGAATTACCCAAAAAAGTATAATGCTTCCTTTTCTTCTGTTTTTTTTCCCCCCTGAGTTTGGGTTCCCTAACCCTTCATGCTTTATTTCTCTAAAGCTGTCCTCCTTGACACGTGGCTGCCTGTCCTCCACGTGGCTGACATCTTGTGGCTGCTATCCAAGCATAATTCAAACAGCATTGCTTTTCTATCGTCCTCTTCTCTATTTGCCTCCTCCAGGGAGCTGCCGAGATTTACAGCTTGCTCACTTTGGTGGTTTTTTTTTTCTTTTGAATTAGAATTAAATTGTCCTGAAGCTTTTTTTTTTTTTTTTTTTGAATGTGTTCAATTCTTTCTGTCATTGTTGTGTGTTTGTTTGTTTTCTTTTGAGACATACCCTCACTGTGTATCTGTAGCTGGCCTGGAAGTTGCTGTGTAGACTAGGATAACCTAGAACTCAGAGATCCACCTGCCTCTGCTTCCTGGACGGTAGGATTAAAGGTGTGTTGGCACAGCACATCTAGTCGTTAAATTCTTTTATTAACAAGACCGAGAACTCCAAGAGGGGACCCTGATTACCTGGCAATATGAAGCAATTCTGCCAGGACTCTCCAGATTTTCAGAACACTTGGGTCCTTTAACTGGAGACTCTTGCTAATCTGTAAAATGGAAAGACAGAATAAATGCCTGCCCCCAGTGGGGGGGGGGAACCCTAAACAAGTAAACAACGAATAGGCAGGAACTATTTCATATTTATTCTAGACTAGAACATAGCTATTTTTCATATAGTTTGCAGATCAATTTCTATTTATTTTTGCATTGGTCCCAGTGTTCCACATGGTGCCAAACCAGAATGGAAGATTCGAAAGCAAGCTGTTGCATGCTGACCAATCCAGGGGAGTCAAGAACTTCTTTTGTCTCCTTTGCTCTGCCAGCCGGAGCCATTCCTGCCTGGAGGCGGAGCCTCACGTGCCTGCCTCTGTTTCCCCATGCCAGTCAGAATGCGCCCGGATCGATCCCCTCCTTGCCACCTGGATAACTTTCTCTTTGAGGCCATTGCGTGAAAGAACTCAGCTGTAGGTGGAAATGAATGTTGCAAGTTTTTCAATAGATTGGAATTGTAAATCACTCTGAAATTGGGATGAAACCCTAGGAGCTGTGCCATGCAAACCACAATTCCCTAAACCTCTGTAAAAATTACCCTGAACCCCCTGGAGACCTGGCAGGGAGTTCGTTTTTTTTTTTTTTTTTTTTTTTTTTTTTTTTTTTTTTTTTGTTGCTTGGCACTTGGCTGCTCTGGTTCTGGCTGAATCTCAGCAGCCCAGAGGCATATAAACACTTACAGCCTCAAAGCCTAGGCCCTAGACAAGAATGCCTCCTGGACCCCTGGATACTTTCCCTTCAGCCTCTAAAGCAAAGGGAAACCCCTCTAGCTCTGGTGTGCGGGGGCGGGCTAGTAAGCAGGGAAATACAGGGACTCTGGTTCTCGGGTGTGCCTCAGTCCCATCCTCCTTGTGCTCTTGAAGCAGATCCTAGGATCCATACTTGAGTTTGCCCATCAGCTGGGCTAGGGACCTTGATTGCTGGTCTTTGCAGTTGTGCTGGGGAATACTGGAGGCCAAGGCCCTTGAGCCTGGGAGGCTGCAGATGGAGCTCGCAGGAAGCTTTGAAGTTCTGAGCAGGACGGGGGAGGCGTGGGAAGTGAGACGTCTGTTTCCCTGGGTTCCCAGGAGGCGAGATGTCTCTGTTATCTTATAGGCCTCAGCATAGCCTAAAGGTGCTGGCTAAAGCCAGTCTTGGCCCTGAGTAAATCAGGCCAGAACCAAAGAACACACTTGAATGGAAGTGGAAAATTAGCCGCTACGCAGGAGAAAGCCTCCTCTCCAAAATATATATGCATCAAAGTGTACCCCTGTCTAGCTGGGACAGGAGCCATGAAAATGCAAATGTGGGTTTTGAGAATGCTAATGTTGGAAGTGGGGAACAAAGCAGAGACAGACTTCTTGGGGCCAGGCAGAGGGCCCCAGGGCAGGATGTGGGAGCCAGTGGGGGCAGGGATGAAAGGGGGAAGGAAGCGGTGTGAGAGGCCTGGAGATGAGAGAACAGCGGGAGCCTGGCAAGGCTGAAAGACTAGAAAGAAGGGAGTGTAGAGAGGACGGGCCCAGAGGACCTGACCGCTGACCGCTGACCTGAGGCCGCGGGGCCCAGGAAACAGGAGGGGGACTTCAGGGAACCATCTCTGAGTGGCAGCCCAGCGGGGTAGGATGTGCCGAGAGGTCAAGGCTCGGAGCAAGAGACAGAAGGTCCCGGATTTCTTTAAAAGCCAGGAAACAGGAGGCAGGCTCTGCCTGGGTGCAAGAGGTAGAAAAGAAAGTGTTCCAGTCAAGTGCTGCCCCAAAGCCAGGCTGGACTGGCCCTGGCACACCTAGAGCTGGGTCACTGGCTTGCCATCCTATGCTTGCCAATGGAGAATTGCCTTCTCAGAGTCCTTCACTCTCTTACCCGAGACGCAGAGCTCAGCGGCCACTGGGAGGTTGGACTAGTGTAGAGTTCGCTTTGTGGGTGCTTGTTGGTACCTCTGAAGGTGATGACGCAGCACTAGGCTTCATGATGCTGCATCCACCTGTGGAGGCCCAATGAGGCTCCTTCCCAGTTCAGTCTAGACAACCTGTGCCCGCCTTTTCAGCCAAGCTGCCTCCGTCTCCCAGAGGTGCTATGAGCCCTCTGGTACTGAGAAATTTCCACCCTAACCACTCATGATTAGAAAGCAGATCCTTGGGTTATGAGACCCCCAGAGAGATGAAAGTGTGGTCAAAGGTACCAGGCCAAAGTCAAAGGCCAAAATAGGGGGAAAAACCCCTCCATTTTGGAAGTGACTACTTCCTCTGGAAGAATGGATCCATGGGGTGTGCGTGACTTGTGGGCCTTGTGCATCCTTGCTCAGCTGCACCCAGTGCGGTCTGAGTTCAAGTTCAATAAATCACTGCTGAGCCGCTCTTCCCATCTAGATAGACTCTTAAGTTCCCGGAAGGGTAAGAGTAGTGGTGCCTGCTCTCTTTGCACCCTCTAGGGCATGGCCCAGCACCTGTTGAATGAATGCTCGGGTGAATGAGTCCATTCATTGGAGAGTCTGGGGCCCGGCACAGGGCAAGGCAGTGAGAATACACAAGGCAATACGATATGATCCCTGATCCCGGCCCTTGCGCAACTCCTTGGCCTCCTGAATGAATAGAAGAAAGCCGAGCATGAATGGAAACTGTGGGAAGGGCCAAGCCCTTCTGCTAATTGCTTTATGACCTGGTAGATAGCTCCGAGATACAGCCCTGTAGTGCCCTGCCCTCTCCTTCTGGCCACACTTGGCTGCATGCAGTATTGATGAGTGGTCAGCAGCAGACTGGATCTCAGAGCTTCCGACAGGTGCTTTTGTTCATAGAAAAGGGGTATACAGTACCCTGCTTTTCCTTACACGCTTCCAGCATCAAAGTCTAGAGGGATACTGGTGTGGTCAGTTACTGGAGAAAAATGCATTCTATATGTTCTCTTGGGCCTAGTGACTATTAGAGACCACAGAGGCAGAAAGCCCACAGAGGCAGAAAACCAAGGCCCTGTGCATGTGGGTGCATGTCTGTCTGTCTGTCTGTCTGTCTGTCTGTCTGTCTCTCTCTCTGTGTGTGTGTGTGTGTGTGTGTGTGTGTGTGTGTGTGTGTGTGTGCTGAGGCTCAGAGCTATCCCAAGTTCAACCTTTTCAGGGGGAACTAAGGTCACCAGAGGTCAGTAGAAGGGGTTCAAGGAAAGTGTTGACTCTCAAAAGATGGGCAACTTTGCAAAATACCGAACACATACCTTTTGTGTATGCAAGGATCATGACCTCTGAGGTCAAACTCAGAGCAGGTGATTAATTCTCTCTGCAGCCTTGAGACAGCTCAGGGGCCCCTCCCTACCCACCCCTTTGTGTGTGTGTGTGTGTGTGTGTGTGTGTGTGTGAGAGAGAGAGAGAGAGAGAGAGAGACAGAGACAGAGACAGAGAGAGACAGAGACAGAGAGACAGAGACAGAGAGAGTGTGTTTCCCCAGAAACTGAAAGTGAAACAGACTTAGGGGCCCGTCTAGGGCTCATCTGGACCAATAAGCAGGAGGGAGCAAGATTGGCCCATAGCCTGTGAGCAGAGCCTGGCAAGGCTTCAGTGAAGTGGGGTCACATTCAAAGAACCTGTAAAACAGAAAATACCATTCACCACACCCTCTCTACCTGCTTTGCCCAGAGTCCAGACCGCAGGTGGCAAACCCCTAGTGTAAACACCTTGAGCACCCAACTGGGCCAGGAGTTCTCTCTTCCTGAGCACTTAATCCAAAACAAAGGCCAAGACACTCTCAGCAGGCATCTCAAGCAGGTAATGACATGAGATGACCAGGAGATTTTCCAGAAGGAGATTGCAAGAAAATTTGCTGCATTGGTCAGCCTTACAGCCCCACTGACCCATGGGTACTTGGTAATCCAGAGCAAAGGGAAAGGTACCAAATACTTACCGGTCTCCTTCAGTGCTGGTAGAACAGCAGTTCTCAACCTGTGGGTCGAGAGCCTTTTAGGGGTTGCATGTCAGGTATCCTGCGTATTAGATATTTACATTGTGACTTATAACAGTAGCAAAATTGTAGTTATGAATGAAGTAGCAATGAAATCTTTTTATAGTAGGGGGGTCACCATAAGACAAAGAGCTGTATTAAAGGAGTTGAGAGCCTCTGTGGTGGAAAGAGTGAGGCTTTCTGATCCAGCATACACATTTCTTGGAGGGAAATGGAGATGGGGGACGAGGAAATGGCTTTGAAGGTCCTGCGTAGGAAGGAATTCCTTACCATCCCCACCATGGTTCCCGATCTGTCAGGTCTCCCCTCCCACCCTGTCTTCGCACCTCTACTCTGACTCTCAGCCCGCTTCACTCACGCCTCATGCCAAAGGTAGTGATGTTAAAATACAGTGATGTTAAAATACAACCATACTGCATTGATCTATGTGATGTGCGCTTGTGCGTGCGTGTGTGTGTGTGTGTGTGTGTGTGTGTGTGTGTGTGTGTCTGTGTCCGTGCATGCACAGGTGCTTGTGTGGGTGTGCACATGCTTGTGTGTATGTACATGGTGCTGGGGCTAGAACCAGGGCACCATGAATTTTAAGGAAGCACTGTTCTCAGGAACCACCAATAGTCAGCATTGCTCTCAGGATCATAATGGAGGACTCGTCCTATACACTTCTGCAGGACCTTGAGCCTCTTTGGCCTTTCCTCTTCATCTCTTTTCTACAGACAGGCTGGCCTTCTCTGTGCAAGATCCCTCCTGCCCCTGGCTTTTGTTTTCTGGTTTATGTTTGTTTTGTTTCTACACACTGATGTGATCACTCCTTAAGACTAAGTTCAGTTTGTGATTACAGATGTACAGTTGGTTGGAGTTAAGTTGAACTGGTAGATGGTTTATACCCACACTGGACTGTAAGTTTTCTTTCATCTTACCAAGAAAAGACCTTGCTTTGTAACCCCAGCTGGGTTTGAACTGATCCTCCTGGCTCAACCTCCCAAGTGCTGAGATAACCGGTTTGTACCACCAAGCCTAGCTTGGACGGTAAACATCTGAGGCCAAAGACCACAGCTCGCTTCTTCCCTAGTGTGAGCTTGTGTGCACAGCGCATGTCCTAGCACATCAGTTGGCCAAAAGAGGGAGGAAAACAGGACAGCCAGTTCTTCATTGCAGGAAAGCATTGGGAAGACCAGGAGCCAAGTGTTCTTCCTTCAACCAAGGGGCACCGCTCCTCACTCCCTTCTAATCAGGCTCTGCTCAGCCAGCTGCGGCTTGTCGTGGAGTGGTGTGAGTGTGTCTTCGTGTCTATGGGTACTGAAAGTCGGCTAAGTCCTAGATCCTGGCCAAGAGAATGGTACCCAGAAAAAGTCTGGTGCCATGCATAAAAGAATGCCTGAGCATTCTTCTTTAGGAATAACCATGGCTCTTTCCCACATCTCATTGCTAATCTAGAGGAACAGGGAAAATACACTTGTGGTTTTTTGTTTGTTTGTTTGTTTTTGAAAAACAGGGTCTCATGTTTTTCAAATGGCCCCAAACAAGCTATAATTTACAACACACACACTCATGCACACATGTACTCATGCACTCACGCATGCACACGCTGTTGAGGAATCCATCTTTTAGCCTACGAAAAAGATCAAGGTAAGCTTACTTCAGATTGGGCATGAAAAGAACAAAATATCCAGGTCGATGACTTGCTTAAAGGGAGCCCTGATGGCGAGTGATCTCTAGGCTCTCAGGAAGGGTCTTGTTCTCCGCAGAAGCTCATTCGGGAAGCTCAGCTCAAGTTAGATGCTCCATCATATTTGCTGAACGAATAAACGAATGGACCTTTTATGGGTCTGAAAAGAACAAAGCTCCCTCACCCACAGAAGACAGGCCTGTGTTTGAGCATTGATTTGTGATCCCCTTGAGCTCTGTTATTTAATAATCTAATTTTCTAATAGAAACAATAGAGCTGAGCCAGGTTCTAACACCCTTGACCTTTACAACCATGCTCTACTTCTCTGAGGTGGCTTCTTCTTCTTCTTCTTCTTCTTCTTCTTCTTCTTCTTCTTCTTCTTCTTCTTCTTCTTCTTCTTCTTCTTCTCTGAAAACAACTTCAATGTAATAGTTATCACATGCTAGAAACCGAAGAGGTGACACAAAAGAAACCAGCAGTGGCCTCTGTCCTGTCTAACAAAAGAAACTATAATTGTGGTTTGGGATATATGTGTGGCCAAGAACCTCAGGGCACCACAGAAACGACAGCAATGGGACCTATAGAAAATTACAGCACAGAGAGAACTGACCATTTCTGCAGAGATCTGGAAAACAGCAAAGGGAGGAGATGTGGTGTGTCTAAGTGATGGGGCAGATGGGGCAATAACTAGAGGCTGGCAGAGGGGATATGAAGCTGTCCTGCACAGCTGGACAGAAGGAAGCCTGGAAGGGAAGAGAGGACCCTCTCTGTTTGAGTCAATAACTAAATGCCACGTGCCAAGTAAGACAGCACTTGGGCTGCTCCGTGGGAAATCAGGACTGGGGAACTGGAATCAAACCTCAGCGTTCCTCTCATACTCCAGATAAGAACCAGTCTTTGAGCCAGGGACTGGGAAGAGGGTCGGTCTACATATCTCATTTTTAGAGATGAGCAAACAGGATTGGGAGCTCTAGGTCTGCAGTGGCACGCTTGTTTGGCATGCAGGGGGGCCCTGGGTTCGATCCCCAGCACTGCATAAAACCAAGTGTGGCTGTATACTTCCAAAATCCCAGCAACCAGAAGGGGAGGCTGGAAGATCAGACGTTTTAGGTCATTCTCAGCAGAATTAGAGCCAGCCCAGGATACATATGACACTCTCAAAAACAACAGCCCCAAACAAACAACAACCAAAGTCAAACAAACAACAAAAAGCATATTTAGGCTGACAGAAGACAGGAGCTACAGTTGTGCCAGGTGTAAGAGGCTCATGCCTGTAATTCTTCCGACATTCCCACTCCAGAGGCTGGGGCAGAAAAATCCCTCACAAGTTCTAGGCCTCCCTGAGTTATAAGGTGAATTCTTGGCCAGCCAAGGCTACAGAGAGAACAATCTTGTCTCAACTGAAGAAAGCATGCTGATTTGTGGATCTGGAGGTGGCCAGGCCAGAACCCTTTCACTTCTTAGGAGTGATGCCCTGGCTGGCTTGCCCTCTGCTGGGGTCATGGTGGCGTTGTCACGGAATGACTAATGGATGCGGGACTTGCAAGCATCCTGACAGTAGAGGGGTCGCCCAGGCCAGGGCCCCTGGAAGCGTGGGGCGGCAGCCCAGGAATGCACCCCAGCCGGCCTGAAGCCCGCACTCTCCCAGGACCTACGGCAGGCTCCCCGGGTAGGTGGCTCCGCCTTGGATCTTTTGCTTCCCCTTGCAGGCCTTACCTGCCTAAACAAACAGCCTGGGCCTCCCACCCGCTGCACGCCCGCCCCCGCGACAGGAAACAAGCGGTGACAGCTCCCGGCCCGCGCCTGCCGCCGACCCGCAGCCCGGTTAGCAACCCGGCGCCGCGGCGCTGCGATTGGCTGAGCGCGGCCCAAGAGGCGCCGCGCCGCTCCAATGGGCGGCTGCCGGAGGCCGCGGGGAGCGAGGTTTTACATGCCTGTGGTATTTGCTCAGAGGGGCATGACCACTCTGGGCAAGTCTTTAAATGTGAGTCAGCTTTCGGCTGATCCCTGGGAAAAATTCCTTCGGTGTTGTCAGGCAGGGTTCGCTAGCTGTAGCTTTTTTTTTTTTTTTTTCCTGCCCCCAACAATTCAAAAGGGATAATCCTACTGAATGGGGAAAGGCATTCGGACCCTGTCCGGGGTCCCCAACCAGAGGCCCCTTTAACTCTCAGAGCTGGTTTCTACAGGGTCAGGACCCTAGCCCTCTTGCCTTCCCCCACCCCCATCGCGTGCCCCATCGCATCTTCAGCATTGCACACAAGGGCTAGGGGGCACTCAGGCCTCAGGGGGACACTGTGCATAAGGCAGCAGGAAGGCTTGCTTTCCAGGGGCTGCCTCTTGCCCATCTCAAGGCGATTCCAGGCTTGGATCCAGCATAGGGGTGGTCACTTACCAACCTCTCTAAGCTTAGATTCCTCTTTGGCAGAGCAAAAGACTTAATGCTAGTTTGATCTTTCCAGCTTGCTTGGGCAAGCCCTTTCTGCATTCTTGGCCTCAGTTTCCACTGAAGAGGGTCAGTCAAAGTTGATGTGGAAGCGTCCCTAAGCGTCTTTCCAGTTCTATGTGTGCCCCTCGGGAAGCCCAAGAGCCTAGGATTCAAACAGCCGGGTTTCCCACTGCACAACACGTAGATGCCACGTGTCATCTCAGAGACATCCAGCAGCCGGGTGTGAAGGGGGTGGGGGCCACCAAAAAAAAAGAAAAAAAAAAAAAGGCTAAGGGCTGAAGGAAATAAGCAGGCACTTGAGGATTTACGTGTAATTTGGTTTTAAATGAACATCTTGTGCAGAAGAAGAGGCAATTTGGCACCTGCTGCTGGTGAGTTAATAGATTAGGCACTTGGTAACCGCCACAATACTGCGAAGAGACCATTAGCGTATGTGGCATGTGGCAGAGCGTTATGGGCAGGGCTGATGGCTTGGGAAGCCTCTCTCTGAAGACAAGGCAGGTGGCAGTGCTTTGCCTGGTTTAGAGCACTTTGCAATCTGGGTGCAATGCAGCCCTTAGAGCCTTGCATCCCATTGGGACATGGGAATACTGGGTGCTTCTATGTGTGACCAGCCTGGTTTGCCATAAGTAGCTCCGTGCTACTCTGTTGCTCACCAGGTGTGACCATGGGCAAGTCACTGGCCTGCCTTGGTCTCCTTTTCCCTAGCTGTAAAGATGTGTCAATCAAATTGCCTTCCTAACATCCCCTGACCTCCCCAAGCCCTGACCTCCATGATTTAGAACTGGGGAAGACTGCGGATCTTTGGACTGTTGTTTTTTGTTGATGTTTTTTGTTTGTTTATTTGTCTGTTACATTTATTTATTTATTATTTGATTGTCTGTTATTTATTTATTTATTGTTTATTATTTATTTAAGATGCTACATATGGCAGCCAGAAAACAACCTGTGGCAGGATTTTTCTCTCTTTCCATCCTGTGAGTTCTGGAACTTGAAGTCGGCTCATCAGACTTGGCAGCCAGTGCTTTACCCTCCGAGTCATCTTTGCCAGCCTGTGGTTGTTAGTTTTAAGTAGACGAAGGTAACAAATTGTTCATCAAGTGCCACAGATGGATAGAAATTGGGGTGTCTGCTGCCCACCAGCTGAGACTGCCATGGGGTCCTGGTTTGGTGACAAGGTTTCGCTGTCTGCCTGGGAATCAGTATTGTTTCCTTCAATTCCCTCATGCCACTGTCTACCCTGCCGTGCCCCCCGCCCCCGGCTGGCCCCCATTCTCCACCTCAGCTAGCTCCTTCCAACCTCCCATAAGTCAAATGGATTGTGTTGCTCCTTGGACAAGCTTGCAGATCCTGGTAATGAGACTGACTTTCTAAAAGAAGATAAAGCCAAACCAAACGGGGCCACTTCTATCTCCCTCCTTCAGATCTCCCAGCTCTGTGAGATGTTCTGAGGCAGGAGAAAGAGAACAAGCTGAAGGAAAGAAAGGACCATAATCATAAAGGAAGTTTTTTTTTTTCTTTTTAAATTCCTTTGGCTGGGGAGATGGCTCAGTGGGTAGAGTATAAGTATCAGGACCCGAGTTCAGATCCTCAGCACCCTGGAAAAAAGCTAGCATTTGTGTTTGCAACCGTAGGGAAGCTGAAACAGAAGGATCCCCAGAACTTGCTGGCCAGCCTGACTAACCAAATCAATAAACCGCAGTTCAGTTCCTTGCCTCAAAAACTGAGACAGACGAGAGCAATGGAGGTAGATACACAACATCAGTCGACCTTTGACCTCCGAATTCATCTGCATGTTTTCATGCACGCTTGCTGTCCCTCTGTCTTTGTGTCTCTGTATCTCTGTCTGTCTCTGTCTGTCTCTCTGCCTCTCTCTGTCTCTGTCTGTCTCGCTGCCTCTCTCTGTCTCTGTCTGTCTCGCTGCCTCTCTCTGTCTCTGATTGCCTCTGTGTCTCTCTCTTACACTCACTTGCTCTCGCTCTCTCTTTTACACAAGCAGGGCCAGGCAGTCATTTTGTACTACATTTAAAAAGAAAGAATTCCTGAAGACCGTGGAAGCATAATGAAGTTTAAGTTCTGCTGGGACAGACAAAATAGTTTTCAGAGGAATGGCGTCTGGGATGTTCCACAAGGAAAGAAAGAGGTTTTCTGTTGCATGTGGAGGCTAGGAGGAATGACAGACACAGGAGTCGGGTGCTGAATGTGTCAATAGCTCAGGTGATTGGCCAAACTGAAGCTGAATGGGATGATTTGTTGTGATAAAGATGTTGGATCTCATTTACAGGGAGTGGAGAGCAGCTTGCGTTGGTGGGGGAATCAGCAGTGAAGAATGTTGCCTTTCAGACGTCAGGTTGTAGAGTAAGAGTCAGTAACATTGAAAAACGGAATAGATGACTATAAAACAGAACAGAAAACCTCAAAGTACTTACATGCGTGTGCTTCGTAAAGCACCTGTGCTTATATGATTGTGCGTGTTCTAGATCATGATATAAAATGGACTTGCTAGAGTCTTGCCTAGAAATTGTCTGAAGTCCTCTGCGTTTATGTATCTTTCAGGTTGAATCGGGAAGGGTGGGTAGAGAGGAAACTACAGGAGGGTCATGCAAACAAGGCACGTGGCTTGGTCCCTTCCAGTGTCTACTGCAGCCCCACACAGCCCTAGAGCGATTCGTGACACCATGACTTAAATATGATAGTTGTTTCCTATTATTCTGGCAGAACATCATGCAGTTACTGTGACCCAGATTTTGAGGTAATGCACTCACTGGCTTCTAAGCATCGTCATCATGGTGGACATGGGAGTAGCCATCCCTGCAGGTGAGTAGTGAGTAGCCTTACATTCAAAGCCCAGGAAAAAAGGTTATTATGTAACCTCTTATGATGGGTGTGGCCAGCGCCCTAACAGATTTACCCACAGGGGAGCTTTGGGGGATAGCGTGGATACTCCTTGCTCCAATGCTAACACAACTGCTGGCTTCAGAAAAACTAGAGAGTGGCTGGCTACCACCTGCCTGGCCAGATCCCTGGTGATTCACAGCTGTCTTTAAGAGTTTCCATTTGCCTTTCCTGGTAGTTTTAGATGCAGCCGAAGCCTGTTTACTGAACTGTCCCTTGCTAGGTATGAAAAGATGTTTGATTGGGGTTAGGTAAAGTCCTGGGAGTGGGGGGTGGTGGGGGGGGTGGGGAGGGCATGAGTTCCGCCACCCTTCTCAAGGAGCAGGGGCAGATTTCTTACAGCGAAGAAGTGTGTACAAGTTGAAGGAAGAACATGGGCCAGGTAGAGAAGATAGAGCACTTAGCCTCTAAAGAAAGGCTACACGGGACAGCCTGGTTCAAACTGCTTCATTTGTAAGGTAACTGACATTGTACACGTTTGATTTACGTCCAACACACCCACATTCTCTTTGCCTATCTGTGCCCACACCCAGCCCCGTGTATATAGTACAGATAGCTCCCAGTTCAGTTTACATAACTAGGGGCACAGCCTCTCAGTTACACCCCCAGAGCAAACATACCCACGTCTGCTCTTTGGACTCCACAGAAGTATACATCCTTCCTATAGGAGTTGGGATTTCTCCAGGTCTTTTGATTTGGGCTGGTTCCTTGCCCATGATATAAAGAACACCTTACCATGAACACTGAATAATACTGTACAGCAAAGCCCTGGGCTAGGTATCATGTAGAGACAACAAACTCTGATAATATTATCACTGTTTGTAGCTAAGACCTTGAGTCGAGGAGATTCATGTCCAAGTACCTGAAGATTGTGATGCCATGCTTGCTTGATTTCTGAGACACCCCACTTTCTCCAGTTCCCCACAGGAGCCGCTTTCCAGGAGAGCTTCTGTCTCACGAACAGCCTGGTCCATCTGCTGCAGGAATCCTTGCTAGAGCTTCCCTTACGTGCCTCACTCATCATTTCTGTCTGGACTGGAGATGTGAGCTAACTCATCTCCCCATGCAGTTTTGGAGATTGTACTTCTTCGGTCATTCATAACAAGATCAAGTTTCACCACTGTTTCCCCCAGGAGACTCATTTCTACTGGTTGGAGTGAAGTTGAAGATTTCAAACCTGTCTTCCATGTGTTCGTCCTGCAGATGTTTCAAGGCAGACCTGACAGCATCCTCAATCCTCTTGTCCCCAGACTGAGCATGCCCAGTTTGGTATTTGGGTTGGTACTACCAGTCATATTGGTGTCATTTGTAGGTCACATTTGAGTGAAGGGCAGAACTGTGAGCATTGGCTATTTGCCAACTCAACTCCCTTTGACATTATTGAGTCTCATATTCAACCTGTAAGCTGAAAACGCTTCTGTTTTAGGAAAGAGAAAAAAATTGAAACTTGTGAGGTGTAGAGCTTAGGCCAAGGTCACGTAGTTAGACATGAACAGAAGTGGTACATTAACCCTTTACCAGACAGACACGTTCTGTTCTCCTGGAATGTCACCAGGGCATTGACAATAGTGAACCTAAGGTACAGTCATGCTGTCTCTAACTGAACATGATTTTATCTCCACAGTCTCGTGTTTCATCTGCTAGAAACATCTCCCTCTCCTATCTCCCTCTCCCGATCCTTTTCCTGATGGCATACAGATCGTAAGAACATAGGGCAGCTTTTCCATTATAGAAAGGGAAATAGAGCAAAGCGGTTGATGGCGTCTGTGTATATCCACCCTGGGGCAGAGCATTATAAGTCCAGATGGAATATCAGAATCCTACACACAGGCAAAGACCGCTGATATTGCAGGTGTATGTGTAGGGTGGAAAATATGGAAACATCGCTCTTTTCCATAATATTTTTGGAATACAGGAGCCCTCTGGTGGCCAAAACAGTAGCAAGAAGGTGTTTGGGGGAACTTAAGTTCTCCGGAGTGATAATCTGCCCGGTGATGAGCTGAGCCTTCATCTAGGGCTCTGCCTTTTCCACTCACCCTCCTTCTTCCTATGAGGGTGACATGCTTTTTGAAGACTCCATCTTGTTTTGTCTGTTCTGGATTTCCCCTCCATGCTTTTCCCTCCATCCCCAGCCAGTCCTCCTGATTTCCCTGGGATCTCTCCTTCTCACCATCTTTGGCCTCAGGGAACCCTCCCTGAAATAGAGCCAGGTCCTTCGTGGCAGATGCTGAATGACAGCTGTAGCAGCTGCTTCAGTTGTGTGGAATTCACATCCCTTTTGGGTGTTTAGGAGCTGTGGATGGATTAAGCAATGATGCCTGTTGATAAGCAAGCATGGGCAGCATCTTGCTAGACTACTGTCTCCCAGAATCCAGATTGTGGAAAAGAACATGAGCTCCTACACATTACCTCGTTCCTGGTGTTGGCCCCATGCCCAGACGGGGCTCCTTTAGGTTCCTGGGGACCCCCTTACATCAAACAGATGTCTACTTATGTCTTTATAATCTGCACAGAATGTTTTGTCTTCTCTAAGGTCATGCCACACAACAATCAGCACCAAATAAAGATGTACACACTAGCCATTCCAAACCTTCGTCATTGAGAATGGACCCATTGGTCCAGAGGCAGAAGGCCACAGTGGTCCAGAGGCCTCTGGTATATCAGTAGACTGCAGTGAATCAAATAAGGGAGGCAAGCCAAGATGGGTCAAGGACAATTTTGGCTAAGATTTCAGATAGGAATACCTCGGCTTCAAGTATAATAAGCTAACAGGGCAATATCACACTTAGACAGCACTTTGGGCCATTAAGAAAAAGGCATTCTATAAAATGAATGGGTGACTATTACATTATAGTGTTTAACCATTAGTGGCCTAATCACTGAGTTTGCAGGTGAGATCACCTGAGGGCAATCAGAACTGCTTTCCCAGGATCCTGAGTATGTTGTAAAAAGTGGAGGAGCAATGCTCCTGGGAAAGAAACAGCTGGAGAGGATGGCCAGATTTTGTTGGGTGTTCGTCTGTAAATGTGGTCCAATTTATGGGGCCCAATGCACTGGAGGGTATTTGACAAAACTGGAGGTTTTGACAGTAGTAGCAAAACACAGTTGGGTTCCTAGTTCCACTATTGCCCCAGAAAGATAGCCCTTGATGGAGATTGATGGATATTTTCTTTTTGAGACAAGGTCTCACTGTGTGGTTTTGGCTATGCTGGGGATTGCTATGTAGATCCCGTTGGCCTCAAACTCACAGAGCTACATTGGTCTCTGTCTTCAGCATACTGGGATTAAAAGCATATGCCACCATGCCCGGGCCAGATTTTACACTTGATAATAGGAAAGTGTAGCTGAGTGTGTTTGGAGACCTACAGGTGGTGTGTGTGTGTGTGCGCATGTGTGTGTGCATGTGTGCATGTGTGTGGCCTTTGAGGGTGCATACACATGGAAGTCAGAGAACAACTTTGTGGAACTGGTTCTGTTTCCACATTTAGATAGGTTATGGGACTCAAACTCAGATCCTCAGGCTTGGCGGCAAGTGCATTTACCAGTTGAGCTATCTCATAGATCCTGAGTTTTTACTCTTTACCACGCTAAGAAACCACATATACCTAGCCTCTAGTTTCCCAAGTCATTTATGGGATTCTCTGTAGCTTTATCATTCTACCAAGAACCCTCATGGTAGACGTTTTGGACCACATAACAGAGCTGCATGCCCCATGACTTCCGTAATGATGCTCTCCTCCAAAATAACTGTAAGAGCCCTTGCCTGTGGTTTCCTGAGTGCTCAGCAGGACCTTAGCCTTGAAAGCAGATGTGTGTATGCTTGTGTGTGTGTGTGTGTGTGTGTGTGTGTGTGTGTGTGTGAAGATAGGAGAAACTGTGTGTGGATTCGTTATCCCAGCCTCTGCTTGAAGGAAAACTGCTGGAACTTCAGGAGTGAGAGACACCATGAAGAAGTTGAGGGCCTTCTCTGTGATGCGTTCTCTACATCCCTTCACAAGGACTTATGGGAAACTCACCATGACCCTGGACCTGGAGGAGGAAAAAACAGCCGGCTGCACACTTTATCTTTTGCTCCAAACCCAAGGTTGAGCAGAACTGTCAAGACCTGTTAAACAAAACAAAACAAAACCAAAAACAAACAACAACAACAACAAAAGTTCCTTTATTCGTGAGGATTGGGAAAATCTTCTCACAGAGCTTTTCTATGAAGATGACTATGACAATGGGGAAAAAGGCTGGAAAATTGGGGCACCAAGCTGAGGTTTCTGTGAAAGGTTAAGATTTTTCAGCTGTTACAAGCATCAGCAGAAAGAAGCAGCTGGCCAATCCCGACATTCCACTCAAAAACGTTTTAAGTGGGTCATAACTCCCGGTCTGTTCTTCCAACCAGGGAGGTCCCATAGTGTTTCTAATGCATACAGCTTAGTATGCCAGCACCTCCTCTCCTAACCAAGTGGGAACACCACTTTGCTAATGTCTGCCAGTTGCAGGCTTTGGATGCAGGAGACTGGTTGAGACTTTGGCAGAGATAACTGCTGGAGAGGCTGTCTGGGCTTGATTGACATGGGGTTATCAATGGAAACTGTCTCTAGTTGTTTCTGATAACCAAGGCCCAGCATAAAGGAGTTATCTTTGCCAGACCTGCAAGGTGGGAAGTCTTGGCAACAGCTCTGGGCGAAACCAAGAACAAGATGACGCTAAGTGCTGGGTTCTCATGACAGGGTGCATATCAGAGGTGAGCGGCTTTCAGGTGGTGTCTGGCATAAAAGGGAAAGAAGACCTGTGTCCTACTCAGAGAAACGTGGAAAAGATGAAGACAGAGGTGGTTCTAGTAGGTGGTGTCATTGGAAGGGAGCTCGTGGGGGCTTCATCAATGCTGGAGATACAGTCGTAGAATAAAGAAATGTAAAATACCACCTGAAAGTTCTTTGAGGCTAGTTGTTCTTCTTCTTCTTCTTCTTCTTCTTCTTCTTCTTCTTCTTCTTCTTCTTCTTCTTCTTCTTCTTCTTCTTCTTCTTCTTCTTCTTCTTCTTCTTCTTCTTCTTCTTCTCCTTCTCCTTCTCCTTCTCCTTCTCCTTCTCCTTCTCCTTCTCCTCCTTCTCCTTTTTTCTTCTTCTTCCTCCTCCTCCTCTTCCTCTTCTTTTTCTTCTTCTTTCTCCTCCTCCTTCTTCCTCTTCTTTCTTTCTTTCTTTTTTCCAGGTGTGTTTAACAGACCAGGGCTGGCCCAGCATTGAGTAGGAAGGTGTGTCTCTACCAGTGCAGCAATACGTTTTTAGGGCCAAAAGGTGGAGTCGGGAGTCAAATAGACTCAGAGCTAGGATCCAAATTCCTAACTGTGCCTTGTAGCACACGAGAACGCCCACCTCCTGAGACTCTTAAAAGGAGGGGAGGCACTGCATGTGAAACCTCTAGCCTACAACTTGGCACTGCACAATGAGTACTCAGTAATGACGGTCTCTTTGCCGCGGTGACTATGGGGAACTTGGTGAATGGGGTTAGACTGTTAGGACAGCGGATGAACAAATATTAAACAAGCAATTGTCATATGCTAGGTGCCCTCCTGTTACAGGCACTTGATTACCCAGGTCATCTTGTTCCAGTGAATGATGGTAAAAATGTGAACTGTTATGCTCATAAATTAAGCAGAGGGAGTGACCAACATCTCAAGGAACAGTGCATAAAGTGAAGAACAGTGAGAAGAAAAGGTCATTTGGACCCTCCCTCTTTGGTCCAATAACTAGTGAGATAAGGAATGAGAACTCTGGGTAGTCATTCATTCATCATGGAACAACATACAGTTAGCCTATGTCATCCAGTCACTTTCTTAGCAACTATAGAGTTCACTATAGATGAAAGTCCTTCCTTCTGTGTAGGCAGCATTCTAGTGGAGACAATAAACAGACAAGGAAATAGACACCACACTGTCAGGTGGTGATAAGGCATAAGAACGATAATAACCCAGGGCAAGGGAATAGCAGGATTGGCGGTGGTGGCTGTTTCAGATAAGGGGACTGTCTCCCCAAGAGGAACACACACTTGAGTAGAGACCTGAATGGGGAGGGGGTGGCCATGTAAATACTGTGGGGCAGAGGGAAATGCATGTTCGAAGTTCTTAAGGTGGAACATGATAGGTCGTGCTGGGTCTGCATTGTGGTATCCACTATAGCTAGAGAGCCACGTTCTGTTTCTCCCCAGACACAGAGAAATGGTCTATGAGATGAGGCTCTTAGGTAGAGAATTTGCCCACAGCCCCAAGGCCACCTCTCTGGGTAAGGCCAACTATAAGGATGCAGACTGGGGTACCAGAGACAAGGCAACTTCCCTAAGACAATCAGTGACTTGTCTGATGTCTTAGAGTGTGAGAAATGAGACCCGTACAGAGCCACGTGGCTTTGGACAGTCTGTGGCTGTTACTGCCAGACGCCCAAGCTGGAACCCATGATCAGCCTCAGAGGAGTGAGAGAATGTCCTCCCTCCCCACTTCTCTTCACTAACAAATCACCGATCATCAGATACTAATGGTTTTGTTTTGTTTTTTTAGTTTCCCTTAAGAGCATTGGTATTTCTCAGCAGTAGTGTCTGTGTAGACCTGTGAAGGCAGGGACAACATCCAATTCATAGAATTCCCACGGGAAATAACTGTGTAACACAGTTGGGATGCAAGAAAACCAAACAAGTGTTTATTACCAATAAGCACAAGTTTACTATCTGCCAATAAAAAGGTCAACAATTTTATTTATTTGACATTATAGCTTGTCCAAACTTTCAGTTACCTCAGGTTACAGGTTTGTGAAAACAAGAAAGCCTTTTGTTATTTCCTCCTGTCCTTTACACTGCCATTAACACTCTCTTCTCCAACACTGGTTGACTCTTATAGACCTGTGGGACAATTAGAAAAGCCCTGGTAGGGGGAGCTCTTTCTAAGATGCACAAACAGTGTCACCTTGTAACCTTACCCCAAGAAACCCAGGCTCCTCATCTGAAAGTTCCAGAAGACATTTCTGTATTTTAGAAAACCCTGCCATAAAATGTTATTAAGACTAAATGACAGTTTGTAAACTGTGGTGGACCCATCCACATCACTGCAGATAAATAATAAACAAACAAACAAACAAACAAATAATCATCATAGATATTTTACAAGGGACCTTCACAGCAGCCACCTCCCTATCAATGTAAACTACTTCTTGCTCAAATTCTTTCAGTTTTGTTTGGTTATTTGTTTTGAGACAGAGTTTCACTATGATGCCTCAAAGTCTTAAATCTCCTGCCTCAGCAGCGATCTATTTCATTGCTGAAGAAATAATTTCAGCTCAGTGTACCTCGTGAGAGGTAGGGTCCCAAGAGACATCAATCTGATGGATGAAAGTGTGCACAGATAATGTTGGTATTCTACTGAGCAAAGTGCCCCAAGATATGCAAAAGGCGGCACTCAGAAGTGATGGAGAAGATTACATCTCTTACTATGATTACCCTGACTACTGGGTATTTGGTCATTCAAAGTGTGTGCTCTCATGTTCCCAACGGAAGTCTGGTCAATGTTGGCAGAATGGTCAGGGGTATATTTTTACACAATAGAGAAGTGTACCCCATCCTGAAGGCAAAAGGCTTCTGAACCAACAACCTGGGGACAAGAGGAAGATGGAAAAAGGTTGGTTCAAGAGCTTAGAAAAAGAAATGAACTTGGCTTGGCAGAGGCCCATCTTGCACCAGACCCCTTGAGGCTTTACACCAGGGCCTAACTGTGACACTGTTCTTAGCATAAGCCCTGGCAGGAGGCTTGGACTCAGCAGGGCTGAAAGGAGCCTGGACCCTGTCATTGAGATCATCCAGCCAGGCTCACTCTGTCCTTTGTCAGGGCCCAGGAGGCTCCATATCGTTACCCCAGCGCATTCTGCTTCCCTCCGGCCTCATTACGCAGTACATTAGCTGTGGGAACGAAACCCATTACAAAAAAGAGGGGGTGGAATTGGCACACGGGGAAAGAGGCCTTCTCAGATCAAGCTAACAACTTGTGCCTATTAACTAAAGAAGATCATTAGAAAACTCCCATCTCCTCTCCCCCCCCCCGCCTCTCCCCCTCCCCCACCACTTGCCATGTCAGATAGACAGAGAGTAGAGCTCACGTGAATTGCTTGTTTCTTGCATGCCCCCACAACCAGGGGCCTGGCTCAGGGCTCTGGAGAAGAGTAAGCTTGGGATGGGGAGGACTTGCTTGGATGTTGGGCTGTCCCTTATTTAACTTTAATTTATCTGTTTTGCAGTGTTGAGGATAGAACCCAGGATCTCACCCAGCTAGGCAAGTGCTCTGTCACTGAGCTACACCCTTGGTTCTTACAGTAAATGAACAAGACGTCTATCTATGTTAAAGATAATTCTTTGAGGATTAATGAAGACAGCGACCAGAATGAAGTCAGTCCTGCTTAGGATTGTTTTCTAGATGCCATATCAAGGTCGAGGATGAAGGTTGTTGTCTGAGGTCCAACAGCATAAATTGTTATCTTAGATAAAACCATTTCAACTAGATTTTACAGATGGGGGTCAAGGCCCAGTGAGAACACATGCATCCCTGTTGTTAGGAGAAAGACGTGTATCCTCTTGTGACCCCAGGCCTAGGGCCTTTCTCTTCCAGCAAGCTTTCTCTACTATGCTAATTTTCCATTTTCTTTCAAAAATATATTTACTTTATTTGTGTGTGTGTGTGTGTGTGTGTGTGTGTGTGTGCATGCGCGTGCGTGCAGACGCCTTCAGATATCAGAAGATGGCATCAAACTTCCAGGAGCTGGAGCTACTGGTTGTGAACACTTGAACTCAGTCCTCTGAAAGAACAGCAAGTAACTTCTCTTGCCAAACCTCTCTAGTGCCCCCCCCCAACAATTTTTGTTTCTTGGGTTTTTTTAATGAGCATGTTCATATCCTGACCGCCTCCTAAGCTATGTCCCCTAGCCACGGTTGGAGAATGTCTTCAAAGAAATCCAGTCAACCTCTTTTGGTTTTAGGCCACAGCTGAATACTGAGCATTGGGTAGTGGCCTTGTCTCCCGCCATTCTCTTTTCTTCAGTGAAGAATAAAAATAAATCCAATAAGCCTTTTACGAGGCTGGGCTTGATGGTGCACGCCTGGAATCCCAGCATCGAGGAGTGGATGAGGAGAATCAGGAGTTCAAGGTCATCCTCAGCTACAAAGTGAGGTTGAGGCCTGGGCTACATGAGGCCCTGTTTCAAGAAACCAAAATGAAAAAAAAAAAAAAATGTACCGACAAAGAAACGAACAAAAGAAAAGAAATCATACATGAAATATGGGTCCTAGGAAAGGACTGGGTGAGCCTTCTGGGTGCCACTCCTTGCATTACTTAACTATAAGGGGATCTACTGCCTCATGAATCACCCTATACCTACCTGCCCACACCTACTTTTTCCCCCCAGAAAACACGTCTTACCTAGACAGTGACTGTCTAAGCCAGTGTGCTTCCCCCTCGGCATGTTTTGGAAAAGTCTCAAACTGTTCAATTGAAGAGAGGGAATCATATAGAAGTTGTACCAAGTGTATCTCTGTGTCCCAGCCTTGTCAGGTGACTGGAGACAACCTACTAGGGGACTTTCAGAAGCTCAAGCATCCTTGATGTGTGACAGCAGACGCCCCCTCCTCCCCATCAGCGTGGCTTGCTGCAGCTTTCTAACAAGCCTGATTAGCATCCCCTTTTCAAGGACTTCTTCACCATTCCAGCTGTACTGATTGTGAGCAGAGAAATGCAATTGGGTACAGTGATGACTCAGGAAGGCACCTGATGGGGAGGGAGGCAAGGCAAAAAGAAGGGTGAAGGCGTTCTTATAGCCTGGAGAGACTTCGCCAATCAAACGGGCTGGGAAAGACTACTTGAGGAGATCCTTGGAAAGTATAGACACAGGAGCCAGACCTAAATGCACAGAGAAGAAAGGAAAGTGCCTCATCACTAGTGCTAGTACGAGTGATACCGAGAAAGACAAACTAGAAGAACACACTTACAAAGATGCAATAAGCATCTCTTCCTAGAGCAAGGAGTGGAACAGGAAAGACTGGAGGTTTAGAAAATGAAAAGGTAAATAGAGAAATTTCCTTTCCCTGGTCTTTGTTTTATTATTAATTCTTTTAGTACCTCTTTGTCCTCATAGAAGACAATGCAGTGGCTTGGATTTTACTCACAGTTGAATGACTTGTGCACTGGAGGCACTGGCCATTCTTGCTTTGACGCTAACTCCAAACGCATCTCCAAGTTTCCCCTTTCTTCCTAAGCACCATGTCCCTCTGCTCACCTGCCTTCCCTGACCCTGTGTCATCCAATAGAGCTGGCATAGTCAATGACTCTGTACTGACAAAGACTTGGTGCTCTGTAGAGATATGCACAGAAGGCAGTGTGAAGACTGCACATAGGTGTCCCTCTATAATCTCAGGACTTGGGGTGTTTTTATAGTGCTGTTGATGGAATTCAGAGCCTTCCAATATTCTGTCCCTCTAAGGTTCATCCCAAGGCCTTTGTTTTTGGAGATTGGATCTTTTTTGATTGTTTATTTGTGGGTGGGTTTTTTTTTTTTTTTTTGACATGGAAGTTTTTCTGTGTGGCTCTGCCTATCCTGTAACTCGCTCTATTGACAAGGTTGGCCTCAAAATCAGAAATCTGCCTCTCTGTCTTCCAAGTACTGGGACTAAAGGTATGCCTGGCACCACCTGTCCAGTGGATCTTTTTGTGTAACCCAGGCCCACCTGGAATCCCTGCAAGGCCTAGGCTCATCTTGAACCTACTGCCTCAATGTCTTGAGCTAAAACTGACTTTTGAATCTTTAAAGAAGATTGTATGCCAAACTGCTGTGACTGGCCTTTTCCTAAGCCTGCAACTTGCCTATCTGGAACTGAACCAGCTTACTGGCTTGCATTTTGAAGGAGCATGTCCTTGGTCACAGAGAATTACTGATTCATCTCCTTTTGGACTTACCAGGAATAGAAGGGGATATCTATTTGCTGAGATCTAGAGTCCCACAGATTTGTGTCTGAACTTGAACTGTTGAGGGACTACGTAAGCAATTATAGCAGAAGCTGCTGCCCTTTTTAAGTGCCTTGATTTGAAAATGGATGATCAGCCACAGAGAACTGCTGTGAGATACCTACCTCGCAGTAAGCTCAAAGTACATCTTGAAAGATTGTACAGTGAACCAGCAGATTCATGTGCACTCCACATTTCCAGATGTGCACCAGAACAAATCATGTTACCACCCAGCAGGGCTTCACTTTAATCCACAGTCAGTGAAAAGGTCCAAATATCCACTTTATCACATGGACTAAAGATACACATACATACAAAACACACACACACACACACACACACACACACACACACACACACACACATTGGGGCTTGCCATGTAGTACAAGCTGGCCTTAACTTGAGATGTTCCCCAGTGCTGAGATTACAGATATGTGCACCATTCCTTACTAGCTACAGATCATCTGTGTACAAGCTATGGGACACATTGAGAGAACGATACACACTGATGATAATTTTATGTGTTTGCCAGACTCTCATCTTATCCCCGACTTGAAGCACAGTAAGAGCTCACTTAATGCCCCCATCTATAGACCTCTATTTCCCCATCTATAAGATAGGAGTTAGACAGACATGGTGATGCACATCTATAATCACAGCACTTAGAAGGTAGAGAGGCAGGGGACTCAGTAGTTAATGTCATCCTCAGCTATATAGTGAGTTCAAAGCCAGCCTGGACTACATGAGACTATGCCTCGAAAAGTTAAAAAACAAAAAACCCAATAGCACTAAACTGCCCATTTTACAATGGTACAAACGTCCTATTTTTGTGATTTCTTTTTTCCAAAAAAAAAAAAAAAATGCTTAATGGCTAAAATTGGAGTTCTGGAGATATCCCAGTGAGCACCCACCCACACACCCTTGTTCTTCTTGTCTCGTTGCCTACCTTCTGGGAATCCCAAACTTATTATGCCTAAACAAAAAGTAGAAACTCCCATCCCCAATGTGGAGGAAACTTCCCTAAGTTGCCAAGCTACCAGAAAAGTAAGCATGATCTTGATTTTTGAGAAGAGACTGAAGAGCTAGTGACATGGCACTCAAGCATGAGAGCCAGAGTTTGTATCCCCAGAAGACCGGATAAATGCCAGGTGCCCATAGCAGCCTACCTGTAATTTCAGCCTTGAAGGCGGAGCAATCTGGCTAGCAAGGGTAGCCATATCAGTGTTTGACTGAGGGACCCTGCCTCACTGAATAAGGTAGAAGAGTGATGGAAGATGATTCCTGATGTCACTGTCAGGCCGACACACCCACACCCCCACACCCACCCACAAACACACACATACACTCATACACACACACCACACACACAGACACACACAGAGAGACACACACAGATACACACAGAGACATACACATGCAGACATACACACATACACACACACAGACACACAGGCACACACAGACACACACACACAGACACACACACACACACACTGAGAAAAAAAACAAAAAGAAGCAATTGACAGGCAAAGCAACGTCTAAATTGTCCAAAATAACATGGCGGTTATGTAAATTCGGGGTCAAGAGAGTAGACCCTGGACTGAGCCTACTAAGATCTTCATGTTTAAGCTTGCTATTCAAATGTTTTAACACTGGGCAGAACCTTCACCACTTCTCCATCCTGATTTCCCATTAGGTATTATCCTGATTTGCTTTCTTTTTCTGTGATAAAGACCATGACTAAAAGGAACCTTGGGGAGAAATTATCTCAGCTTAGAGTTGTAGACTATCAGGGAAGGAAGTCAAGACAGGAACACAAGGCAAAAACCTGGAGGCAGGAACTGGAGCAGAGCCATGGAGAAATGCTTGCTTCTCCTGGCCTATTCAGTTTGCTCTTTTTATACCTCCCAGGACCACCTTCCCAAGAATAATACCACTTCTAATGGACTAGGCTCTTCCATATCAATCACCAATCAAAACAATGCCCCACAGGCTTGCCTAGAAACCAATAGGATGGGGGCATTTTCTCAACTGTGGTTTCTTCTTCCAAACTCTAGCTTGTGTCAAGTTGGCCCAAACAACAAGACAGGTGTGTGATGTAGGGCTGCTGAGAGTGGAAGAGTCCTGGTGAACACAAAATGGAGCAGTCAATGAGAAGTGACTGGTGTCTCATCAGCCCTTACGATATTCACTACAGCTATGATTAATATTATACTAATATTTCTGTTCCTATCCCTGTGAGAAGGCCTCACAGAGAAAATATGTAAAAGGGGGCAGGTTTGAGGATTGGAAATAAAGGGCAGTAGCAGAGATCTTGCCTGGCACATAGGGGGCCCTAGGCTCAATCCAGAGAACTGAGAGGGGAAAAAAAGAAGATTTTAAAGGGTGGAAGATGGAGTTTGGGCGTAGAAACAGAAGTCTAAGAAAGAGCAAACAGATATTCTGCCAAGGAATCCAACATCTCTATAATTTTAATGTATTTTATGTAGTTTTTTTTTTTTTTCAGGCAACCAGGAGTCATAAGAGAAAAAGCAAGAATTTCTAGGTATGGCCCATGAGACAAGGAAGTGAGATTCCTGGACTCTGACACTTCCTGTGCTTTCTTGACCATTGCTTCAGGCACTGATATTACCTCCATCAGAGTTCCTTCCATCTCTTTCCAGCTGTGATGGGCAAGGAGGCCTTGCACAGCTGTTCTTGGCTGGGTAAGAGTCCATACTTAGGCATCACCGCTCCCCTTCCGGCTCCTGCTCCTCTCTGGGATGATGGCTGCAAGCTCACAAAGTCTTGAGGGAACCCGTTTTGCTTCCTGCACACGCCACCTCCACTCTCCGGATTGCACTAGCTCCCGCTGCACCCTTACTGGGCTTCTTTTGCTTCTTCCATGAAAAGAGGACAGACTAAAATGCAGTGTGCAGGGTCTCAGGTGGCCATCCACAACTTGGCTCTCTGAGCTACTCGGAACCTTGTAACTATGGAACTTGAGATGTTTGATGACAACAACAACAACGACAACGACAACTAATCACCAACTGGAGAATTTGGGACACGCAAGTACCATATGGAGAAATTCAAATGCATGATATGTTTTAATCCTCACAGCAACACCATGACCTCAGCCAGATGATCCCCGTCTTCTATTATACACACAGAATCCTAAGATTAATGAGATTAAATAGCCTGCTTCGAATCACACATTTGTTATGTGAAGGCAGGGCCTACATCCTGCCTACCAGGCCTCAGCTTTAAGGCTATTCTCTCCATACGGTCTTGTCCACAGGCCACAAATCACAGGCAGTTTCATGCTATTGAGTGATCACACCAGAGGGAAATAACAGTCATTGCATTTGTCACGTCGGCTTACAGGGGTCCCTACAAGATGTTTGCCCTCTTTCCTGATCTTCGAAACCCTCCTCAGACTCTGCCCAGCTTCCCTTCCCGATCCTGGCTCTCGGAGCCTCTGTTCTGGAAAAAAACCAGCCTACAATGGACACTGCATTGCCAGTCTAAAGGTCCAGCCCATTGTCAGTACTGAACTAATATAATCATAGCCAGTGGCCACGTGCCTCTACTGAGCACTTGCAATACAGCCATTTTGAATTGAAATGCACTTTGTATCTAAAAAAGCAAAACACCGGACTTCAAAGAAGGCAATTACATGGGTAAAAAGCAATGCCAAACGCCACGTTGGTTACCTCTAGACCGATTACATGTTGAGATGGCCTATTTGAGAAGTACTGGGACAAACAAAATATCATTAAAGTCAATTTCACGTCTTTGTTGCTTTTCATTTTCGTGTGTTAGAGTATTTAACATTACGGATGCCTCTAGTGTTTTTAACTCTATTTCTATCAGACGGGATTGGGATGAAGTCATCTGAGTCTTAGTCCTAGCTTGGACACATATGCTATCTGAATGACCTTGAACATGTCCACTCATCCTGATGTCTCTAATTTCTACTTGTGCATAATGGGGACAGTAGTGGCGAGAGCTATATTAAAAGATTGTTGAATCTATTGTCTTGGCTCCTTGGTCTGTGGCATATTCCTCATCAAGGACACATTCCTTCCCCTCCTCTTCCTTTCCCCACCGACCCCTCCCCTTCCCTCCTCTTCCGTTCTGTATTAGTTACTTCTCTGTAGCTATATAAAATACCATGATCCAAGCAACTCAGAGAAGAAAGAGTTTCTTTCGGCTCACAGTTCCAGGTGGGTAGGAGTTCATCATGGATTGGGGCAGAATTGCAGCAGAAGGAATGGTGGTAGAAAAAAAGAAGCCGAGAGCTCACATCTCAATTATAAGAACAGAGAAGAGAGAGAGAACCGGAAGTGGGGGGAGATGCTACAATGTCAATGTCTCCCTCCCTCCAGCAAGGATCTACCTCCCAAAGATTCCACAATCTCCTCAAACGAGCCACTGACTAGGAACCAAGTGTTCAAATGGAGGGGCATTTTTCAAAACACCCCCTTCATCTCCATTTCCTTCTTGTTCCTATTCTTTCTTCTATTTCCTTCCTTTTTCCGTGCTAAGGATCATTCTCTCTCACATGCCAGCTAGGCAAGCACTCTCCCACTGAGCTGTGTTTCCAACCCCTAGACTCACTTGTTACCTAGGCTAAACTGTCTCTTTGGGCTCTGTCCTCTGTGCTAACATGGCTCAATGGCCATGTCCTCCACACTAACATTAAATTCTTTACCCCTCAAGTCATCATCTCAGTGTGAACATCTAAGTGGACTCCAGTGCTCCCCAAGAGTGGGATATCTTGATTACTTCCTTCTTGCGTTTCCCTCCCAGTGAAGTCTCCATAGATCTAATACACTGACATCTGATGCTTAAAGTGACAATGTGTAAGTAAAATCTTTGTTAGTTTGCTGACAAATTAATGTGCCCCTCATCTCCATGTTAGGGAGACTCTCACACACTCTTTTAGACTTCTTGACAGGGAAGAGCCGTGTCCAGATGCCCTCTTCTGGCCTCCTTGGGCACCAGGCATGCACATGGTACACACGTTTATAAGCAGGCAAACATACACATTAAACATTTTTTTATAGGAAGGATTGTGTTTGAACTGGTCATTCTCTGGATACCATCTCACCTGGTTATTTTTCCACCATAGGACAACCCATCTCTGTAATTTTAATTACTCTACAGCCCTGCCACCTAAAATGCTTTCAGAATAAGGGACAGCTCTTCCCCCCTCCCCTTCCCAGCACAAGAATGTTAAAATCATCTATGATTTCAAGGCCTTAAGGAAGTGACCTGAAGAGAAGGGAAGGGAGTTGTTTTAATTAGTGAGGCCTTTCTTGGCTGGAGCTGTGGTTGGGATTTGATGGAGGAGGGCTGCTGTACACTGCTTCGGCTGCTGTTCAAAGGGGCAGTTGTGTCTGTACAATGCACGGGAGTGCAGAAGTGCTGGTCCACAGCCTCAGGAAGCCCTGACTCCATCTGCCAATCATCTATTGTCTGTTATTACCCTCCTTGGGAACTCATCCATCGCTGAGGGAACGCATCTTCTGGGAGAATAAACTCCAACTGCACACCCTCCAGGGTTTTCTTTCAGTTTGGGTGCTGGCAATTGGACCTGGAGTGATGCCCATGTTAAATACACACTAAATCATTGAGCTATACTCCCGATACCTAAGATTCTGGTTTTAATTTTCTTTAGCAAACCGAAGTTGGGTGTTTGGTTGTTTGTTTTTTTTTTTCCCCAGAGAAATACTGAACATTTTAGGGACATATGCAATTAAAATCATCTAATAAACATTAAAGATAAAACTAATAAAGAAGTGAAATAACTTTTAAGTCTTAATTATTTTTTTTTAAACTGTGTGTCCATGTTTGGGTATGTGCATTTGGATGTAGCTGCTAGTGGAGGCCAGAAGAGGGCGTTAGACTGTCTGAAGTTGCAGTTACAGGCAGTTGTGGGAACTGCAGTTGTCACTGCTGGGAACTGGACTTAGCTCCTCTGCAAGAGCAGTACACACTTTTTAATCACTGAGCCATTTCTCCAGCCCCTTCATATTGGTTTTAATGATTTATTTCATTTTATTTATTGTATGAGTGCTTTGCTACATATACACCCAAGTGCTAGAAGAAGACATCAGATTCCCTTATAGATAGCTGTGAGCCACCATGGGGTTGCTGGGAATTGAACTCAGGACTTCCAGAAGAGCAGCCAGTGCTCCTAACTGCTGAGCCATCTCACCAGCCCCAGCTTTTAATGATTCTTTATTTGTTTAAGACATGCCAAGGTGCCTTAGACCTCATTATGTAGTCTTAGCAGACCTTGAACTTGTGATCTTTCTGCTTCGGCCTCCCAAGTGCTGCTGGGATTATAAGTGGGTACCACTGTATCAGGACAGCAATCTGGTCTCTGATAGATCTCTGTAGAGACACCTAGCATTGGAGAGAAGCTGCACCACTTATGGTCCTTCATTTTGAACTCAACATAGCGCCCCTATACAGACCATCCATAAAGTACTCCATAACATTTTAGAGAAGGCAGCATAGTGTGTTTCATACTCTTGGTATGAATCCATACTGAGACACTGCAGCTCTAGGCTTCTGGAAGACAGACTACAAAGGACGCTGGGCAAGTGGTGGGCAGCATGGGAAACCAGCTAGCTTTCCCCATGAAGACCAACTCTAAGTGCAGGATCCAACTGGGCTCAAAAGTACTTGCTCCGAAGCTCCAAAGGTGCTACCCCACCCAGCTCCCTTCGGAAGTCACTTGCTGTGTGTGCAGGTGGCACACTTTCCAGAATTGCTATCTAGGACAGCTGCTCATCCATGCCCTTAGAGGCAGACTGCACCCAGTGGTACTGATACAGGGAGATGTGATACATCTCAGTGAGGTGATACAGTGGTGATACAGGGAGATGAAGACTCATAATGAGTTGATAGCAGTGACACATGGGGTTAGCTGGCAACTTCTGACCACAATGCAGCCTGCCCCTCCCACCCCTGTTTAGTCCTGCTTCAGTCACCTAACCCAGCAGGTATAGATGCAAGAATACTTCTTAATATGACCCCTTCACTCAAATCTTGGTTCCTAAGTCTGCATCTGTGAAAAACTGACTTGCAACCACTCTTGGTCGCCCAGTGTGCCTCTCTGTGCCTCTTGATTGAACCCCAGTACCTGGCTGTAGATTTACTGCTCCAATGGCTTTTAGAATTCAGGATCCTGTCACTGATACTTCCCCAGATGCTGGCATGGAACCCAGGACCCCATACATGCTATGAGAGGACTGTTCTCCCAGTTCACGCCTACAGAGACGTTTTGATCCTTCTTGCTACTCCTGGGTTATTCTGATGAAGCACCTACTATGCTACATGCTGATACAGCATCTTAGTGGACTTATGCACACTGTGTGCATCTTCCAAGTGTCTCTCACTCCCTCTCCAGTTGGGGCCTTGCTGAGGGAGAGGAATGTATCTCATTCTCTCTCCCAACATAACTCAGCTTCAGACTTAGCCCTGTTTGGGGTAGTAATTAACACTGCCTTTCCTGAACCCTCTGACACTGAGCGATCATCCTCTGAGCCTATCTTCAAAGGAGAATGCCATAGATTGTGGCTGTCAGAAGAGGACTCTCAGGTCATTTACCGCAGCTTCTCACGTTGACAGGAATTCTTCTGCCACACCAAAATGGTGGTCTCACATCTTAATCAAGGACAGTCACGATGTGTCACCCACTGTCACTGCTAAGTACTGGTCCTGACAGGCCCAGCATCCTAGTTACCTGCTGCCAACCATACACAAAGCAACTAAACCTAAACAAGTTAAGTCAGCTGCCATAGCCTCACAAAACAGAGTTTACTTTGGTCTGCTTATTTAAGAGCCAGCTTGGGAAACCAAACACCTCCAAGTTGCAGGCAGTCTGGTAAATAGGGAGCAATCCTCCAAGACTGGTTCCGAATCTTTGGGTTAAACTTTATCTGAGTGTTAACAGATACCCCCACCATTCTGAGTTTTGGAGGCAGCTTCTTTAGTTTCCCCACCAACCCTCCTGGTGTCTTTCAACCCAGACAGGTAGGAATCTTCCACCATGGCCCAATCAAGTCTTCCTGTACCAGCACCACCTGTCCTCAGTGAAGGGCAGGGAAGAGCTTGCCTATCACTGCTCGTGGGCTTGCCCACACTTGAGCTGTCAGACCTTCCTGGGAAAATGGCTCCTGTCGGGGAGCGGGCGTGTATGTCCACAGCTCCATTGCCCATGGCCAAGTGCCAAGTAACGAAAGTGTCGGGGCCTTTGAAATTGTCAGAGAAACTGATTTCCTTGTCAGGTCTTGTCCTGTACAGTTAGAGGGCCAAATTCTACTTTCGTGTTAGCTGCCACTGGGATCAAAGGCCGATGACAAGGAGTTGAAGGGCTTGTGCCTGGTCCTGGTGTGCTTCAAGATTTCCACGGGGCAAACCATGCACGGGGAGAGCTTCTGTCTTTCAGCTTCCTTGAACTCTCTTATCCACCCTGCTTTGTGGGCAACCAGATGAGGGGTCTGGGAAACAGTTTAGAGGAATCTGATTTCCAGACATTTGCAGCAGAGAAAGGCCAGAGGAGAGGGTCTGTGAGCATAGACAGTCATCCATGGCCTCTGCAAACACAATTAAAAAGAGCAGAGACAAAGGATTCACTGTTCCATGACTGCGCATCCGGGCATCTCTACCCAGATACCCCACAAAGGATGGGGTCTTTCTGTTGCTTGCTGTTGGGTATCAAATGAAGGTCCAGAGCTAATGGCTTCTGAAGCTGCATCCTACACTGCACTAGTCATAAGCCTAGGAGGGACATAAGTGAGTTAGTGATGGCCGAGTCCAGTTTATCAGGAAGCCCAGTGTAATGATTAATCTCGTCAAGTGAACTAAGTTTAGAATCACATGGAAACATACCTCTGGATGCATCTAGGAGCACATTTCTAGAAAGGTTTAACTGAGAAGGAAAAATCCTGAGCATGGCTGGCACCATCCCGTGGGCTGAGGTCTCAGGCTGGCTACAAGAAGAAAGTGAACTAGCACCAGAGCTCATTCATTGCTCTGGATTTCCTGACTGTAGAGGCGATATTGCCAGTCATGTCACACCCACATGGCCAACACCTTCCCACCACAATGGACTGAACTAGGAGACAAAAGACGCTCTTTCTTCCTTAAGCTGCTTTTGTCTGATATTTTTGTTATAGCAACAAGAAAGGTAACTAATGCACCCGTTAGATCCCAAAGGATATAAGAGATGAGGGATTGCCTGGAGAGGTATCAAAATAGAGGGGCACCTGGGTATCCATGCTAGCACACCAGGAAGGAAGCCAGAGTTCTCACTTGAGGGGTGGAGCACTAGACTCTAGACTGCAGATAGCCCATGATGGGGGCGCTTCTGCTTTCCCCTGGGGCTTTTTAGACAGTATTAAGCACAATCTCTTGGCCACCCTCTCCTCTCTCATTCCTCCCTATGCCTTAGATCAGCGGTTCTCAACCTGAAGGTCTTGACCCCTTTGGGGGTCATGTATCAGGTATCCTGCATATCAGATATTTACATTAGGATTCATGACAGTAACCAAAGTGCAGTTGTGAAGTAGCACCAAAATAATTTTATAGTTGGGGATCACCACAATCTAGAGTACTGGATTAAAGGGTCACAGCATTAGGAAGGTTGAGAATCATTGCCTTAAATGCTTCCAATCCAAAGAAACCACCTATGTGGGTTCCTCTCCTCCCAGGTACTCCACGCCTCAGTGTAACAAGACGAGGAAGTTCTTAGTATCAGGCATTACCAGAGTCAAAGCTACTCCAAAATGGGAAGAAGGGGGATTTCTAGAAAGAGATTGAACTCTGGAATCTGATCACACCAGGAGTCCATTTGCTCTTTAGCAGCCCAGGTTTTGGAGGGCTGGGGGATTCAGCAGAGCCCCGCCTATCCACATAGCTACTTCTTCCTGTTTGCTCTCTGTTCATCACTTTCCTGACATGTCGTGGGTGGTAAATTTGCATGGAGAGAAGCTGCCTCCTTCTTAGTCTATCAGGTCTTTGCATTGCAATGACAAATGTTGAGAATCCAGGCAGTGAGGTTTTATCCAAAACCTGTCTGACCCTATTAAGTTCTTGAGCTTAGGTAGCCAGGTTTATTTATGCTTTTACTATTTCCATTAAATTATCTCTCATGGCCCAGTTTATTGCTGGCCAAACACGTCTTTCTCTGTCTCTGCCTGGCACACGGTGTACTGACTAAATGCTTGGTAAACAAACCACGGTACAGAGAAAAGGTAGAAAACGCTGGTTAGACATCCAGGTAGGCAAACTGGACTAGAGGGGAAGGGGTGCCAGAACGTGAAGAGCATCTGAGATTCTGGGATGAGTATACACTCAAGTGCTTAGCCTTGTCTGTGTGTGAGCGTCCTCAGAGAAATATCTTTAAACACATTGTTACTTAGACGTCAGCCAGAAGCGAGCCACTGACAGATCCCCCCAAGTAACTTCAGTGGGATCTAGGGCTGGAGCTGCTTTAGTGCAGATGGTCATTTCTTATTTGGTTGGTTACCTTTGAGACAAGTTTCACATAGCCCAGACTGACCTCAAATAGCAAGATGAATAACCTCAAACCTCTCAACCTCTTTTTTTCTACCCCCAGAGAGCTGGTATTACAGGTATTACACCATCATATGGAGTTCATATGGTCCTGGGAAATCACATCCAGGGCCTAATACATGCTAGGCAAACTTTCTACAAACTAGCCAGAACGCTCCATGGTGAGCAGGTCCAACTGGTGGTTCGGCCTGTCCCAGCTGTTTCATGCTAAGAAAGTTTTACTGTTCACAGACACATTGCTGCAACCAGGGCTTCTGAGGCTGACTGAGGTTGTGCCTGGTAATAGGCACAGAGAATGTAGTGGCCTCTTGCAGAAAGGACTGCTCCAAAGACTGAGGGGACCCAAATCTGTATATCGGCGCTGCCACCATTCAAGGGAAAAACACATCTTCTACAGCTCTTGACTAGTGAATATCATGACCTCCACCAACCTCCCTCCTAGTAGAACCAGTCTCAGGGAATTCCCGCCTTTTTTAAAAAAAAAAAAAAAAAAAAAGCACAATGTAATGACCCAGTGGATGATAAAGAGAATATTGAGACATATTGGTTTAAAGAATTAGGCTTTGTTTAAAAGCCACGAGACATCACCAGTTCATTCCTTCTGCTTTCTGCTCGCAGGTTGAGATGTTAGCTTTCAGTTTCTGCTCCAGTCACCATGCCTGCTGCTTGCTGCCCTGCGTCCCAGCCATGACAGACTCGTATCCTTCTGGAACCGTAAGTCAAATAAACCCTTCTTTCTGGAAGTTGCCTTGTTTGTGGTGTTTGTTTTTATCGAAGTAATAGAAAGTAACCAATACAAGCTCAAATATCAGGCTTAAGCGGCTGAAGCAGCAGAGCCAGCTCTAGGTCCTAGGGAACCCAGTCAAGGAAACTTGGTAGCTGTTATTGGATACTCAGAGGCATGGCAGACCACCAGAAAAGACCAACTTGAAAAATAAGTGGCAGCAATGGTACCCTGGTGTTAGGAGGCTTACAAATGGTCCTCCTTTCTCTATATGAGCTAAACACCATCCTCATGAGGGTACTCACGACAGGGTCAGATGGAACCCCATCCTCTGGCAGTATTCTTCCTCCTTGAATGCCAATCAGAGTGAAAATTTACCTGCAGCCCACGTGGGGTGGAAAGTCAGCCAGTAAACACAAGAAAGCTTGGCTCTATCCACAGGGCAGGCGGCAGGTGAAGGACCAGGAATTGGAGTAAGCATTGAGCTGTCATTTGGAAGTAGTGCTTGTGTGGGTGCTGCCCTGGAAGTGAGCAAATAGTCTCAATTTCTAGTCTCTGCACCTTTCTACCCTGTCTCCATCAGACTGCTGATGCCCCAAGGAATTTCAATCCATTCAGTCGTTTGTTGACTTTCCTGTCTTTAAAATGCATTTAGTAGTTTGGGCAGGAGCTTGTGGGGAGGGGAGTAAAGAACCTCTCCCATTTTAGAGAAAGGAAATACAACCACAGAGTGGAAAGCAGAGGCAGAGAAAGTGCTGACTGGCTTCTAGATCTTTTCTACACGGTTTTGTGTTTTCCCCCCGATTTAGCTTTGCATTCTCAAATCATTTCAGAGCTGCCAAAATGTGGCAATGATCGTAAAAGACATCCCCGCACACCCCGCACATCTCACACTCAGCCTTCCA